>NW_009647949.1:42252-98737 GCF_000708025.1 Charadrius vociferus | reverse complement strand
AGCGACCGTCCTCCGGTCCTTCAGGCCCCGGCTAAACGCAGTAGGAGCTGCCCGGGTTTGGGAAACGCGCTGAAGAGGCTGAGGTTGTTTTTGTTGGGTGAAAGTGGCGTGTGGCAGCAGTCCGCTCGTGCGGTCCGAAATGCTAGCTTTTGGCCCCAGTCCCCAGTTGCTCCTTTTCAAGAGGGGGGCTAGGACTGCTGGTCGAGGAGAGGAGCTGCCGAGGCTACAGACACACGCTGTCGCCGAGCTTTCCGGTGACTGCCCGGGATTTGGCGTTCCTTGTCCCTACCGAAGGTTTGTGCTGTCCCCGTGCTGGATGTGGAAGGTGTTGGGCGGGTGCTCTTCGCTGATGTACATCAACCCAAGTCTGCAGGATCATTTACATGTGATCCAGGCTGAGAGGACAGGGTGGTAACACCTTCCCTATTCAGAGCTTCCATTTTTCCTATTAGCCTCGGGTTAATCTGTATTAGATACCCTTGTAGTGTCACTTTTCGTTACTCCTCGTCTTTCCCTTCCTCTCCTCAAGTCCATGTCCTAGACATGAAGGAATGTAGATTTGGAGCCTGTATCATGGCAGTTGTGTCCTATTTTAATGAGGCTGCAAGACCACAGACAACTTTACCTGTTTGGCCTCCTTGTTATTTTGGAGACATGGGACAAACATCCTTGTTGTTTTCTCCAGTCTGCTTATGTTAGATCTTATGATCCTGTGGTCTTTTCCAGTATTTTCTTTTGCTGCTCTTTTAAAAATTCTTCCATCCAGTAGCGCAATATATGCTGAAGTCACTTTCAGTTTCACTGTAAAAACTGCCTGTTTAACAGATAGTAACTTCTCTAGTTAGGAGAGCTGCAGTGCATTTTTCTGTTTTGTTCTGCAACTGTAAGGGCTAGAAATACTGTGTTAGTGAAATTCTGTTCCCTTACACAGCAGGGGCAAATTTTCTGACGTAAAAATGAATGTCAAGCTCCAAAATGTATCCAAAAAGTGATTATTGCCAGAATTGTCTATGGCTCTGAGAACCTGAAGGCAAAACCGATTTGTTTGTTGAAGAAAACAATGACAGTGTTTTTCAACACATGGAAACTGTTGAGGGCTTTGCTAATAATAATAAAAAAGCTAAAACATATTATAGTTGGTACACAACAATAGGAAGAGGAAAGTAAACTGGAAGTGTTTAATATTGTAATCTCAAAATATACAGTGATGGTAATTACCTGGAAGATTACAGTCTGTAATTTCCCTCCCTCTGTCTTGCATATGTATGCCAAAATGTTTTGAGGGTATTAAATAGTGGATTAGAAATAAAATGTTGCGGAGGCACAGAAGCTTTTGGTCTTGCGGCAAGATTGTGTTGACCTCAGTGGGACTCCAGTGATGGCATAGAGCTTTATCAGGCTACCAGTTGCAGGATTAAGACCATAACTTTTAAGTAAGCGTTTTCTGGGTAAGATGGTAGCAGGTTGCTAAAGTTGGGAACACGTTTAAAAGAAAGTACATTTTTACATGACATATAATTCTCTTGGATGTGTTTTTAACAAACTTAAAAATCATGGGTTACAGAAAAACTAAAATGTTCTAGAGAATTCCTTTTGAGGAGTAGTAGATCCCTCAATGTGTTTAACTTTTTTTCTCCAGAACCAGCTAAGTAGCATAGGATTGCTAGCATTTTTATGCTTGAAGTAAGAATGCAAGGGAGATGAGGTTAATTTGATGTTGTCTGAGTGTGTATCTTGTGTGTAACTTAGTAACTGAGTGTGTAATTTAGTGTGTAATTTGCATAACTTAGAAGAAATAATGCAGGCTGTAGTGACACAGTATGTTTTCTTCTGCAGCAAAGCCTGGTTGGGAGCTTCTTGCTCCTGCACTTATGCCACAGGTCTTCACTGTGCTTATAGAACTGCTTGAGAGGAAGGCTGTGTTACAAGACTGATCACTTTCTCATGACACCCCTTATGAAACATTGAGGTTTAAACTTCTCAGTATCTGTAAGCTGTTGTATGATTGTGGTTTGAGAAGCGGTGAACTTTGTTATGGGTATAAGTGGGCTGGGGAGAATGGGAGCTTCTTAAACTGGTTTTGCTTCCAAATGGAAAGCTCCTGTAGGCTACATATTCTTTTCCTTTAAAACAGCTATAAAGATTATTCTTCATTATGTGTTGTTATTGACAGTTACTAACACTACTATTTTTGTGGCAATAAAGTGCTCTAATTTCATGAAACTATATTAACGTATGCTTATTGCTCATTTCACTGTTGTCTTAACTATAGAATTAACTTTTCTATAAAGGAAACGATCATTGTGTTAGAGCAGTGGTAAGTGCTTTTGTGTATTTGCATGCAGATTTAAGCAAGTATTATTTACATGTCTTATCTTTGCTTTCACATCTTAAAAGGGACAAAATAATGAAGAGGGCCCTGGAACTCTGCATATTTTTCAGTGCATACTTAAAGACAAGAGACTGAAGAATGTAGCATGACTCTTTGTTTTGTTGTTTTGATTTTTAGCTGCTTGTGCATTGTAAACATGTTCTTGCACCATTAATTTGAGGCATCATAGATACACAATTTGTGACATATACAAAATAAACTTGATTAAAATGCACTCTTTTATTCACAACAAAAAGGCTGTCCTTGAATGTGCTGTTTCCATGAGGGGTTCAGCTGCTTTGTTTTCCAGCAATTCTCAAAACTACTTTTAATCTTAAAAAAATGCTTTTTTTTTCTTTGAATGTTTGATTCTTGCAGCATTAAAGGTATTACAAAAAATATTTTTCACCTTCACAGAGTAATTATTTCAATCTTTGCTTCTTCCTAACTGAAAATAGTTGAGCATGTGCCTTCAAACTTGAACAAACTTTCCCTCTAGAACATTTAAATGAAGAACTTACAGCAGACAACACTTGTAGGAACCTATCTAAATGCAGGTTACTGTAGGGTTAGAAATCATGCTAAAGGTAGAAATAATTGACATTGAAATAATAGTTTCTTTTTGTTATAACTTACCATATAGGGATGCTGAGAAAGCAAGAAAAGACTGGGTAATTGGTGACTTATTTACTGTTATCTTGCTTGGTTGGAGATCTTTGGATTCTAAATCTATATTTCCCCCCCCACACTCTTTATCTTCAGTTATCTACTGTTCTCTCATCTCACAATTGGGTCATTTTGATCTCCTTCTTTCATACTTGGGCCCTTGCCAAGTTCTGTTACTTTACACACCAACATCTCAGAAATCAGCTTTTCCTCTCCACCTGCAGAACTGAAAAATTGTTCCCTGTCCACTTCACAGTCCATCAAAGTTAATTAAATTTCCTTATCACACTTCTCTCTTGCTCCTCCAATCAATATGGTACCCTGCCATATGACAATCTTTCTTTGCTTATTTCTCTGATCGTGTTGCGCCAGCGGTGGTATAACCACATATACATGCTTTTGAATCCATGTTTCCAGGTGAAGGTGAATTAACTTAATTGGCTGTGGCTGAAGTGCTGTGTAATGTTGTTAACCATCTGTGGGCTTGTTTCCTGCTACACTCCTCTCTTTTCTCTTTCTCATCTAATAAACTTGTATCACAAAAGTTAGCAGCTGTAATTTATGAGATACCACAAAGCCCATAGAATTTCATGTCTCACTTGAGACCAGGTTCCTGATTTTTCTGTGTGAATGGTGTTTCAAATCGGCATATATTCAAATATCATCAGGCTTTGCAGATTCTATTCTTAGACATGGTAGAGAGAGTTCTCTGAGTGTTTTATTATTTAGGTGTTAAATAATTTAAAATGACATCTTTGCAAGTTTCATAATGGTGAAGGCTTATCTACAGTGAATCTGCACCTTTATTGTGGGTTTCTGATTGCTGAGGACAAATCTCTTTGGGAACTGCCATGAATGTGAAGGCATTGAATATGGCGTTGCTAAGCCTAAACTAGGTTCAGCAAGAACTAAACACTGGTTTTGCTTTGGCTTTTTTGTTTGTTTGTTTTTTCTCCTGCCATGTTGTTTTCCTTGGTTTATCCATATTGCTTCTGCATCTGGCTGATTTTGCTCAAGAAACAGTAATGTAACTTGGAGGAAAATGAAGAAGGGGAATAACAATGGAAAATTACAGCAATAAAAAACACTTAACCCAAATTTAATACATCCACTGTACAAGCAGTTATGCTGCCCGTTGTGTGCATTCAGTGAACACACGTTCCTTCAACATGTATGTTGTATTGAGGCTTGAGTGACTAAGCATTGTAACTCATGGCCAGATAGTGAAAGAGTTGAAAATTGAACTGTATTTTTTTAAATAAAAATTAACACATCCACTAATGTTAGTTTAAGACTATCTAAATTTTCTGAAATTTAGTTAATGTCTCGGGTAGCATAGAGGTGAAATCTGTGATGCTATTTTTTTTTTAGCTTTGAGGGTTTTTGATTTTGTTAGCAAGTAATTCAAATAATTGCCTAAAAAAGTTGCCACAAGACTATTTTTTTTTGTTTTAGTGATTTAAGTATTAGTGATTTGCCCACGTCAGTGAAATGTTTTGAAGGAATTTCTACACCTTTGACCTTCTAAGAGGAGGCCTTCAAGTAAATTAAGACAACTTAACATCCCAGAAAATAAAAAATGCTAACAGAAAGGAAAAAACTATAAAAGCATTCATGACATTTTATCTGTGTGTAAATTAAGATTGTGTTCCTAACTGGTTCTTTGTTGTTGGCGTATTTTTTTTTTCCCCTTAATATTAGACAAGGTGTTAATGTAATGTTAAAATGTACCCATTCTTTCCCACAACTATCCCAAAATTCGATGCAATGAAGTTCATGTACTCAGTCATCCAGAAAAAAAAAAGAGAGCATGCTTCTGGCTGCTTATGTATATCATAACACTTTATAATCAGTCATTTTAATTTAAAAATGTTTAGTTCTTTCGCTTGATTGAAGATTTAGATTTTTTTTCTTTTCTCTCTGGTTGGGTTTAATGGCATAATACTATTTTTCTGGTCAGCTGAAGCTGCCTAATAATCCATAGTAAAATGCAAATAATTTTGCAAATCTGTCCTTTACAGGTGATTAGTATTGCTTGTGGGCATATTATGAAGTGGGAATCTGGTATGGTTTAGTTTCAATATAACTCCAAACTTTTCTTTTAATGCTAGTGTTTCTTTTATCCTGATACAGTACTAAGAGCTATTGGTGAACTTGGAAAGAAATGCATAATGTCCGTGTTCTTTTGAATTAATGCTTCCGTGAATATAATACCTCAGTCATGTGTGTTAATGTTATGATTTTTTTAAGTAAAAAATTTTCTGAAGACTGTTACAAGATGAGGTTCACTTTATTAATTTTTAAAATTTTGATTTAAATTAGCAAATTTTGCCAAAACGGAAGTAAACTCTTTCAGAGCTTGAGATCAGTCAGTTTTTGGAATGACATCTTTCCTGGTCTGATTTGCTTGTGAATTAGGTTTTAAGGCTTAAGAATCTGAATACTGTGACATTGGATTTGAGCACAGAATAGTTTTAAATGCGTGCACTGTTGAAATCTAAGAAAGACGGTTGGTCAGGCAAATATAACTTTAGAAATTCTTCCTTATTTCTGCTAGTATGACAGCTGTCATTTTGTCCTAAGAGTTGGGATCATGTTTTGCTGATCTTTTGATTTTCCTCATCTTTTGCATAGTACTAGTGCCTGTTCTAATGAAACTACTTTCACAGTAACAGACTGTTCATGTGGTCTGGCTGCTGGTCTTGACAGCATTGGCTTTTCTGAAAACAAATTATCAAAGTGGTTGCATGGAATCTGCTCGGTAAGGTGCAAGATGTGCAGCATCTGCCTTTCTTTAGGGATCTGCTAAAGCTATTGAAGTAGTCTTGCCTCAAGCCGTACTGTGAGGAGAGTTGCTTATCTATCTGTCCTATCCAGCTAAGCGTATCTTAACTAAAAACTGTTGCAGAGGTTACTATTGATGGTTTGTATTGAACTCTTCAGTTTTGATATTCCATGTGATTTGTTAAGTGAAGTTCAGCCCTCTCAAATGTAGAGGGATCAGGGTGTGCTCAGAGGTGAAGTCTTCCTCATCTGCACACAGGCGTTTATTGGGAAGTGCAGTTCCTTGTTTTTGCAGGCTGAACCCAACCTTAAAGTAATTTTCTTCTTTCATGTACTCCCAAAAGTTTCTTCGCTCAGCTGCTGATACAGATTTAGATGAAATCAACATAATTATTTCAATAAATGTGAGTATGTTATGGACAGCTTTTATGATAAAGATATGCACTGTAGGACTATGAGAGCAAAGGACTAGCATGCCTTTCTCTGCCCCCAGAAAAGAAAACGGTTAATATTGACTTTGCAATATTGGCCTACAGTATGAGGGAGCAATACAACTGTGGTTAAGTATGTCTAAATTGGTTATCTGCAGACTTTCAGATCCATGAAAATGAATAGAGAGCTCTTATCCATTATACCAAAAATGGACAGGTTGTTTTGGAAGGTCATTGTTATTAAATAGGGAAGGAGTACTCTCATAGAGTAGAAGTGACATTTTGGAAGGTAAGTTTATATTGAACTGTTTTTACTAGTTTGTTATGTTGAATCTAGCTTTTGGTTCCATGTGGTTTTACCTCTACATGTTTTGAGTTGCATTTAGATGCTAATTTATTTATTTTATATTTTTTTTTTTAATTTCTACCTCTTTGGGATTTTCATGGGATTCAATCTTTGTGTTTGATTTCTGGAGACTAAGATTAGTTCTGATGGATGCTTACTTTCCTCAGTCTCTCTGTCGTTGTGTCTCTGAACGACAGACTCTCAACTGATCCCTTCCAGTTAGCTGTATGTAACTTTCTGTTTGAATAATGTAATATTGTGACTCCAAATCATAATGATAACAGATGTGCAGCTGAATGTTTGAGGCAGATACTCTTAAATTGCCAGGAAAGCACAAGAGGTTTGTATGAGTGGTTCAAAAAACACTTGTTTGCAAACACCTACCTTCAGTGTCTTTAGCACAAAGAACTTTGTATGTTTTGGGGTCAAGTGTCCTTTATTGGATCTTGGGATGCTGATCCATCTACTTCTTGTTCAAAGTACTTTCTTTGTGTTCATGGTTTACAGTGAATTCTTCCTATGCTTGTTACTTAAATAGAATTCTAGTAACGGAATTGCTTTCTTTCCAATCTTTTTCCTTCCTCTCCCCACACAAAAAGACCCTGACCTTAAAAACATCAGTTGATCAGCTGCTTAAAACCAACTGACTTCACATTGGTTGAAAATCAAGACACGGTTCTGTTCCAGCCCACTTTCCTCTTAAAAGTTGCTGGCTGGTTTGTGTGGGTCAGATGGAGTCATCCAGCAACTGTTATTTGTTGCTTAAGTGATTTTAATCTGCTTGATTTCATCCTTTGTAATATAGAGCTGTTGCATGTGCTTTGCATCATGCTTTGAGACCCCTGTATGATTTAAAAATATCACTGTTTCGCTGAAAAGTCATCTCCATAAGTGAAGTACCCTGCTGCGGTTATGGAGAAAGTAATCTGGGGAGAAACTGAACTACGTGGATGCTGAAATAGTCCCACAGTAAATGGTTTTGGGATCTGCATGAGCATTTTGTTTATGTATAGCCAGCAACAGGAGGTGTTTGAGTAGCTGTTTATAGTTCATATAGTAAGCTTGTGTGCTGGATTTTATCATGTGGCAATGAGACATCCTTTTTCTGATCTGGAAGCTAGTGTTGCTGTAAATGTTGCTTACTAGTATTTTATGGTTTGGTTGGAAACTTGTTTGATCAGCAGTCATGATATCATCAGTGATGATCTGTGAAAGATAAGCGCTTCAGTAATGTATTTGTTGCTAAATAAAAAGATAGGTTGTTTACTTGTTGCAAGTCCGTGGTGTCTTTTCAGACTTAAGCTCTTTTTTTCCTTGCTGTGATAGCCAACTGCCTGGTTTTCCAGGTTGCATTTAACAGTGGTATATTTCCACCTTCAAATCCAAGGACTGCTCTGTGAGCTCTTTTCCTGTTTTCATGGTGTTATTTGTGGAAAAGAAGCAGACCAGAGTGAGTTTTCAAAACATGCTCTAATTATGTCAAGTTGTCATTGCCGCAGTCTCTGCACAGAGTAACTCTTGAACTCCGCAGGCCGTGTTTTACTGTTAAGTGGTTACTTTTCAGCTTCATCCCTTTGAAGCCTAGGAGTTGTGCTGATATAACTAATAAATAGAGTTTACTTCTGATTTTAAGCTGTAAACTAGTGTGTCTGTGTATTAGCCTTTGCTTGTAAGCACTTTGTAATTTAATATCTGATTTGTTTGCACTGATTATCAGAGTCTTGAAACCCAGCAATCTCCTTAAGGAGAGTCTTCTGTGCATGTTATCACTGGAAAGGATAATCAACTTATATATTTAATTGTGGGTTATTTTCTTGCAATATATAGCTTCCTTCTAAGATGTAGAAAATGTTTTCATTGGAATTTTATTAACAAGACAATCAACAGCAAATTAGTTTTTTGGCATTTAGATGGCATGAAATTAGAATGTCTTCTTTGCAATATAAACTCTTATTGCCTTTTTCAGGGGATATACTTGTTTTCTGGACCTCAGTTCAGAATCTGACAGAGATTTGTTCGAGACAGAATTAAGATCCTGGCAGCTGGTCGTCTTGGGACTGACTGCTGCAGGAAGGAAAGGACTTTAATGGGAGTTCAGCACCTTGCAGTTGCTGTGTTTCTCTGTATTCAACCATGAGACTAAGAAAAATTATTTTTTTAATCAATGCAGAAAAAATTACTACAAAGTCAGTATTGACTTTACTGTTTAGGGCTTGATTGCCTTTCTTAATTCCTACCCAAAATTTGTTTGGTTTAGTTAGAACTGAATAGCACCAGTATTCTAAAAGTTCATTTTTTTTGGTCTCTGGTGTTCTCTATTGCATCACAAGCAAATTTGAAAAGCAGACTTAATCTATGGGGAGATAATGTGATGCCCTGTAATTCAATATTCATAGCTGAGGGGGTGTATTTTTTATGAAGAAGGAGAATTATTCAATAATTGAAGTATATGGCTGAGACATGAGATTCAGCTTCTCCCCTTGGTTCTGCTGGGCACTCTGAGTATGGGTAACTTGTTTAACTTCTTATTTACTGATGAAAAAGATGACACTGATCAAAGAGAGTACAACATTCAGCAAATCTCCAGAGTGTTTTCTGAATGAGAGCATCAGGAATGCTCAGGATCTGTAGAATATTAGTAGCTACTGTTCTCAATTTTTTGGGGTCATTTGCCTGTTAGTGTAAGTATCGCACTTGATAAAGGTATATGTACTTTGGCTGAAACAAAGTTTTGTGCTTTGTTCTGCACAGACATCCACAGACAATCTCTGCCATGGAGCTCTTATACTCTGACTAAACGAGTTGCGGGAAGGATGGGTAAAATATATAAGTAATAGAATGGAGACAGAATAAAATTTGTAAATGCTGAGAGGTGAATTTATTTACTGATGCTCTAAGTAGAAAGATGACAGGAGTAGATGAGAGAGTAGTGTGAAAGAAGAGGTTTGGAAGAAGCCTGCAGTCACAGCAGTACAGAAAAGGTCCACTGAAGACTAGAGGATGTTCTCAGCCTTGCCGTAGAGCCCTGCAGTTGCTTTTTCAAGCTGGAAGCTTCATCTGTCTATTCTCTGCCTGTTTTTTCCCTGAGGCACAAAAGGAAAGAGCAGATGGCTACCTATAGCTTCTTGAATGTATGCATCTATCTGCACAGTACACAATCTCAAGGAATAAATCACTATTTTAGATCTTTCTGGAGTGCTTCTCGGCTGCTGCTTTTTGACTCCCCTTCTGTTCCCCAGAACCTTTATCTTTTCACTCCTGTTATAATCAGCTTTGCTTATTCTCCTGTGTCTTGTTTTTTTAAAGTACGTTTTTTAGAGATACTAATTTCTTGGTGATACCTAATAAGAATCTAACAGTAAAACTTTATTTTTTTTTTTGTTCGATTGTTTCTATGCTTTGTTCACATAACTGATATACAACTAATTCCAAGTGGTCAGGGAAAATGATCTTTTTTTTTTTTTTTAACTGTCTTCTATTGCTCAGTAAGTAAACTTAAGAACTGCTGCAAATGCCTGCTGGGTCTCTTCAACTTGCAGTGAAATGAGGAGTTTCCTCTAGCTGGGACTGCAGTATACACTTCCAACTGAAGTCAAAGCACAGCATATGTGTAATGTGTATTGTCTGTAAGGGGAGTGTATGGTTTTCTGGGACTTACCAGGTATAGAAATAATTCTAAAAAAGAATATTTTTTTAAAATAATTGTTCTTTTCCTTAATAATTTGGTAGTATATTCCTGTTGGCGTTCTATTTGATACTTTGTCTTCAGACCAAAAAGCAAAATGTTTAGGAGGGTTGTTTTGCTCTCTGAATTCAAGCCTCTGTTATATAGGATAATCAAATCCTGGAAATGGGTATTAGATGGAGGGGGAAAAAAAAAAAAGAAGAAAATCTCATGACTGATAAAGGTAGTGGGAGCATACTGTAAAGAGTCAGGGAAGCCTCTGCAGAAGTCAGCTCAGGCCTGGACATAGGTGTGTTAATGTTGGTAGTACTTTAAAAAAACACTGGTGCAACTTCAGTTAGAACAATCTTACAGAAGCTCCTAATCTGATTTTTATGTTACTGCCTTTTGGGTTAGATTTTAAAGGTAGTCAAATTATCTGTTTTTTTTCCTTTAAAGTATAATTTTCCAAATAAATCTTCCTCGTTTAAAGTAAGTAGTTCAATGAAGCAATACATTGTTGGAATTTCAGTCATTTGTAGTTTATACTGTATCTTTTAAAGCAAGCAATGAATTAATTTCTTCCATTTCTTTTCTAAAGTTTTCTATTACTTATAAATGTCTCTTTAGAACTTTAAAAAAAGAATTATCAATTAAACTCCAATAAAATTGCAAGGAAAGATGGCTGCACTGCACAGTGCTTCTGAAATTTTACATGCATGTGCATTTACATTTTATTTTGAAAAGTGAACAAAGATTCAAAGTGTCTTGATATAAAAACTCTTTGGCCTCAGTCTGCCCCAGCATAAGAATTCTGATTCTGTAGGAGTGTCTTTACAAAAGGATTTTTTTTCTTTTGCCAACACAAAATAAAATACTGAGCAAGGATGCTGCAGCTTCACATTTCCAACCTACTTTTGTATATTTTTCAATAATTACTTACTTATAGCTTCTTAGAAATATGAGGTGTATCCTGTTCAGTGTGTAGAGTAGTATCAGTTTCCTATTGACTGTGTTTTCAGGAATATCAAAGGTGTGTATGAAGTTGAGTTTTTCTAGGGGATGCATCTTTGTAAATGGTCTCT
This sequence comes from Charadrius vociferus, assembly GCF_000708025.1. Lineage (NCBI taxonomy): Eukaryota > Metazoa > Chordata > Aves > Charadriiformes > Charadriidae > Charadrius > Charadrius vociferus. The sequence goes on along the minus strand of NW_009647949.1, from coordinate 87,390 downwards.
ACTGTTTCAGAAAAGCATCTGTAATTGCTGGGAAAGTCTTGTTCAAAGTTCACTGACTTAAGCATTGTTTGATGTCTGGACCACAGCTTAAATTCTAGTATGATGAGGGTTAGGGTGTTAAAGAGGGTAAATAGCATGATTTCTCACAATAGTAGGAATATATTAATGTATTTCATATGCTCTTCAATTGCATTGCAGAAGAGAAACAATGCCTTCACTTTTATTTATTTAATTGTTTATTTATAGAGAATGGAATAATCAAATCAGACAAGGTATTTGAAGTAATGCTGGCCACAGACCGTTGCCACTATGCAAAATACAACCCTTATATGGATTCTCCACAGTCTATAGGTAAGAGCATCATGTAAAAATGATTAAGATTGTTCTAATTTGCATAACTGTGACTGCCTTTGTCATATATATGTTAAGAATGTGAACATAATTTTTAAAATTTGTGTTTAGTTCTTTATTAGTTTTTTCAACAGCTTTTAACTAAGTTTCAATTTGTTATAGAATGTGATTGGCATACTTGAATAAGTCAAGTCCTTTAAGTTCTTATTAATACATGTAAATATGTATTTATTAAACCACAGCAATTTGTGTTGGTACGGCTGATGTTTAAATACTTAAAAATCATTTGTATCCAGTTTAAGTCAGAAACAGTCTCTCTTTACAGAAATGATTCAGTTGAGACTAGTGCGGAGTTCTTTAAACTTTTACATAAGATTCTTTAAAATATGAAAATAGGGAAGATCTGCTGATGGGACAGTTGTTTCCCATCCAGATCCCAGTTTTATCATTCAAAGGCAGGAGAATGAGTTATGCGAATGTACTAATTTCTTTTTTTCTTGATTCCCCCCCTCCCTCCTTTAATAGTGGGTGGTGAGAACTATGAATTATAGTGGGATTTTATTATTTTTGTAGGAAAATTCTTGGATTTTTTTAGTAGTGGGTGGTGAGAATTATGAATTGTAATAGGATTTTTATTAGTTGTATAGGAAAATTCAAAAATCTTTTAAGATACATACTCAAAAACGTATATATCTCCGCAGAAACAAATATAGGTGTGTTCCTCCATGTGTTCTCATAGGTATGCACTGTTTGCAAAACAGATGAGGTTATTGTCTCCAGAAGTTCTATGGTCCCCACTACATCAAACTCAAACTAACAAATTCAGATTTTTACATAGGGACTGAGTGAAAAATGCATTACATTATTCTGGGAGACATTACTCTTCTGCATTCCACATACTTGATAAAGCTAAGACAATATAGTGGCAAAATGGAGATTGTAACTAAGATCAAGGATAGAACCCCCCCAGCCCCTGTCCAGAATTGACATGGCATAGCTTTCAGCTGATGTGCCTTAACTCACTTCTGAAGGAAGAGTATCTGTATAACCATTGGGGGATGTGTGCATAGTGCCCTGAATGAGGGTGACAATTAAGGTATTGCATTTTACAGTCAAGGTAATAAAGATCGTAAGGTTGCTGTCTGAACAATGATCAACATATTCTTCCATTCTCTTGTTTTACAGGGTTCCAAGCAACAATCAGTGCTCCACATATGGTAAGCTTTAAACTTATGTAATTAGTATAGGTGATTTTATAAATGTCCAAATGCTTCTGAAATAAAATATTTATTCTAGCAAATTTAATGAACAGTTGATTGCAGTGATGCTGTTGTGAACTATCTAGTGGGAGGGCACGGAGAAGATTGAGCCTGACTTTTCTTGGAGATGCACAGTGATAAAATGAGTGGTAGTGGACAAAAAAATGCAACATGGGAAGTTCTAATTAATTGCCTGGGTGAACATAAAAAATCCCATTGAGGGTAGTTAAGCACTGGAACAGGTTTCACAGATTGTGGAAATTTTCTTTGATGTACAAAGAAGCTGACTGGACAGGACTCTTAATTTAAATTGCCCCTGTGTTGAAAGAGGGTCAGACCACAGGATTTCCAGAGATCCTTTCCAACCTAAATTACTCTGACTCTCTAACTTATAAAAATATAATTATTCAGGAGTGGGTAACAGTGATTTCTATGTTGTGGTGTTGCTGTAATGCCTTTAATTCTTTGGACATGAAAAAGTAACCCACATTGTACAAAGATGCAGGTTTTTTGCCAAGTGGTTTGAGACCAGGACATTCATTACTGAGCATTAAGAGGGGATTTCAGTACATAGATCTAGCACAGACCTAATTATTCTGTGTCTTTATTCGACACGAAGGATGAATAGAAGCGTATGTTTTGTCCTTGCAATATTTGGAAAGTGTCAAAACATAGTAAAAGTCTGCTCCTCTTCACTACAAACTACCTAGTTGGGTTAGAATTTACCTAGTTATCAATATATTAAAAAAAAAAACCAAACCCAAAAAACCCAGGACTCATAGAAATGTTAATGATTTTGTTCAAGGAAAGACAGAGGAAACTACTGTGGCTAAGGGAGAAAATAAGTTTTAATTATGTTTTCTAAATTTTAACTCACCTAAGTCATTATCTTTGAATGATCCTATGCTTAGCAGTAGTATTATATGAAGTGTTAGAGCACAAAGAAAATGTATTCTCTAGGCGAATGTTAACAATCAATTTTCTAACAATATATGTTCTAATTACTTCTGTTTTCTGGGTGTGATGGATTAAGCCGTAAGAGTGTGGTAATGGCCAACCCTCAAACATTGAAGAACGAATTGGTTTTTTTAGTGTGCGACCTAAGCTTAGTTTGTGTACTGGTCCATCGCATAGGAAAGCAAAACTGCTCATGAAGTCTCTCTGTAGGCTACTGCATTTCATATATGAGCCTGGCTATCTGCTTTTATAAAAGAAAACTTATTTTTTCCTACTCTCTGATTCAGCAAGTGTGCAGGTAATGCAAGAGGTAGTTTTAATAGCCAGTTTCCTTGATGCTCCAGAGCATCCTTCTTCCTAGCTAGAATCTGTCCCAGCTTATTCCAATGTATATAGTGTAATGATAACCTAAATTCTTTATGGGCCATATACTGCTGGAACAGTAAGAACCACCAGACCTGAAGAGAATTAAATTGATTTATGGTGTCTTTCCCAATAACTATATATAAATTGTGTGATAGAGGCTTGATTGGTCAGATGAGTTTATAAATATATACACACAATTTTTTGAAGTCCATGAAATAACAATGATTTTATCATGTAGTTAACTCTCACAACACAGAAAATAATTCTGAAATTTCTTACAGGAATCCTCAGTGCATTGTCCAAAATCACTGAAGAGATGAACATATATTGAGTAAAATAGACACTTAAAATATTTTGAAATTTTCTGTCATCTTCTCTTAGCATGCATATGCTCTTGAACTTCTGTCCGATCAGTTACATGAAGGAGCCAAAGCACTTGATGTAGGATCTGGAAGTGGTATCCTTACAGCATGCTTTTCGCGAATGGTGAGATACTTAGTTTAATCACTTGACCATCAGAACTGCTTGAACTGTAGCATAGCTCTGAATTAAAGGGGGGTGGGGAGGGATGGGGGGAAGAAAGCATAATTCATGCAGTGGACTGATGTAGATTGTACAGAAAATAATTTAGTCTCCTGTGTCTGATTAGTACCCATTTCTTACCCTGGTTAATACTAGATCGTTGAGTTAAAGGGTCCAGTAAATTGTGTGGTGGTGAAGAGACTGCCTAGAGGGGAAGGTTTTTTTTCTTGATTGCATTTTAGTGGTTGCTTTTTAAGCTTGAAGGAAGGAGGTGTTTGTCTTGTCCAGCCCAATTTTTACGTTATCTTGTGTGGCTATGAATGTTCTCACTGTGATCAATTTTCATGTCTTCCTGCTATGACGAGAGCTTAGTGAGACCTAAAAGAATCCTATTTCCACAGGGAAATATGTTGTATTTATATAAATTGCCTTTGAATTTAACTTTTTTTTTGTTACTATATTGCGTGAACTTCACTATAAGTATCCATTTAATCTTTTCTAAGTTAGATATTAATTTATATTCTTTTTACATCTTCCCTAAGTAATTTAATCTCTGTGTTGTTCAGCCTGTACATACAGAATTGTCCATGGTTCCACCCTATCTTACATTAAGAAAAAAAGATTAAAAAACTTGTTTTATGATGGCTGTAACTACAGTACTGTTAGACTAATTAATGTAGTGCAATATAATCAGTTCTTCTTTCTCTATTCCAGGACTTTATCATTGCTATATAATTAGCAGAGACCTTCATTAAACTGCCGATTAGATTTTTTTTTTTTTTTTTTTTGTTTTTCTGAGAAATTAGTTTGGAATATGGTGATGCATATGATAAATTCACATACGGTTTTTCTGCTACTTAGTTTTCCATTTTCAAACACTGATTTGAATCTGTGATCACTTCTGTGTTAACAATTAGGTAAGAATGTTTAGGGCTGGGCAGTGCACTAGCAAAAGTGTTCAAGTTTTTTAAGTGTTCGCTGCAAAATAACTTATTTCAGCTACATTTTTTTTTTTATTTAACCAAACTGCAGTTTTGAGGAAATCTTAAATGTCACTTATTCAACTTTCTACCTATTATTTTTGGTCTAACTTTGTAGTCGGTAAGCAAGTGCTAGTAGCATGCATGGGAACTCCAGTCCTACAAGCGCTAAAACTTTTCTCAGTTATGTGTATTTCTCACTGAAAAGTTGTGAATGCATAGAAGAATAGCCATTTTCAATAAGACATGATAAGATGTGGTTGTGCCCTTTTTTCTTTTAAAACAGCTATATAAGAAAAGCTGCAAGCTATCTTTTTATTGCCATATGAATGTCATGTTCCTCTTCTGAAACCTCCTTGGCGGTATGCTGTGGAATGCCTTACAGACATGTTTTGTGAAACATGGCACAAATGCTTTTGTTCTTTTTGATAGCATTACTACTGTGCAATATGGATCTTGCTTCATCCACTAGGATGAATAAGACAATACGTACTGCTCTGACTTTGTAAAGTTCTTTCTAACAATAACAAAAGCTTGAAAGAAGTATATTACGGGGAATGATGGTAAAGTGTTTTGCTATCAAAATTCAGTTGGGGATGTGCTTACTGGATCATGTGGGTGTTGCTGTTTAGTCTACTTGAGACCTAGAATGAATAGTTCTCATTTGTGGCACAAGTGCCTGAGTTCACATTGATGTTATGACGGCTTTACTCCTATGACAATAATCTCATTTGTGGTACTACTGGGAAAGCTTAAAGTTTACTTTAAAAAGTTCAATGAAAAATAACTGTACATTTCTTCCTGTAAGTACTGGAATTATAAAAGGAGTGAAGTACGTTTTTATTCCAAACAGACCATGGAGTTCCCCAAAATTGTGCCATTTTGCTATTGCAATTGCACGCACTTCAGATTTCCAGGTAAATAAAGGTAATTGAGGACTCAGAAGTAGTGTAATGGACTGTGACATGTAGCCGCAGGTTCACTTGCTTTTATATCAGGTTATTTCATGCTATGATCATTTTGCTAAATTACAACTTCTGTGACGTTACCCTTTGGACTACGCTTGATCTTTTCCCAGCTTCTGGTACAACTGATTGTTAGGCATTCCTCCAAATAGCAACCTGTGGTTGTCATAGTGAAAACTGGCCACGTGTCTTGCTCTTTCAAAGGCTAGACTGGTGGTCTTCCACTTGAAAAAGAAGAGATAACACTGCTTTTTCGATGTTTTTAACATAGGACTTGTCCATAATAAACCAGAAAAAAATGCCATGATATCAATAACCAGTTATTAATTTTCCATGTCTTAGCAACATTAAAATGTAAGATACAGAAACATAACCAATGCATTGAAATGTGTCCAAAGGCAAAGCTGTATGACAACATGGACTGCGAGGACATTATCTGCCATTGTGTTCTTTGAGCTGGATCCTGTTAAAAATGGTCAGATTTTAAGATCTGGATTCTTTTTGCTCTCTCCAAAACTGGAATAATTTTTCTTGAATAAAGACACAATTCCAGAAGAAATACCTGTAACGGAGAAGTTTTTGTTAGTAGGTCTTTTTCCCCCCTCAGAATACAGAGATCTTTTGTGACCTTTTGTGAGTTATGAACTCTCAAAAGTCCTACTCTTTCTGTGGAAGAGAGCTGTAAATCTGAAAGTAGATTCATGAATGCAAGAGTAGGTGAAAGGTAGTTTGTCCCTGACTGTTAATTGCTGCATTTGCTTCTGAAAGAACAGGACTCTTGAGATAACTTAGAATAAAATGCATGACTTAATGTTTTCCTTGAAGTAAGGTCTTCTCTAGAAAAACCTTAATCTTTAAGTAAGTTTATTCAAAGTGAAAGGAGATTAGTTCTAGTCTTTGTCCTTGAAGTTGTTACTTTCTGTTGCAGGTAATGCAAACACTTATGATCAAATTTAACTTCTAAAAATTCAGGGAAGAAATCTCCACTAATAGTATAACTTAACTGAATTACATCTCAAAAAGATGGCTCTAACAAGCATTTATAAGACTGTACTGACAAACTTTAATTACCAATTGCTTCTAGCAGTCAGGATGTGTCATTCCAAGCAGTAGTTCTGGTAACATTGGGAAAATATACTACCACTTTACTGGTTTTGCTTTTATTTGAGAGAAATGGGCTCAGAAGCTAGAAATACTCATTCTATAAATAAATCAAAACTAGCAGAAATTATTCAACTATATATTTTTATTCCAGGTGGGTCCCAAAGGACAAGTTGTAGGAATTGATCATATCAAAGAACTAGTAGATGACTCAATAAATAATGTCAAAAAAGATGATCCCACATTGCTGTCTTCAGGAAGAGTGAAACTGATTGGTGAGCATCAGACTGATATACTTACTAATTAAACTGGTATTCTTTCTAGCAGCTGGTTGAAAATGACTGGAATTAGATGTGATTAAAAATTCTAATTTAAGAAGTTAAACCAAAGAAATAAGAGCCAAAGGAAAATTTTAAAATCCAAGTGATCTTTAGGCCTTTGAAAAATATTATTTTCACACAGTTCTGAGAATATGACTTCTGGTAATCTTAAGAATATGTAATCATTCTGTTAGAGAAGCTTAACAGGGAAGTGTTTTCCAGTGAAAATACTTTACGTGCTGAAGGTCTGTCATGTTCAATTTGCTATTTAAAATTGTGTTTGAATGCACAACTTTTCTGGAATTAAATTTACTGTTATCTAAACTTGAGCATTTCAAAAAAGTCTTTGTACTTCTGATGTAGTAGTTGAGAAAGCTGCATGCAAAGACTTAAGTGGAAAAAGTACTAGATTGGCAGTATGCATCACTGAAGTTTATTTCACTTGTTTTTAAAATTAACAGTGTTTGTATGTTAGGGAAGTGATTAATTGACACCAAACTGCTTTAATTCAATCAGAGTTACTGAGAGGAAATAATGCTAAAATTATACAAGGACAGTGAATTGGGGGTTTTTTGACTGAAAAGAAGCTTTTTTTTTTTTTTTTGAACATGCAAAACTGGCAGGAGGAAAGCATTCCCTTCATTATCATTCTATTAAGTTTAAAAAGAAGTTGAAGGTCTGGATTATTTTTTGAGACTTCTTACAAGAGTACTTGGAAAAATTATTATTATTTGTTATTTGGCTCTTACCTTAATTACCATTTTGATTCTTGGTCTTTCTTTGTAAATGAGGGAGTTTTCTAAACCTTTTTTTAAATAAGCTGATCAACACATGTACTTGTGCAAGTGTATAAAATGCAGTGTCATTACTGAGAACGCTTATGCCTTAAGCTTTCTTGGAAGAGAAGTTATACTGAGACTGGGGCTGGAGAGGTGGAATAGGGGGATAATTTGCATTGTTGCTGTATAAGAGCAATTTGGACTTATGCTTCTGGTTATACCTGAAACAAACTCTGATGGTCTTGGGAGTCTAGAATTCTAAATAAACATCATCATCTATATTATGCTTGACTGTGTAGCAGAGTGACTAAGAGACTTCTGAATAGTTTCTTTGTGAGATACACTTTTAAAAAAGTACAGATGGGTGAGCAGCGCTTTTGTGAATTAGGTGGAGAAGAATGTTTCAACTGTGCTGGATTCCTGGGAGCTCTTTCATGTGGAGCTAGAATCCAGACAGAGCTGTTCTATTTAATAAAAAAAAAAAAAAACAACAACACCCCAAAAAAAACCCCAAACATCCCCGTCCCCAACACACAATCAAAAAACCCCTGAAAACCCAGGGCTGATTGGTGATGGGAACTGTATGACTTAGTCTAGATAAGTCAGTTCCTGGCTTTTCACAAGTATGATTCAAACATTTTCCATTGCTTTGTCGTACCTCAGATATCCCATAATTGCATTTCAGAAGCATCAATATTATTTTAGGATGTCTCAGTAATATACCTGCCCTGAGAACTTGGGAATAGGTATGCTAACGGTGTGTCTCTATTAGGTTGTGGTGGGTTTTGCCTTTTTGTGTGTGTGTGTGGTTTGGTTTTTTTTGTTTTGTTTTTTCTTAAAATCAGGAGGGTGCCTTTGAGGTCAATCATTCAACTGCTTCCACTTACCATACTTTGTCTCACATGAGAGCGTTCCTGGAGAGCACAACCTTTGATTCCTTTTGGATGAAACTAGACTGGATTATGTACTCTGGGAAGCAACCAAATGTTTGATATGTTAATGGATATTAAGCCCGTAAGACTAGAACTAGACCAGAGTGATCTTTCTGAAATGCATATGTTGCATGGACATCAGGTTCTTAGCAGAAACTGTTTTGCTGTACAGGTGTGATTCTATTGTACTGCACTATTTGCTGATGCAGACATAGACGGAGGGAATGAGGGTATTCTAACCACAGTGAACTAGTTTCTTCTGTTTCTGTGCTCATGGTGCAACTCTGTGTGAAACAGGTCTGCCTAGACACACTGAAGGCTTGAGTACCATGATCTGCAGATCAGGTCTAGGTCTGAAAATGAGCTACAAAACCCTCTTATGTCAGAAAGTCCTCGCAGTACTTCCTCTCTCATCACCACCCACCACCATGATTATTTCATTAACAGGCAGCATGTAACTGGAGATCTGAGTAGAATGGGCGATGTTATTCAGGATGTAAGTGCAAGCTCAAAATTTGGGCTGCTGTTTCCCCTTGGACATTGAATAATGTAGTAATTTGTATCACACTGAAGGTATGAATGCTGACTTAACTTGAGCTTTTTTTAATCTTCTGGATATCTAAAAGTGTGTTCCCATTGTAGGTGGATATATACGTGACTGCTGTAGACAGGAGAATTTTTGTGGGTATTAAAAGGGAAGAGCCATGCTGTGATTGATGCATATAAAGGAGAATGATTTTTTTAGGGGTGGGGGGTGCTGATTCTGAAAATGATGGCTTCGGTTTAGACTACTAATTCTAAGAGCAAAGGGTTTAGATGTTTTGTGTCCTTTTTACCACTGTCAGTGAAGTGATAAGATGTGTGAAGTCACATTCAGACTTCTCTGGACAGCTCACAAGGTGCATTTAAGTCTCGGAATACATGCATTCTTCTTCAGAAGTCAACAGCAGTTTCTTTCACAGCTGTTCCTTCAACTTAGCAATCTTCTTCAGTACTGGAGGTCATTGCTTCTAATGCCTATTGCTGCATGTTAGGGAATGAGGATCTGTCTCCCTGTGTAACTAAAATCATTCAAAGCAGTGTCTTTATGTTTGAGCTAAAGAAGTCTTTCTCCATTGCCTTATCTGATGAAACAGCAGCTTGATACAGTAACACATCACTACTTTGTCTTTAGAGGAGCTGTATAGTGCTGCTAAGATATAAGCAAATACAAATTATATACTTGACCGCATTGAGATGGTTGTTCCACTAGAACCCACTTTGGCAGAGTCAGAGAGATTAAGCCCTGGAAATAGTGGAACTTTCATCTTCATTACTGGCAACAGTAATAAAAGCTGACTTAGTGGAATTCATGATCGGTAGGTATGGGTTCTCTTGAAGGAATCATTGGTAGTTCTTGCTTGGCAGCTTCTGCCTGTGGCGCTTGGTTGGAGCTTGTCCTGGTCAGAACTGATGATATGAGGAAATAAGTCACTGAGCTTTAACGGGGGGTTTCTCAGCTACTGGGGAAATATACTCTCTTATAGCCCTTAAGCTTTGGGTTTATAAAGTCCTTGCAGGGTCTTGTTTCAGGACCTAATATGAAAGATGACAAACTCCCCAATTTCAATCATTTCAAGGAGCTCTCCAGATCTTACTGTACACTCTTGGATACTTAAGGGTGTTGTTACTGTCCAAGGGGCCCTCGCTATCACTGAGGTAAAAATGAAACCTGCTACAGCCACCATGTATTTTTCCTTCCTTTCCTGAAAATATTTTTCCATATTTTCACAAGAGTTGTTGGAAGGCAAAATGCTGACAAATTCTCCGCATCTGGCAGAGACCTAGAACTTCTTTTGACTCATTCAGCCTTTTAATTTACCTGTGATAATAGTGATTGTGCAGAAGTCAAAGCTCAGTCTGAAGATGAGAAACACCAAATGACTACTTGTGCTGAGCAGAGGATTTCTTCTTGACTGATTACTGGGACTTCTGCACTCACTGAGTGTGAATTTATGGATGGTTTAGCATCATTTACTACTTCTGTTCATAAATAGCTCCAGAGAGCGCTTGTGTAACTTGCTCTGAATTTCCCATTGGTTTCCTGTGAATACAGTGGATGCTGCATTCACATCATCTTCTTTCAAAACTTAACTTGAGGTCTAGTTTAGTTTGCTACATTTCAGTGGCTTAAAAAAAACCAACAATCTGTTCACCTTTCGTTCTGCATAACTAGGATGGTATGAGACATCTGTGGTAGGGTGCTTCTGTGAGTTCTCCACCAAATCTGAAGCTGCATCAGTAGCCTGCTGAATAACTTAATTACCCCTAACATCTTCCAAGCAGCCACCTGGAGCTTTAGCCCCAGGTCTGACCTGGCTATCTGTGTTAGTCCAGCAGTTGTCTGCCGGAAGGATAATGAAACTGATCTGCTGGCAAAGGAGGATGTGTGGGAGTCAGTGTGGTACTGCACTGAGGTATGAATGCAGGTACGGACTTTCATTCCAACCGTTAGTGCAGTTACAGGTATATAGTCCGTGTGAATACTTGCTTTGTCTTTTCCTCACCTTTGGAGTCTTCTGATACGTGTTTCTGAGATTTAATGCTTTAGACTTATGTTTTGCATTATGTTTAGGAATGGTGCGCATGAAGGCAAGGCAAAGCTAAGTGTACGTTCTGAGAGAGTAAATGAGGGGAAAAGTCACCTGCTTTGAAATCGTAGGGAACATAAGTACTTAAGTATTTTTTTCTGGGTGGACCAAGTGTCTTCAAGAACTTTTCATTATAAATCCATGCTTTGTAATTTCAGGTGCTTCAGTACTATTTCATATCTTTTATAAGTGTGTGTATTATGTATGAGGATGTTTCATTGCATCTATTTTACAATTGTGTTAATATTTTTAAACTGACTTCATCATGCTATCACCACTTAGCAGAATTTGAGTTGAAATCTGAGGATAGCCTTTTATCTGCCTATAGATATGGGCAGATCAGCTGTTTTCTCCACTCCTTTTGAAAATGTTGAAAAAAAAAAAAAAAGTGTTTTCTTGCAGTGGGAGATGGAAGAATGGGATATGCAGAAGAAGCTCCCTATGATGCGATTCATGTAGGAGCTGCAGCACCAGTTGTGCCCCAAGCAGTAAGCCTTTATGTTTTATGTTTGTCGTTCCGTGATCTCTTAGCTGTAAAGAACACTTTACATACATATATACGTAAAATACTTGGTAGACTTGCACTGCTGGGAGCATCTGTGGGCAGGGTGGTATTACTCTATGGTGTGGGGTTTTTTGTTTCTGTTATAATTGGGCTTCCTGTTGGTTTGCAAAAGTTGTACTAATAACTCTCCTCTAAATAAACATTTTAAAATGACTTGTGCACAACCCTTTCCTATAGCAATGAACTGGAACATTTTATTTAATAAATGAATTTGGTTTTATCAAACACTGAGTTCCAAAATTTAAGTATTTGTTTCCCAGATTCCAAGGCATTGAGCTTGGTGGAAAAGTGGTATGCTCAGCTGGAAATACAGACAATGCGATGTGTTCGTAGCTTTCAGAGTGGATACAGGGCAGTTCTTACTAGAAAAGCTAAAGAGTAATTAGGGACTTTAGAAAGTGCATATGTGAAGTACATTCTTGCAGATAAGTTTTTTTTTCCTTCCTTACATCAGGTGAATGGGAATATATAGCATGATTTTGATATGCTAGATACCAGTTACGTTTTTTAAAATCTGAATTTTAATGAGGAATAGTGAAGGACTGGAGGTTTGAGGTGCTATAGACAGGTTAGACATTTCCAGATGTTGGCTGGTTTATTTTTTTTAATTTTTTGGGGGGAGTGAGGGTGTGTTCCCAGCAAAGTGTTGACAGATGACAATTAAAAAGATAATTTAAAGCTCATTAGTGAGTGAAACAGTTCTTAATTATAACTTTTCTTAGTAACAGGGCTTAAGATTTTTTTCCATGGGGTCTGGGAAGTACTGAACTTTTCTTCAGACTACTGTGATTAGCCACCTTCTTCAATTATGAAAGCAAAAGAAAAAAATCCAAGCACTTCTCTCACATACTCTGTTACTTGTCACTTATCTTACTTATATATTTTAGACTAGTTTCATAAAAAGCTGTGCCATTCACAGAATGAAAGAGGAGCTGTTGGTTAGCAAAATTATTCTAGAAAGATAAATTGAAAAAAAAAAAGTGAGAAATCTCAAATCTTACCCTGAGGGCTTAAGGGGACAGTTACCCCAAAAATGTTAGAAAATAGGCCTGTACTGATGCACAATAAATATCAAACAGTTAAAACTGGCAGTTTAAAAAGATTGAATCTACTCTAAAAATAAAGTTGTGATTTATGTTCCTTTTTTCCCCTCTTACATAGAAACTAAAACCGCAACCAACCCAGTTAATCCAATTACTGTTTTACCTTCTTTTGGAATTACATGAAATTATTGTGAATGTTTCTGTAATACCACTTGTTGTACCATGTTGTTGCAATACTCTCATTTTCAGTGCATTTTTTATTTTTCCTAATTGAAATAGTTATCTACTCCATAATCATAGATAGATAAATTGTGGCAAATTATTAATCTAATGTAACAAACTTTGGATCCAGCATCTTTGAAGTGGCTGGTTACATTCTAATTTCTGTGTTGTGTTCTAGCTTATAGATCAGTTAAAACCTGGCGGAAGATTGATATTACCAGTTGGTCCTGCAGGGGGAAACCAGATGCTCGAACAGTATGACAAACTAGAAGATGGCAGTGTCAAAATGAAGCCTCTGATGGGAGTGATATATGTGCCTTTAACAGATAAAGAGAAGCAGTGGTCCAGGTGGAAGTGATTTTCTGTTCCACTTACTTCTTCCACACACAAGCAAGGTGAAAGGGTGTGAATTTTAAGCAGATAGACTGCAAGGCCTGCCTTTGCTGCTGTCATTGCTTTCTGCTCCTCCATACCATGAAAAGTGACTCAGTCTGCATTACGACATCACCAAAAGGAGGTTATGCGAAGTTTGAGTTAATTTGAAAGCAGAAGAAAAATATTGCATGGGTTGCACTTTGTCTCATTCAGACATGTTTTCTTTAGTCTTTGGTGTGTTGAAGTTTCTAATTTGTTTTGAACACAGTATTTTCTAAATTTAAACTTCCCTTCTAATGAACTTTTTATAACTAGCTTGCCCGTAATTAGGGTAAACTTTAAAATACTGCTTAAGAACAAATATAGTTTTGTCCTGTAAGTTAGTGGTAATTGGGTGTTAATTTTTTTATTTTTCTGAAATGTCACAAAGGAAGAAGAATCTTTGTAAAATCCTTCGTGGGAAATACAGATAATCTTGTAAGCACTTTTCTCTCAGCCTCCAAATAGCAGAAAGTGGAGAACGTAATCCCTTCTTCCTTAAAGTATAAATGTAGTTGTGTAGTGTTCAGAAAATTCTCAGACATGTTATTAGAAGTCTGTCATCTGTCTCTGATGGGGACATATTTGTGTTTGCTAACACAGCAAACTCTAAAAGCCTTTCTAGAGGAGTAAACCTTCCAATTTGCTGAATTGAATGGTCAGTAACATAGACATAACACAGCTGTCAGCTTAAACCATACTAGGCATTAGTATGCCAGTGAACAAAGCAGCAGTCCTGTTTTGCTTCCTGGCAGAAAATGCTTGTGAATGTATTATCTGTGTTAAAATTAAGTGCATAAATGTGTATTGAGTTCTGTAAACAATTTTTGAGCTTTATAACTCCTAAATTTAGATATTTGGCTTTTTTTTTTCTCTTGATATTCTGGACTATAGCTTGTGATTTGGATACATAAACACTTAGAGTTTAAGCTATCAAAATGTCCATAAGAAGTACAAATAAAGCAGTTTGCATTACTGTTGCTTACTGAAACCTCATTTCAGTGTTTCTTGGATTACTGTATAGCCACTATGTACAAATTAATTTTAGAACAACTTTAATGAGTTACTGCTTAGTTCAAAGCTTGTGAAGCATGCTTGCTATTCAGATGCTTTGTATTTGTTATGCAAATTAATACTCTGTTCTCCAATATTGCCAGTATTCCCTCAGGGTGGTACTCGGGGGTTTCCTGCCTCTTTTAGGGTTTGGAAGTCTTGCTTTGTGTTCAGTTTCCTCCTCTGGCAAATGTGGTGGACATATTCAAGTTTGCAGTCCGTACTCTGCTTACTCTAGAAAAGAGAAGTATTCTCCTTAAGCCTTCCTTTTATTGCAGAGGGTGTATAGATTTTTCTGCATTTCACCTGGTCTGATTATAATAGCAATTGTGTTTTTTCGTAGCAGCAATGTGTGTTATTATAAATAGTGTTTATTGAAGGCTTTCTGGAATGACAGTAGGGAAGGTAGTGTAGTGTATTAAGGACTAGAATTCTAAGGTCTTTGCATTTCTTCTGTGCAGTTTGCATCCCCTCTTCTCTGCTAGCTCAGGAAGAAGTAATAGATTGTCTTTGGGCCTTCTTCAGTCATGAGTATTGTGGGGTTCTTTTCCCCAGAGTTTCTTACCAGTTTCTGTTCTTTTCTGAAATACTTCTTGATTTTATTTATTTATTTTTAATTTAAGTATTAAGAATATACATTGGTGTTATCAGAAGAGGTAAGTGCTTAGCCTGAAGGGTTACCTTGATCACTACAGTGGCATAGAAGCTGTTTCTTGCTACGTACATTTAAATTTGGTTCAGACTTGGAAATCTCTGTTAAAGGAAATCTCAGAAGTCCACTTCTTGTAATGTTTGCTTTTTCTTTAATTGTCCTTTTTGTGATCTGAAAAAAATTCACGTTCCCTTCTCAAGGATAATTGCCAATGGACTGCTGATCTTACAGGAGGTCACATCTGGGGGTTTTTTGTCGTTTTTCTTTATTGGTGATTCCAAAGTGTATGTCCAGCCAGCTGATGCTAAGAAAACTCCTAATTATGTATCAGCATTTGTTACTTATCATAGAATTGTTATGGCTGGAAAAGATCATCAAGTCCGACCATTATCTAATTCTACCAGGCCCACTTCTAAACCATGTCCCTATGCTGGCATCAAAGGTGAAAGAGATATTTTTTTTCCTGCATTTTCTAGATTTCAATTTATCATTCCTAAACTGTTGAAGACCTGTGAGCACAGATCAATTAGAGACTCTCCTGAAAGAGCATCTTTAAGTCTTTCTGTAACAAAGAGCTGTAGTGTATGAGAGACTCTAGTTGTTGTAAATCTAAAATTCATTGGGCAATCATCTTTTTTAGAGCAGCTCAAGAATCCTGTGTGTTTAGCTTGTTATTCTCTTAGTTTGCATTATGTTATACAATTTAATTCCTAATCCAGGTAACTGTTTCATCACATTAAGAATTGGTGTCCCTTCACAAAATACAATTGATAGGTCAGCAGCATTTTCCTAGGCCAGCAGACCTTCCAGTTGGCAAGAAAGAAGTGACTTGAATTTTTGCTTAGCCATTCACATACTGGAGAAGTTAGTACGGTTCCTTACTAGGGCTGCAAGGAGCTCTTTACAAAGCAGCACAACAGTGACATGATCTGTAAGTGGTATTTGAGGTCAAAGCTACTTTCAGACGCTTTGCATCGTTCTTTACTATGTAAAACTGGAACTTCAAGCAAAAGAAAATCTGGACTAGGTGGAAGAAAAAGACTCCTTGGATTTTGGTAAATTGGTATTGTGGTGCTAAATAAAGAATCTTATTTTGTGAATATTGTTCGATTTCTTTAAATTTAGTCAATAACTTTCTATTTTGGATTCAGCTACAGTAGTATCTTTAAGTTCCAAATATTAGTGGGAATCTCCTCAAATGTGACTCTGTGGGACGGAGAGATCCCTGTGTATATTCTCCTCTTGGAAGGAGAATATACACAGGGACCCTATCTCTGGTACAAAAATGAAATACGTTAGTGTACCAGAGATCCAGTAGTAGGTGCCCATGTATGTCGTTAAGCTGGGAATGATGTTTATCTTTTCACATAAAACTTCCCAATTATTAATTGGTTTTTTTTCTTACTGATAAGTAGGAAGGAGAGAAGATCTCATGTGCCACACAGTTGAGAACACAGCTTATTGGGTGCCTTATTGGCAGTTGTTCTGTAAATTAGGATCTCTCTGGTTTTACTGCTCTGTGAGAGTTCACTTGCTACTTACACAGAAAGACAATTTAAAAAGAAAAACAATGTAAGGAATGTTTAGTAATGAGTCTCCTGTAATCATGGATTTTATTTCCAAACAGGCAGATGCTGTTAACCAATTTACTTTACCAAAGTTAACAGATTACTTTTTTAAACTTAAAATATTGCATTAGTAGAAACGATTTATAAAAATAATGCTAAATTCGTATTTGTTGATAAAAGACAAAATTACAATGACAGTATTATATTTCTGAGTAAAAACTGCAGTGACTAGACTGGAGCTGTTACCACATCCCACTTATCTGTACATACAACATGATTAAGCACCCTTTTGGAAAAAATATTTATTAGGACATATTTTAATATCTATCTTCTTAGCAACTCTTATTTAGTGTTTCAAATGCCCCTGATGAGCTAGTTGTCTAATTTCAATTAAAATGAGCAGGAATTGTCTGCCCAAAATTCTTTAGGCTATGCAGACTAATTATTATGGTTAAAGTTTTTATTTTACTTTGGCAAAAAATCTTTGTACAAAATATTTTAGGTTAAATTTGAAATCTATGTTTTATGAAAAAAATGCATGTGATGTAACTGACATAATAGGTTACAGAGAAAATCCTTTTCTTTGTCATTTCAACCTACTCTCTCAATTTGATTGTTCATAGCAAATAGTAAATACTTTATAACAGCACCTTTCCAGATTGAAATGCCACAAGTCCAAATACTGCATCTAGTTACTCTTAAAATTACAAGGGGAGAACTAATTGGCTGCTGAAACACTGAGTAGATACTGAAATTGATAGTGTAGCCTAATATGAATTAGAAATACAGTATCAGTAATGACAGCATATTTTTCATAGATGAATGATGTATCAAAAAGGGAAAGTCAAATGCTGCCTAATGACAAGAAAATCAAAGTGTGTCAAAAAGAGTTACAGATTTCAGATAAATTTATAAATGCTCGTTCAAATATTTAATTCGAATACCTTCCATTGAAGAGGTGGAGACAGATCGCAAACCTTCATGACTTACCTGTATGCCAAACTTCTGTTATTTCTTATTGTTGATAAGACTTATCATTTTTTTCCTCCTAATAATGAACTCTGACATTTGCCTGAAATGTTACCTGTTAGATTTTTCTGAGAATGTTTCTTAGTTTGTTGTATACTCCCAATGGGAAACGTGGAATATGTTTTCCTTACTAATAAGGCAAAATTTTTCAAGCTTTCTTAAATTTATTTTTAGACAATTTTGAGCTCATGACTTCTGACATTTGCTTTAGCTTGAGCTTATAAAGTTGCTTTGATGCCTCAGTTGTCAATATTAGATGAGTAATTCTCTTGCTAGAATTCCAAGGGCCTGAGGAGGACTATTGTGATGACTTAAAACCTAAATATATCTATTGCTTACTAAGCAGGATCTAGTAAGCAGATTGGAAGGAGTGCGTATATGAAGGTGGAGAAAATCATGTGAGTTGTGTAAGAATCACAGCAAATAGTCGTGGCCAGAAAAAGGGGGGAAAATTCCAAATAATTCGATCTTTCCTGTGGCTGAGAGGACAACAGGATGTTTTTAACAAGGAGACTTGAAGACAACTGCTATTTCCTATATAAGGAAATATTTTTTTTCCTATATTTCCAACTATATAAGCTTTGTAGCAGCATAGATGTTTTACCGCTGGGAGAATAGGAAGTATCCTGGTTTTTACCAGCAGTTGAACCTGATAGATGTCATAGCTTGGCAGCTTCTGATCCATACAACTGAAGTTCAGATCAACTGATGCAGTTTTGCAAGGTGTATTTAAGTCTGCAAGCTGTTCTCATTAGGTGGAAAGCTGAGAAGTGTTACCTACCTGATGATTTAAGACTTTTCTGTAACTTTCTAATATATATAACCCAATAGTGCACATATAGGCTCAGCTTCTCCTAACAGTAGAAAATAAACACTGTGTATTTTTAGCACATACATCATGGATTGTTTTGGGTTGGCATGCTGTTGTTAGGTTAACGACTAGTGAAGAGCGAGTGAAAAATCTCTTGAGGGAAGCTGATCCCCTTAATACAGTAAATGTTCTAATAAACAGAATATGAGAATCTTTATTTTGAAAGTGGCAGTTAGGATATACTTAACTTGCGGGAACATATTATTTGCTCAGGAATAGCCTAAAGCAATGCAAAATACCAACAATTAAAATATTGCCATGTTATTATCACTTACTTGAATTCTAAGTACAAATACCATTTTGTAAAAGAGAAAAACCCCAAGTAAAAGACCAGGGTTTTGCCAAAGCTATGAGAGTATATGGTAGGAATCAGGATGAAAATCATATCAGCAATTAGGCATATGGGACTAAACCAGTGATAGCAGTAGTCATTACTTACATATGCTTTTGAAGTTGTAAATATTAACTGATAAGGCAGCTCCTAGAAGCATTAAGGATGAATGAAGTACTTGTCCTAAATTCACCAGCACTGCATTCTGAACTGAGTATCGGATGTTAATTTTTTTTTATCTATTTAAAGTAAGCAAATACCCATTCTGGAAATAGGCAGATATGGAGAACTTCCAAACCTTTGGCTATAAACATATATATACGTATTCTTTACTCCTGCCAAGATGTGTTCTTCCCCCTTCTGCTTTTTTCTGCTTTCTGTAATTACTGCAACTCTGAAGCTGTGTTATTATTACCTCACTATTAGAAGGCAGTGCAAAGTGCAAAGAATGCAAATATTTATCAGTAACAAATCACAAGGTTTGCCTCCCAGCTGCATTAGGTAGAAAACTAGTCATTTAAGCACTAGTTGCAACAGCCTTTTTAGTTGCTTTTAAAATGTTTTGCATGCTGTCATTCCATGCTACGTGATTCCTGAAGGATAATGCCTTTGTAACTTTAAAGCTTTTGCTTGTGTGCATGTAGTACTATATTTTTGTGGGTTAGTTTGCATGACAGCTGGAAATACGATTGTGTATTGAGCCAGCAATCACATTAGTGAAGTTTTTCTTAATTCAGACAGTGTTTGCTTTGGCTAGTAAGAGTGATGCACTTACTAAAAGAAAAAATGCAGCAAACTTCATTGTGAGTTTATAGATCGTTTGTGCCTTGGGGAAAAAAGCAAACACCTCTGTTTGAATTTTCCAACATTCATAATGGCATGGTGCACAGCTTTCAGATTTGATGGACTTTTGCATTAATGCCTTAGAAATATTTAAACAAATCACTAATTTAGTGTAATTTCTAATTCCACTAATATAGTGGAATATGGGTTCCATGGGTTTCCTGTTTCAATGTGTTTTAAGTGTCCTACAGGAACAAAACCCTACATTTTCTAGATTCCTTGCAGTGATTTAGAGAGACTTCTTGACTCCTTTCTCCTACCTAAATCTCTCTTTAACACACCCCCCTCCCCCCATCCTGCCCTCACCCTTTCCATAACCTAGTCCTGATTTACTGTAATTCCTTCAAGAGCTAATTGAGCTACTCTGCGAAATAAGTAAAATAAGTGGTACAGACTGCATGATGTTGAGGTGAGATTGTGTTCCTAGCTTTCTTTAGAGACTGCAGCTGAAGCTAAACTTGCCTTTTTGGCAGCTGCAGAGAATGTTTTTTTGCCAATACTCTGTCTAGTAAGTTGGCTCAGTTTCTTGCCAGCATGTAGCCGACAGTCTGGCTGACAGGTAGCTGTGTAACTAGCTGTGTGGTGCAGGGGAAGTTCATTAAACGAAATGATTTATTAAATGTAAAATAGAGGGACCCATATTTCACGATACATCACATAGTAGTATGAGATGATACGGGATTGCTGTTGTCTTTCCTTTTTTTTTTTCTTAAATGCTTGAGGAGTGTTCTGAATTTTTGCTGATGTGCTCAAGCACTTAAATGTAATCTGATTCAATATCAAAACTTTTCAACTATGATTTCCAAGGGGAGGAGAAACATAACTGCATGTGTTTTTCTTTCTACAGGGATGAATTGTAAAAGCTACATCATCTTGACCCAAACATAGTGTTACAGTGGACTGCTCATCTCCAGTTCTAAAAGCTTTTTGAAAACCAACAGCATTGCAGCTTGTTTTGGACTTCGTTATACTGTTGTTATCAGCATGGAAAAGCGTGGTGTTTGTTTTATTTTTTTAGATGCTCAAGGCAAATCTGATAAAGAAATGGTGGAAAGTTTTATGTGGGCACTGTTTTATTTAACATGCCTTTATTTTACTTTCATCTGTTCGAAGTGAATTTCTGCAAAACTGCAGATAAAGACCTATAGCTTGTGAACTCTAATTTTGATGGGGGTACTTGAACACTCACTTTTCTCGGCTCCTGTGTCCCTTGGTAAAACTGCTTCTGTGCACCTTACGACACTACGTAGGTAATACCAGGTTTTCTGTGTTCCGACGTCTGCTAGATGCTACTAAAAGGAGATGATCTTCCTTTTTAAGCTTTTGACATGGTGTCATAGACTAGCATGTAGTAGATACAATCAGCTGCTTTATTACCTTAAAACCAGGCATTTGTATATATTAAACTTCAAGACATCAGAGGTGGGTGGCCGCTCTTATCAAACATTGCTGTTCAACTTGGACATAACGGACGTAGTTTTCCCTTTCCTTCTAAAATTAATTAATGGAGTCTTGGAATTCTGTTTTAGTTTATAGCTCACTACTGGTGTGATACACATGGATTTAACTGCATAAATATGATGTTAGCTATGTCCCAGTCACTGAAAAGTTTATGCAATGCTGCTCTGCCAAATAACGTTAAAAGCAAAAGGGGACATGCATGCTTGTGTGGAAGATTAGGATCAGTATGTAGAAGACTACTGAGATATGGATTGCTAGATTCTTTAAAAGAAAATACCCAGTTTGGTTCTAAAAGAAACTTGCTTTTGGAAAAGACACTTGCTGATTAATGTTCTCATTTTTATAACTGTAGGCACCCAGGAAAAATTCTAGCTTTTTAGAAAGTGAAATTGCTATATGAGGAGACGTGATGCATGCAAAAGGAATAATGAATCCTGGACTCCTAAGTGCAGTCAGAGATTCAGTTGTTCAGTTTTCATAGAGATGAGTAGTTGGAAGGTTATAAACCTTTTTTTTTCTGCCCCAGGTTTTCTGTTTTGGCACTGTAAAATGTCAACAGCAAACTGTAAAGCTGTACAGTAAGGTGAGTTGCTTCAGGAAAGGAAGGAAGTGTGTCTTGAGTCATCTTGCTCAGATTTGAGCAACCACGAATTGAAGTAAGCAGCATGTTAGCATAATTTTCCTTTTAGGGGTAAAAAGGATTATTGAATAAAATAACTTGCATAAACCCAACCCATAGTGATCACTGCAAAAATTGTATTTGACTTTTCATGTGGAACAGCAATAATTTGTGATAGGATTGATCCCTGAAAGCATAAAGGTTAAAATTCAAAGGCCTCTGAATATGAAAGAGGAACATTTTAAATAACCTTCCTTTTGAAGGTCAGCCCCATCCTATTCCGGCCTGAGATATGTATCGCTTAATTTATTTAGATGTTTGGAAGTTAATGTACCACCTCCTGATCTGACTGCAGCCTGGGAGCACATACACAAAGATTAATCTTATAAAGGAATTAATATAGCGTGTATTCTAGAAAATACAATTCAGAAAAACCCACTTGCGCCTGACAAATTTGTACTAACCCACAATCAACTGTGAATCTAGTTCTTGGTGTTGAAGTGAAATATCTTAAATGATGCATGCTAATGTTCAACCTTTTGGTCACTGTATCATTCAATTTGAGTTCAGCTTTATTTACATCTTCTCACTAATTTAATCAGTTAAATGAAAGATATGAGCTCAACTGTATCCAAATTCTTGTCTCTGGACACAGTGTAATAAGCTAGACTAACTTGAAAGAAATAATAAAGCTGAGACCCGGCGACAACTTTTTTGGGAAGAACCACTTCAGGAGGTGTAAGACTTCAGGGACCAAGGCTGTTGGGATTAGTGCACCCATTCCACTGAAGGGCTTGGTGATAGTCAAGGTACTCGGACAGAAAGGAGTATCTGGGAGTAGCGTTTAGGAATTGGAAAATGAAAACCCCGCTGTGATGGAGCAATGGTTCTGAAGTAAAAACTTCTTGGAGAAGAGGACAAGTTGAAATGCAGAAGATCTGAAGAGCTTGAAAAAGTGCTGTGTGAACTGTCTGAATTGCTACTTTGCCAAATAAAAAAAAATGAGAGGAAGCTGTATCTAGGTGTCTGTTGCTTTTGTGTTTGGTTGTTTGGTTGGTTTTTTTAACCTTCACATGACTTCACATATTCAGAAAGAAAGAAAGCACGTACAAATACTGGTTTACTAAATGACCAGATCTATGTGTCTGTTTTCAGTTAATATATTGCAGCAGTTACCAAGCCTGGTAATAACAATATGGAACATAAGCAGAGTTTTCCTTGGATGTTTGGAATTTCTTTTAGTTCACATCCGTGTGTTTTGGGGAACAGAGTGTGCACACAGTGTATGAATCCTGCCTGCTGTCTGTGGTTGAACCAGCTAGCTGGGAGTGTATGATCTGCCACTTGCAAGGATTAAAGTTTATCTTTTTATAAGAGGTGCAGTGATGTTTCACTGGATTGTTACGATCATCTCTAAGCCAGAACAACTTGGGAGAACAGATTGGCTGAACCAGTGACAGTCACTCATCCGGTTGTTTCCAGGGATCAGGCAGTAGACGTCCTCCAGAGTCTGAGTAGTGGAACCAAGAGCCCATAACTGTATCCTGAAAACCCACAAACAGCTGTGGGTGCTCCGCAGAGAAGAGCAGTTTACTTAGCAGGAATATATGTTTATTTACTATTTCCATTCAAACTAGCCATGTACCTTGAGGGCATAGAGACCATTACATGACTTTTTTTTTTTTTTTTTTTGAGGGAAAAGTGCACTGAGGGTGTGTACCAGTGCTGCTGATTGAAGCCACCTGGATGATTCCTGAAATGTTTTGTAGTCAGCAAGTTTGAAATGGGCAATAACGCCTGGAGCGGGGGGGGCTTTACGTGGTAGGCTCTGGAGCATCCAGCTGGCAGCAGTTCTCTCTGCGTGTGCAGTGTTTTTGTGACAGGGTGACGAGCTCCAGGGTTTTTGAGTGTGGAGGGACTGTGGAAATAACCATCAGCACAATGAGGTAAACTAAAATGCCCGGAGGAAAATACTGAACTAATACTGTCATTCCTGCCAGAAACAAGGGTGTTAACCCAGTCTTACAACAGGGTGTTCTTCATTTTAGTCGTTAATGTGCCCTAGGATGTGCTGCATTTGATTTAAATGCAGTTCACAGAAAGAGGATATGATTGCAATTCCTTCTTGATTTTGACATGATGCAAAGGATGAGTAATGCAAACTAAGCTCATGATTTGTATCTCTGCTTCCATTTAGCTGATTTTGAACTTATTATCATGCATTTAGGAAGATCAGTAATACTAATTACCAGTATGGAACCCTTGTTCTTTGTCCCAAATGATGTGGAAGAGGTATTCTGCTGAAGTGAATTGGCAGTGGTCCTGGCTCAGCAAAAAGGCACGGTGAGGTCCTGCAAGCACATTGTGCCAAGCAAAACAACAACAACCAAACAAAAAAAACCACGAGGAAGTGCTCCCCAAAGCACAGCAGGTGTGCAGGTGATGATGAGGTCTGAAATTGGTCTTTTGCATTTCAGGACATCCAGACTTTATGCATCAGGAAGTGTAAATTGGAGTTTAAGCACTGTGGTATGGGGTTTAAGTTGGTTTTGTGGGCTCATACAGTTTGCCTTTGTTGGCTCTACTTTGAATTTTTGTCCATCTGCTTATAATTGACAGGTTGAAGACCAGTTGTGGGAAGCACACAGACACTCTTCAGATGTAAATAAAATCGTTTGCCTTTACTGTGGTCACTTCTGTGGTCAGAGATGCACTTCTGTGGTCAGAGCAGCCAGTGGGAAGGTTTGGGTTTCCACACCTCAGCCAGGCCTGAGGAAATCAGCTTGGACTAAAACTTGGCCTTTATGCAGGTAGAGACGGTATAAACTTTCCTCTACCTGTCCTGTTTGGCTCCCACATTTCTCCTGGACGTGCAGGGCTGCTTTCTGTCCCAGGTTTAGTTTTATACACAGCACAAATTCATAACGCAGCTGATGTGTTCTGAGTTTTCCTATGAAAGGCTGTTACTGTTCTCTCATGGTCTTGGCAGGGTGTTAATGAGATGCTCAGCAGAATGTGCTCAGGAACTAAAATCCTATTTCTTTAAATTATGAATTGAATGGACATAGCTATTGCTGAAACATGTATGGAGGAGCTCCAGCTGCCCGTTGAAAATTGCTTGAAAACTTCAGGAAGCAGAAATGGAAAGAACTCACTTTCCATTGTGCTGCCCGCTTTCAAGTTCTTTCCAGTCCTGCACCCATTCAAGTTTCCTGCTCCCTCTGTATCTGTCTTGTTGAGTCATTTGTTTTGAATTTAGATATCTTTAATGAGTCTTTCTTGTGCATTAGGAGATGGTAGTTGTGAAGAACTATGTTATAATTTCTTGCTCTGTCCTCAAAATGAGATTAAACGTTTCTGTTGGCCGAACAGCCGAGGACATCCTTGCAACCTGTGACTCTCAGTCCTTCACGGCACTGAACCTTTCTGCCTTGTCAGTTGTTTCTCAGCCTGCTCAAAATACACTTTCTATTGGTTTATGAGCGGTTTGTAACTGTCAGTCAGGAGCCTTACAGATGCAAAAATTAAAATTCTAGCAGGTGTCTTTAAAAACTTGTTTCTGAATTGGCTTTTTGTGTTGGTTCAGTCCTTCTAGACCTCTCTTTGTGTTTCAGAGCTCCAGTGCAGAGCGCAGTGTTCAGCAAGTGTTTCTGTTGTATTACAAATGTATTTGTAGCCTTACATTCTCACTTGCTGACTTGTTTTGAGTAACTATTAGTTGAAAAATATATAGCAAAGGTACTTCTACACATTTTTATTCCCTGTTTACAGCATGTTTTCCTTTTCTTACTCGGGTCAAGCCTACTGTTCCATGGGCTCTTTTCTTTTGTACTAATTACTATGTGTTTATTGCCTCTTGTCTGGTCTTTACATCCGTCAGCTCTCTCCAAATCTTTTCTATTTTTTCCCCTTTGCTTTTACTCTTTCAGCTTTTGCCATTAGAAACCGAAAAATCCCAATTCCTGATGCTCACGACAGCAGCAAGCGCAGACGTCAGTGATGCGTGACCATGAATTCTGTTGGGGCTTACGAGAAAGGCGCTCTCTTTGTTCGGGGTGGCGCAGTTGTGTTGCAATTGGTTCCTGCTGCTGACTCGCTCTGTGGAGTTTGGGATCGAAACCCTTACGCTTTAGCTAGGATTTAAAAAGCAAATGGAGCATCACACTGACCTATTTCAGCCTTTTTGTTTTTTTGCAAATGTGCTTTTGGAACTGCCCCTGCTGTAATCCTGCAGTGCCATGGGAAGACTGCAGCAGGGATGTCCAGTCTAGGATCCCCGGCAAATGTGGGCTGCAAGCAACCCACGTTATGGAAAAACATGACTTCTAATTATGGATAAAAGTCAGGTAAGCATTGCCTGTTGCTGTGAAATAACTTGTACCCTTAAGTGTAAGTGAGCTGGTCTGAAGGGCAAAACAACTGAAAATATACAAAGCAATCTAACTGAAATACATTATCTTGATCAACATTAAAGTACACTGACAAAGCAAATTGTAATGACCTCTCCTAATACACAGAGGAATAATATCCACAGGCATACGCTATCAGAGCAACCAATATTCTCTGCTTACCTGTCTAAAGCGTGCTGGTGGTAAAAATAGGTGGACTGAGCGTATTCTGAGATGTGTGGATAAGACATGTGTCAGCGTTCCGGACAGGAAAACCAGATCTGACAGACATCAAATAGAGATCATTTTCACACCGAATATCTGACTTCTGCTGCAGTATAAACACTGTATAAAACTCCTGAAGTTTGCATGAGAAGCCATGAAAGCAGTTGGCGGTGCAGCCATGGAGATGGGGTAGAAGCTGTGCCTGGTCCGAGGGGTCCTTTGCCATCGGTGGGAGCGCCTCAACCTTGGGAGCCGCAGGAAAGGGGCTACAGGAGTGGTGTCGGCAGGAGGCACAGGCTGGGAGCAGCCTGGGGAGAAGGGGCAGCACCACCAGAATGCTGACATGGGTGTCTTGCCACAGCTTTTTCTGCAGTGCTCAGAGGTGCTGTGGCTCAGTAGTTCAGGATCGCTTGTTTAAAGTCAAACAGCATTAAAGCTATTCAATGAAAACACGTTACCGGGATTGCTGTTTCTTAATTGCAGGAGCTGCCGAGCCAATTTGTTATTTTGCTAACTTTGTCTTGCTGTTCATCTAGCTGAAAGCTGCCCAGGCTATTCTGGTAAGGTGGAAACTTTTTAAAATTTCAGTCCAGCTGTGGAGTTTGCAATTACCCGAGAAGTAACAGCCCTCAGGCTGGTGGTCAGCACAGCAGCGACTGCCACCATCTCCCTTCCTAGAGAGAAGAGTCCCCAGGAAGACTGTGGCAACTACAACACAGTGACAGCTACGCTCCCGTGCTACGCTTGCTGCCTGCTGCTCTCGCCCCAGCTCTGCTTGGAGGTATTTATTCTTGGCTGTCATAGGTGAAATCCATGAAGGTCGATTCCACTTGCAGCAGCGCAGCAACACAGCCTGCTCTCGGGTAAAGCGACTGGAAGGCTGAGCAGCTTCTCGCATGGTGGCCGTACTGGCTGGCTTGTGCTCCAGGCGGGATCTCACTGTTGTCCTGCCCGGAAGAACAAAAACAAACCTTTTGTTCTCCTGCTGGCTGCGTGCCGCACTAATGGGTTTCGGTAAGAGGAGCACTACGGGCACAGTGAGAAAAGACTGCTTTTCTTGCTGCTGTGGTAAGATGGTGAAGGAGAATCAGGTATTTAATTAACCCCCCCCTCCCCCCCAAATTTCAATGATGGGAAATAATACCCAAACCAGATGGGCAGTGAGTCTTTGCTAGAAGGCTGAATTTAAAATGCGGTCCTTCAGCTCTTGCGCTAGTTGCCATGTCTGCTGTAGGCGGGCATGGAAGAGAGGCCGTGCTCCCAAGTGAGAAATAGGCAGCATCAGCAGAAGGTCTCCTGCACCCAATGTAACGCTGGAGTACAAACAACCAGACTTTGACGAATGTGGCAGGAGGGCTCTGAGCAAGCAGCACTGGCAACCAGATTCCCCGAGAGGTGGCCACAGCCAACCCTGCGACTGCCATCCTGCTCAACTCAAGTACTGCTTGAGAGAGTCAGGTCACGGAGGGAGATGCCCCCTTCATCTCAGTCTTCCTACCACAAAATATCTCCACAACTCCCCCCCACCATACACATTCCAGCTTCTTTTAAGGCTGTTTCACAGAGAGGAGAAATGTACTTCTGGCTGCTCTCATGCTGTGGTCTCGTAGCACAAAATTTAGCTGGTAGCTGACAATCAAGGCAATGAAAGAAATATAAGAATAAAATAGGTTTATTAGAGCTATTTTACATAAAGTAATCAAGACTGAGCAACTTGAAGAACTATTTGTATACCATGTATTCTCGCTGACTTGAAGTTACTGAAGTACAAAAGACGACATACAAAAAGATGCATGCCTCATCTGCCTCTGTTTTTATTGGGACCAGAGATGAACGTGACATCCTTGGACAGTCAGACAAGACAGACAGCACGGTGTGTGCATATATATATGTCTATATAACATGTACTGTACACATTTTACTGTTAACACATCTGAAGTTCACTCACACATATCTCTAGTTCTATGAGAATTTCGCTGGGGCGGGGGGGCAGGTCGCCGAAGCTGTGAAGCTTTGCAGGGAGCTACGGGATAACCAGCAGGGATCCTACACTCCGGCGTCTCAGGCAAAAGCCGCTGCGTGCTGCTCGCTCCCGCTGCGGGGGGTGTGGAGCCAGCGGCGGGCAAGGCTGGACAAGCCCCGAGCTCCAGGCAGAGACATGGCTCTGGGGTGGCGCGCGACTGCTGTCGAGCACTGGGAAGTCCGAACTCCTCTGCTGAGGACTTGGCTTTTTTTTCATTTTAGCATGTGGTAAGCGTGACTCTCTGCGAGCTGCATAGAGGTTTAAACTACGAACGAAAACCAGATGCGTTGTTCCTTAAATCCCAAATTTCATTACAAAAGCTGGTGCTTAGATAGCGATTGCTTTTAATTAACAAAGCAAGACAAATTCTGTAATGAAAATGCTCCCAGGGCCTCAGGTGGAAAGTACACAAACCGGTCTCTGCTGGACAGTGAAGTTCCGTGTTGGTCTGGAGCATCCCAGTCCAGCGGTGGCAGCGCTGAGAAGAGCAGTGTGGCACAGGTGTCCCCCTACGCCTCGGCCAGCACGGCCGGGGATGCTCCAGTGCCCTGGCCCCGGGGCACCCTCTGCCGCTGGCGGGACCCCCACTGCTGCAGGGAGGGCACCCCACATCCAGTTTGGGGTGTCCCCACCTTGCAATGTCTTCCGCACAAGAGCCAACTGGTCCTACTCTCTGGAGCCTGAACGCTTCTTATTTTCTGAGCGCGGGAGTTTACCCACTTTTTTTTAATTTTATCACCGAAGGGGAAGAACATGTTCCTCATCTCATAGGCTTCTTCTACACTTGAAACTTAACTAAAGGTTTTGGTCCTTTTATGGAGGCAGAGGTTCACGGACACAGGAGAAAGGGGAGAAAACAACTGACCTAAATCCAATTTTTAGAGATACATCCCATTGATGAGGTAATCGGACTCTTCAGACGTAATGGGTCGAGCTTTTTTAAGCTTCTGTCTCACTAAACGCAGTCTGCAAGCAACCATAAGCAGCAGTAAAGCAGTGATGGCCAAGCCTAAGGCTAAGGGTAACACAGCACCTACAACGAGGTTAAGAGAAATGACACTTTATTTAATACAGCGAGAATTTGGTAGAGAAAACGTGAAATTTTTCTTTAAAAATATAGCTAGTCTATCACTTAGGTGCTAATATTTGCAGCAACTCATGCTGAGAAACTAAACTGTATGATGACACAAGTTAGGAACAGCTCAGAATTTTAAAGTACATTATTCAATGCTTGACTATAGTGTCTGGATCTATAGCACCTGACTGAAAAACTAACATGATTCAAAATGAGTTCACATGGCTGGTCTTACCTGTTTCTGGGACTGGACGACCACCTCCAAGCTGATCTCTCTTTGGCACAATTATGCCATTCCCATTTTTATCATCTGTTCTTTTCCCTGAGGAACTGTTATCTGCACAAAGTCAAGCAAAAGAAATGAGTATCAAAGTTCAGTGACTTGGGACGTCTTATCCACAGGACACTAGAATTAAATAATGTGAAAGCACTTAAATTCGGGGGGGGGGGGGGGAGTTTAAGAACTTCTGACTCCTACTGTATAACTTCAATTTTTGAAATAATGTGAAACTAAAGCTAAAATGGTAAATTAAATTTTGCATTGCAAACCACAATGCATCTCAACCAAACCCAAGTGGGTCATTTTCCACTGAAAAAAAGATGGACATAAATTCTCTTTTACAAACTTCCATAATAGGGTATAGGCCAATCTGAGCTAAAACATTACTAAAGCAATTATATATAGCTGAAAATGAGGCCATTTCAAGTTACGTTGAT
Organism: Charadrius vociferus; assembly: GCF_000708025.1. NCBI lineage: Eukaryota > Metazoa > Chordata > Aves > Charadriiformes > Charadriidae > Charadrius > Charadrius vociferus. The sequence continues at coordinate 57,129 of NW_009647949.1, read as the reverse complement.
CTCCACCCTTGGAACCTGCAAAGCGGGAAACGCATAGGTTGGCTACACAAATTACCTTAATTTTGCCTGTGACCTGACACATACAGATGCAGAACTTATGTACTTGGAAGACTTAAAAATACACAGGGAAGGCTTTTCAGAGAGCATGACTTGGAATCATTTCGGTTTTGTGTAGAAGATATAGCAGAGCACTGTAACTACACAAGAACAGATAACGGATAGTTTGCCGCCAAGAAGCGTTCATCCTGGGACTGCAGGCAGCGGCAGTTTTGCTTCACAGGAGCAAAGAGCAACTCAGCTGGGACTCCCTCCTCCTGCCCTCCCGCTGAAATCCTACGCCAGTAGCTGTGGGGACGCTTTGTGCAAGAGTGACAGCTTAATCCACCCACGCACCCTTGCAAAAATCAGAAATCCGCCTCTGTTTTTAAATGTAATGACTATATTTGTTTTTTACTGATAAATATTGAAGCGCGCTTTGACTGTGCTGTGATATATTTGCTGGCAGCCCTCGGAACTGTGACAATGCCAGTGGAAACACACTATGCTGCAAGAAGTGTAGAATGGGAATGTGAAATGTTGTAACTGGAACTACATACAGCGGTGGGCGTTAAGGAAGCGTTTGAGTCAATTAGCTTGAAACGCGCAGCACACGCAACCCCCACCTGTCACCACCAGCTCCGACGCGCCGCAGAACGCGTCCCTGTCAGCGGCAGCAGCAAATACACACGACCATAAATTAAAGCTTAAATTGTTTTCGTCGATACTGGCGTGAGGTTAGTGCTAATGTCCCCGCTCTAAGGCACAACAGAGCCTTCCAAGCTCTGGCTTTATTGCCCTGCCATTATGGGTAGGGGTGAGTAAACACAAACTTCACCCACTAGGAAATGCCACAGCAGCAAGCTGCAGCCCTCCTTATTCGGGCTCCTCAAGTTGTTCTGGCATGTAAAGGGGACTTCAGGCAATCCTATGTGCAAACTGCACCGGCTTTAAGGTACCTGTATGGTATCAGAGCTGTGCAAAATAACCTGAACGTAACCGCGACCAAAACCAGCAGCTGTTTTCTGCTTCTGTCTTCCCTAAATGAAATTAAATGACTATTTGTCTTTATTTTGGAAATACCCAAAAGACATCGGCTCCTCTTAGAGCTGCTCCAGCCTGTAAGACAAGGCTGGATCTGAAGGCCTGTTTTATAAGTTTGCTTCCCTGCTTTTTCAGTAAAGGGAGTATTTCAGTCAACTGCTTGTAAAGACATTTGGCAAATATATCTGAACGTGGAGAGAAGTTTAGCGGCAAAATTTTGGAAGGGTGGAAGAATAACAGAATCCTTTCCGTAATGCTTGCAGGGTTTTGTTAACACTTGTGGCTCTTCGTACAGGACTGGAGAGGCTATCAGAGTCAACACTGCTGAACATCTTATCTGCTATTAACTAGGAAACAAAGAGAGATTTCCCCAAACAGGTTTAGGAGCCTGACATAAAGCACATTATGCGGGTTTCATTTTGTTTTCACTTTCTCTTCATTTTCTAGTTTGTGCCTAGGAAATTGCAATTTATAGCCCTTTCCAGTTATCCTAAATTGGAGAGCTAGGTAATGGCTACTGCTGTTGACACCTCCGCAGCAAAAGCATGACCAAGGCCCGGGCACTCGGTCAAACGTGGCAATCCCAGCCCTGAAGAGCACTGTGTGACAGCTGGCGCGGGCGGCCTGGGCAGAGGCAGAGACCCCACGCCAGGGGAACGCAAAGCTGTTACGGTGATTTATACACTTGAGCGGGCCCTGCTGGGGAGCACAAATCTTCAGGCCGCTGGTGAAGTCAACCCGTCTGCATGACCATGGTTGCTGGGCTGGTGACTACTGCTGGGAAACCAGCCCACTGCCGACTCCAGTGTGCTTTGCTGCAAGTATATGTTTGCTGTATTCATTTAGAAGCGCGGCAGTGTGAGAATATGCAGCTGGGCTTGAGGGCTTCCCTGGAAAGGGGCACGTCGGGGACAGCCATGCAGAAATGCCGTGCTGGCCTTTGGAGGAGCTGCAGTCTGAGTTACTTCACTCTGAAGACATGTCTGCAAAGGGAAAGGACTCCTTTATTCACATCGAATGCCTCTTCCTGCATCTGCTCCTTACTACGGAAGAAAACATTTGGCCTTCCAGCTTGGGCAAAAGTAAACCATGAGACTGCTGCAGAAGGCTCCATGCCCTGAGTGCCTGAAGAGGTTATCTCTAAGTTGGACTTGGTGTTCCCCTGGAGTCACCCTGCTGTACAGCAATCCCACTGGAAAGGCTACTGAAGTAAAGAAAGCAGGTTACAGGAAATTTGGAAGAGAAACTATTAGGAGAAAATGGATTCTGGGAGAAATTTCCCCTAGTATTACCATCATAGGCAGAAAGCTCATATTCCTGCTGTGAGAAACTATCCCACAGCACAAAACATCACAGCTTAGCCCAGCTCCTTTTAAAATGGAGAAAAGATAAGTATGGATAGATAGACAAGGAGGTCTCTTTATTGGACATCTTTATTGGATTCTCTGAGATGAAAGCTGCTTATGGGGAGGTAAGTAGCAGAAGGGACCTGTCTTTATTGGTACTGTAATAACCACTGTAATAAAAACAAATGTAAAAAAAAAAAAAACAACTAAGAAACTCCCCAGTCCTGCAGCTTCTTGGGAAAAACTTCTGTTTTTTACAAGTCAGCTGAAAGCTCCTGTATCAAGCGTTGTGTCTAGCAGCCACCTAGAATGTGCCACATGCTGTCTCTGGCAGGTAAATTATCCTTAATATTAACAGCTTCTCTTGCTCTGCCTGGCAGTCACTAAGAGCATCACGTTTTCCTTCCAGGCCTGTATTTCCATGACAATCTGCAAACGCCAACTAGGAAATAAGACAAATGTAGGCCTGAGTGAAGCGCTCTCAAGCAAAAACCTGGAACCTGTGCTGCCATATCCCTTAATACGTATCTTAAGTAGACAGCTTTTCACCATGTTGACATTAAAATCATTAAGCTTTATTTATTTATAATAGTATATCAGGAGCCCAGATGCTTGCAAAGTCAACTCTAGGCCACAAGCTACGCTATTGTCTTGGTTCAACAAAGACCTTTACAGCATGACTTGGAGGCACAGGTTCTGCCTTGGCACCAGCAGCCGGTCCAGCACTGTCTCAGGAGCGAGCCCATCCCAAAACAGGACTTCTGCCAGTAGATTTGCTGAACTTTTGAGGCCGCTGGAGTGGTTTCTGTTCAGAGCCACTTACCTCTCCTCAAAAATGCATCCAGCAATTATTGCCTTCCCGAACACTTTTCTGTACAGGTTTCATGGAGCTTCTCCAGTGTTTCTGTGACTTTCATTTTTGTAGCACCTAATTATTAGATTTGGTCTGTGACCTCCTTGAGATGGGAGTGTTGGAGAGAAATCTAATTAATGGATCTGGGTGGATTTTTAGGAATAGGTTAGATGCCTTTCTCCTGAACTCTGTAACGACTGTGGTGCTTGCCAGTGGGGCAGGACTTGAACCTCTCTGGACCTCTGGGAATCATTAATGTACAGCGTGTGACAGTGCGTGTCTGCATGAGAAGACAGCAACTCAGAGCAGATTTTGGCAGTTGCCCTTTGAACCCAGGTACCTAGCACCTCTTCAGGTCCCACCACATATACCCTCGTTGGAACTGATCTGTCAGTGATTTAGGAACTCCATGAGGTGTTTGCTGCTTTTTTTGGTTAAAAGTATCGGGCTCCTGGGTCAGTAAGGACTGGGTCCTTCTGTTCTACAAGGAAATCCTTAGGTATCATTTAACTGAAATTAAATTCTGACTGAGCCTTGTCAGAAGAGCAATATTAAAACCAAACATGGTCAGCTGGAAATCTTGCCTGTTTAAAATTAAAAAGATTACAACAGCTTCTGGTAGTACACTAATCACTCAAGCCCCATCACATTTTTCTTAGTTTTATAATATTTTTTTTCACTTATTGTCTACCGCTGTGCAAAAGAGTGGCACCTTGAGAGTGCCATGCTTTTACGTGCACTTCCAATTTTAACCTCTGATTACAGGTTGCCGAAGTTGGTGACCTCAATTCTGGCTTTACTTCTGGATTCACAGGTCCAATGGTTTTGGAGACCTACCTAGGATCTCACTTTCCATTGAAGCCTGCAATGCCCCCTGGCAATTTGATGTTTAGTTTGGGCGGCCCTGTATCAGATGTCATTCAGGACTATGCCAGCGAGAGGGTTTGGGGCAGACTTCAGAATTGTAAGTCATTCCAATAAGGAGCACTGAGGTCATCTACACTGCCAGAAAAGGGGGAAACATTTGAAAGAGGATTTTGCTGTCAGTTCCTACACATTCACCGAGGCAATCAAATTCTTGAAGAATGTTGTTTTCACTCCCTCTGGGGTCTCCACAGCTGAAATACAAGCATCTGCAGACACATCAAAGTGCCAACCAGGGAAGTGCCCTTTACAGGAGTCAGCAGCAGAGGGCACTGAGCACTGCTCTATTGTAACAAGAAAAGAAAGCCGTCAATAATTAGCCACATCTTGGGCAGCAAGAATCAGTCTGAACTCCGAAGAAATAAAAGTGGGAGGTCTCTGTGCACGCAGTTTTGCTTTCATTCAATTGTCATTGCAGATCATTTTAATTCACCAGCGAGAACCTTAAGAGACATACCAGTTTCATTGCAGCTTCTGGAGTTTTACCAAGGCAAGGGGTGGTGACTCTGCCTGTAACATCACTACACAGTGACTCACGACAGGCTTGCAGCCGCTACAGAGAATACTACTGGGGACCTGGGATCACTTGTTACCAGAGACTGAGTCTTCTCTATAGTGATAAAAGATTTCTCCTGCCCTGGAGACACACTTCAGAAAAAAAGTGCTAATAATCATCAAGGTATGACTTTGGGGGAAAAAAAAAAGTCATTGATTAGTACTAGGAGAGATGCAATTACTGTCATGCAAGTTGAACACTACTTTATTATGTTCTGCTGGAGGTACCTCCCTACAGATTTAAAGAGCCTTATACGTCAGCTTACACAGCCGAACCCGTGGTGGAATCTGTTATTTAGCTCACTGCATGTTTTGTTCCTTAAGACTGTACTCTTTTCCTCGCCTTTCCACATTTTAACTTTCTTTTTGCAACTAGTAAAAAACAGACTTGACTTTGTAAAGCAAGTTGTAACTTAATTATTACAAGCTTCTTTTGCATTTTGTACATTTGCAAATTTTTACTCTTAGCCAGGCATCAAAAGACAATTTAATTAAATTTAAGGCGCAAGACATTTTCTTTCTTTAAAGAGAATGATTTATTGAAACTAATTCGTTTCAATTCTTACCTGGCACAAATCCACTGATTTGTTTCTTTGGTCCCTGAGAAAGCGATTGGTTAGACATGTCTGCATCCACGGAGAGAAGCGGTTGATTTCTGGCAGTGGCTTTCAGGGTGTTTTCTGCAGAGAGGTTTTCATCTGTGTTTTCTGTCAGTCCTACAGTCCTTTGCTGGGTAGTGCCAAGGGCCGCGTGTGTCACTGTCTTCCGGCCTGGGCCGACTGTATCAGCAGAAACAAAAATCATAATTTTTATATCGAATTGAAAGGAATGGGAGTGTTCTGATGGGAGACCCTGCGATACGGGCCATGAGGCAGGCTAAACAATTTCATCAGGCTCAGACATATGATGGAATGTGAGTTCCAGGCACATAGCAAGTTAACAATTGCCCGCTGTCAGTTCTTAAACAAGACTATACGCATGTACCCTAAAGTGAAATCCAGCAGCTGAAATATCAATGAAAGAGTGGTTAGCCATCGTGCCAGTTCACCTTCTGATGATTTTTGTTCACTTAGCTGAGCGTGGCCACAAACTGAGGATGACTAATGACAGCGAACAGAGCGATGGTGAATCAACTGGTTCCCCTACATTCACACATTCCCAGTGTTTCAGCGCCTTGCCAGGTGTGTAACTGCACTTGGAACCGAAACTCTGAGACACCCTTTCAGATCAAGACCGGGGTCCTTGTTCCCAGGCTCATCATGAAAGTAAAGAACTGATCTTTAAAATGTTGAGAACTCTAACACAAAATCTGTCATCTGGGGACCTTTGACAGTTTTGGTATGCTTTGAAGAAAAGGGAGTTCATTTCTGAGCATCTGCTGTGTGCGGACATTAAACCTTCCCCTGCGCTATTTCCGAAGAAAGGCTCTACGGTGGGCGCAAGCTGCTTACTCGTGGAGAGAGAGGCCACAGAAGGGGCATCATTTCCCTTGCATCATTCCAGCTGCAGTTACTTTTTGCAACCTACACTGTGGCCCGGTGCACTTACAGTTCTGGCAGAAAGTTTCATCCGATCCATCAGGGCACTGTCTCACGCCATCGCAGGCAAACGTGATGTCAATGCAGCAGCCATCGTCGCAGATAAACTGGTAGCGAGAGCAAACCCCGACACAGGCTGTTGAGAAACAGTTCCCAAATTACCAAAAGAGAAATCCAAGCAGTAAATACGGAGTCAATGACTACAATCTGCAGCACCAAGGAAAAAGCAAAACGACGCTATGTCAAGAAGGACCACAAACAAGGCAGAAAGTTGAATAAAGGCCAGGCTCAGCTATGTGATGCTATATTGACACAGAAGCTAATACAGCTCATAGCTGTTCCTGGCACCCTCATCACTATTCTGGCAATCTCTTTTTACTACAGGAATACTCAACCTGGAGGCTGTTGCTCCTTACACCTGGTGCAGCACCCCTACAGCACTTAAAACTCTGCTGGCCTGAGCTGAAAGGAGATCCTCCCTGCCTTAAAATACCCAGGACAGGCCTCAAAATAAATAATTGAAACCTCTATGGCTGTAGCTGCATCTCTCCAACACATAATTCCTACTTCGTACCCATTCTGTATTTCTGACAATATATTATTTTACATGCACACATATGGACTATATGGGATCTTTTATGGCGTGATTTCTGCAACCTAATTAAAATACTGAAAGAATGCTTGTCATTTGTTTACATCAGTAATGTATGTACATGCAGCACACGCCAGAACAGGACTAAACACAAGGTCTCACAAGTGACCTTCACCAGAAAGAACTGAATGCTGCTTGCTTTAATATTTAGATTGCCCTGGAAAGGGAGAGTGTGCCTGGACATTTCATTTTGCAGACTCAAAGCTTTCCTGAAACCCACCTTACCTTGTAATTATTAACTGCTGACATCTGTGCTTTTGTCTGCCCAACAGCGGTGTAGTTCATTGCTTTGTAAAGCACTATCAAATTCAGTGTTTGATTTATGTTGTAACAGCAAATTGATTTGCATAAGGAAGTCACAGCCTTTGGCTGTTACTCTGCTATAGACCAAAAAGCTGCGCAATGCTCAGGAAAGTACAGCAGGAACACAGGTGCCTATTTAAAACTCCTAAAATCATACTTAGAAAATGCATCTCCTAAACTTCAACACTAATAGTAGCACTGGTTTTGCGTGCATTAAGGCACCGTGGTCTGATTTAACCACAGCAGTAGCACTGGAATTGCAAACGGCCTAATTAGAAGAAAAAAGGCAGCAAATCCTCTATGTGCTCCTCCCCAAAGATACCACCGATACCCACAGCAGCAAGTAAATAAATCAGGAAACCTTTCTGGCTGCTTTAGCTGAACTAGACGTTAATGGACACAACTCTATCATCCATTACTGGAACACAGGCATTATTAAACAGACTCATAACTGGTGTTTTGTAATGCCAATTTATTGCCAGTGGGACTACCCTCTCACACAGATATTGCACTGGTGCAGAGCAAAGTTTTTACTGGTTCAGCTGAACATATTCATGATGTTAGTTTAACCTTTACTTTGTGCCAGAGCAGCAGATCTCTATTAGCAACTTGCTAATTACAATGAAGTTATTACATTCAAGATTGCAGAACTGACAGCCACTGAAATCTAACTTGCTTTCTACCTTTTATGCTTTTTACATGTTTCTTGAGCTCAGAGTTTTAAAATGATGAGTCAGTTCCAGTTTGTTTCCCCAGTAACATAAGGCTTCGATAACAACCATTACACAGAAAAGCTTAAATGCATGAAAACAGGAACCATCCCATCTTTTAGACTATAGATGCAGGCCAATATTGTTATTAGTTTGTGTGTCACACCTACTATTAACTGCTTTTAACTGTGTCTTCCTTATGGCACAAGCCTTGTCACATTCCACGCACCGTCTGACTATAGAATGAACTGTTAGGATGTGCCTGATACATACGGCAGTATTTCATTTTTCCAACCCTGAATGCTTATTAGCAATAAAAGGCTGAACATATAAATGCTTGCAAGCATTATTGCTCTAACAAAGAAGTGATGCTTGCTTGCTTCCTCAGTTTGAAACAGCAATTCAGAACTGAAAGCGATGTCATTATGTAATGAATAAGGGCAAAATAATGCACTAAAAATGGAGAATAAGATTTCTGCCTCCGTCAAGACCCTTCTTGCTCTGAGTGTCAACAGCCCGGGTGTCACACAGGCAACGGCTCCAGTCATTTTCTCACCTACTGCAGAATGAACCATGGGCAGAACGGTCACAGAGACGTTGTCAGAGCTCCGCTGACCTGCGGTGTCTGTCACGGTTAGCTGGAATATATACCCGCCTTCCTGGATGTGAGATAGCTTCAGTGTTCCTGGCTGTGGTACCTGATTAAAGAAACACAGTGGAAGAAACAAAAATTGGTATAAAGGCTCCGTCCATAAACTTCTAGGAATAGGGAGGCTCATTTCTGTACAATGCTTTTCACACAGGTTAAATACTTCTCTTAAGTCTAGCGAGCCCAATAAAGTACGTGTATCAACCTATAATGTTTTGGTCTTTTTTTTTTTTTCATCCATTTGTAAAAATAAACACGCTTGACATTTATGTACTGGTTTTCGTGGTACGCTCAATTACCCACAGCTGTGGATCTTAGCCCTGGAGAACAAATGGAACCATAAGTTTAACTCATTTTTTGGTAGTTAGAAACATAATTTTAGAGGGTAGGCAGTAAAATATTTTGCTCTCTATCGAGTTGGTCTTTTGGCAATATACATGTATTCACAGAAGTTACTTTTGTTACACATTGATTTATGATAAGGTGACTGATAGCATTGCTTGACTAGTAAGACTGTCCACCTCTGTCCAGTATGACATTTAATGTAGTCACTTGCAACTTTTACAAACTGCCAGACTGAATTTTTCCATGCTCCATGCTGAATTTCCATGCCTTGCTCGGAACTGCAAGTAAGTTCACCTATAATGAGTGATCTAAACACTAGGTTTCAGAAAGTCATGTGAGAGAGATATAAACAATTTAAATTGGGTTAGATAATTAAACACTTAGTAGAACAATTTATTTCATCATAATTTAAAACAGGTGCCAAACTGGCATTACTAGTACAATGGTCATTTAGAAATAAGTTTTTATAAAATGAGTATGCTATTTGTATCAAATGCTGAACTGATTCTAACCTTGTGACAATTACTAGTCACAAATACCTCCAGCTCCCTGAGAATTCAGTAGCATACTTCAGTAGCTACAAAGAAGCTCTACAGGTTTATTGGACATGTAGTGTATTTTCACAAATGAAGCATACAGGGCTATCTTTGTAACTGAAACGTACATTAAAAGCCTCTGTGACTATCTTAAATATTAAAACCAAAATTCAATAAAGACCTTTTGTTTTGCTTATTTAATGGTGGTTTCCATGCCTAGAAGAGAGTAGGAATTTTCGATAAATACAAGAACAGAGTCCTAGACCTAGCTTTATAGCAGGGTGTATTGATAAATTCTTTTTTCTCATCTGGTAAGTGAATCTCCTAGCTGAAACTTCTTTCCTGTTCTATTTATCTGAATGCACTCAGTTATCTGATCTTGCCATTGATCAACTCCTGATGGAGTATATGACTCCTTAGAATTTTATTCTTTACTGTATTATAAAAGTAAACATGAATCATAGAATCATAGAATGGGTTGGGTTGGAAGGAACCTTCAAGATCATCTAGTTCCAACTCACCTCCCACTAGACCAGGTTGCTCAAAGCCCCATCCAGCCTGGCCTTGAACACCTCCAGGGATGGGGCATCCACAACTTCTCTGGGCAACCTGTTCCAGTGCCTTACCACCCTCAGAGTGAAAAATTTCTTCCTAATATCTAATCTAAATCTACCTTTTTTCAGTTTAAAACCATGACCCTTTGTCCTATCGCTCCACTCCCTGATAGAGAGTCCCTCCTCATCTTTCCTGTAGGTCCCCTTTAGGTTCTGGAAGGCCACTATAAGGTCTCCCCAGAACCTTCTCTTCTCCAGGCTGCACAGCCCCAACTCTCTCAGCCTGTCTTCAGAGAAGAGGTCCTCCATCCTTCTGATCATCTTTGTGGCCCTCCTCTGGACTCAGTCCAACAGGTCCATGTCCTTCTTATGTTGGGGGCTCCAGAGCTGGATGCAGTACTCCAGGTTGGGGGGTCTCACCAGAGCAGAGTAGAGGGGCAGAGTCACCTCCCTCGCCCTGCTGGCCACGCTTCTTTTGATGCAGCCCAGGATGCAGTTGGCGAGCATGCATTGTTGGCTCATGTTGAGCTTCTCATCCACCAACACCCCCAAGTCCTCCTCCTCAGGGCTGCTCTCAATCCATTCTCTGCCCAGACTGTATTTGTGCTCTAAAAAACACCCGCTGCTGTTCACCGTGACTGCTGGGAGAGCAAATACGGTATTTAAAACTCATGAGACATGGAGTCCAACTCTCTTCTCGGTGCAAAGCCAGAGAAACACCACTGACTTCTGAATAGGCTGCCACTCCTCCTGGTGACCTCCGTGCTTGCCTTTTTATCTCCGTCCTGCCCTGAAGAATGCCCGACTGTACCTGTTTTCTTACAAACTTTGGCTCAAACTAGAAAGTAAGTTTCCAGGTAACCAGCATTTTAAAAGCCCAAGAATTGCCTACAAGTGTCACAGAGCTGTGCAGCTACAGCATGTGGGTACCAATCTGAGAAGCAAATTATCTAAGAAGCAATAATCAGGCACAACAGAAAAAAAACTTCCACTGGCTTCCTTCTACAATACGATAAGATCTCTTTATAGAAGTCCTTCCCCCTCCTGCGCCTTCTATTTATTCTTTGGTACATAAGTGCAGTGCAACAGCTGCCTTTTATCTTATTTAAACACAGCCCCATTCTCCCTCGTAGCTCCGGATTCGTATATAGTTTTCTAAGAATAGATGACCTTAAATCCAGTAACTTCAGGATAGCCACTAAAGCATTAAAGATAGCAACTGAAGATGGTACAAATAATCACAATTATTAATTCAACTCTAAAAATAAAATTATCGTGGATAATCATCAGGGTACGTATCTGTGACAGAAAACCCCACCCATTTGAACAAAATGGAAAAGTATCTATCTCAACATAAACCTGTGTCAGGACTGTTTTCATTTATCAAATAGAAAGAAATCACCAAGACTAACGTTCATTTTGCAGGTTTAAATAAATATCAACACTGGTGTCTATTTTGTGGAGTGACTCTGAGTAAAGCTAAAAACATGAACTTTAAGTTTTTTAATTAACTTCTAATTTATGTTACTTTAGGTATATTACTACATCACAGATAAATTTAAAGTAAATAAATTTAAATTAAATTCTGTAAATTGCTATTTACAGAAAATAACGCTGCACAGGGTTAGATTAACAAGTCTTGATACTAAAATGTTCATTTTATCCATACGACATCTAGCAACTACTCTTAAAGCTTCATTCAGTCTTTTTCTATGTATTATGCTCTTTGCGTTCCTTATGAAAGCCTTCTGACTTTTTCATTTTCAAGCCAATAAAATAATTAATGAAGCCAAACAATCTCACAGTCATCTTGGACACAGTTTCAGGTTGCAGTACAGCCTCAAGTAATTCAGAACTGGCTGACTGCAGTCACCCTTCCACAGCTGTGGATCTTGCAGTAGAAGATAAAACTTGCAAAAGTACGTAGCATTGGCTTAACTAAGACTTTTGAATACCCCTGCTGTGTTTTCTGCAAGGCGTGTGGCTAAAAAAAATTACTTGTGCATAAATGTCAGTAACTATTCACCAGAGGAACTCACTGTCTTCTTAGGGTTCATCCAGCAGCATGTTTCCTAACCATGACATGGTGATTTTCAATTACCTACACGTTACCTACACTGCCCTCCAGGAGACTAAGGAATAATCAATTGCTCCGTTGAGTTTTTCCATGGATGATGATTTTAGGTTTCAATGCATTTAGCTAGCTCTTTATGTTTGGCAAAACTCTGGTTTGCTCCATCATTACTATTCTTGAGCAACTTTGCTGATACTGGTAGTTTGTCCAACTTGTCTTTGATGTTACTGAGCTGAGCAGACATAAGCAGCAACTATCAGGTACTGCTCCCGATGGCACGGGCACACATCATTTCAGGTTTTGGACTGTTTCCGTTGCTCATCCTGTCCTCTTTAGACTCTTTGTATCCACCAGCAGCATCTCAGCAACAGCAAGGTCTATGGTCCACACCTTTTTCCCTTTACATGTCGCTCCTGCTCTAGGTGGAGTCCCGGCTGAGCCCTGAATGTTGTGGGCTATGAACACACTGAGTACGCTCTGTGGGTTTGAGACATTTTTCCTTTCCTTTTCTGCCACTCTTAGAGCATTCACAAAGAAGGGCAGGATGGAGAATCCCTCTTTTGACAGTTAATTTTAAGTTGAAACCAAATTGCACAGATGCACAGAAACTGTACAGATGCAATAAAACAGTACCTCAAGATACAAGGTCTACATCACACATTGCTTTGCAGTTTCTCCATAAGCACTGGCAGAAGACTGTTGGTGAAAATATCTTATTATTTTTAATAACTGAATTACTAAGGTGTCTCTACCTTGGATCACAGAAGCCAAAGTGCAGTGAGCACAAACAATAGTGAAAGACAGCAGCGGTGAAATACAGTAGAGTATTAGCATCTACTTGTTTGCGACTGGCTGCCTCGTGCCATCCTGGATACAGATGAACTGTATAAAATTCTAGAAATAATCACTGGAACAACCTCCCTAGGGACACGGTAGAGTCCCCATCACCAGAGGTTTTCAAAATGTGACTGGACAGGGCACTAGATAACCTCATCTATGGATGTGGCTCCCTGGCCCACAAAAGGTTGGGCCAGATGATCTTCCGAGATCCCTTCCAACCTGGGCTGCTCTATGGTTCTATGAAATAAATGCTCAAGACGTACAGTCATCCTAACTTTGGTGTCTGATAGCCCTACCCATTTGAATACATTTAATATTTTTAGTTCTGCATTTAAAACTGTGCTGTAACGAACACAACAACCTGTGAATGACTGGCCATGTGCAAAGTTGCAGGTGTACCTTCATTTCAACCGATGAGTCACCTTGCAGCAGCGTCCACTCGTACTGCACAATTCCACGGTCATCTGAGCTTTCTCGGCCATCCAAAAGCACCCAGTCGACAGGTGACTGCAGCACAATATCTTGTCCCGCCTTGCACCGTGGAGGCTCGTCGTATTCTTCTTCTTCTTCAATTAAAAAAAAAAAAAAAGAGAAGCTCAGTTATTTATCAGGGGAAGCTGAGTGATTATTTATACAAACCATATTTTTTCTTGGTTAAGGTATTGACTCACCACTGTGCAACTTCCTGAAAGATAGGACATGTAGGACACGTTCATTAGTGCACATTTCATCACGTAAAGTGGTATCTACTTAAATTTTAGTTAACTCTTCCATATTCAGTGATGTCTTCAGGAAATAAGTGCTACTTTAGAAGCACATGGCATAGAAAATCCTCTGTGTACATGGATGTTTCACTAATACAACCAGATCGTAAGCATCAGTGTGGTTTTTTAATCTGAACTAAGGAAAATGGATTTAAATATGAATTCCATACATATTCAGATGGCAGTTACTGCACACCTTTTTAGTGCTCTGCATAACTTAAAACTCTTTTAGTCTCTTTTTATAATACATCGTTACAGGAGTGAAAGACTTATTTAACATAAGCTGGCATCCTCATTAAGCAGTGCACAATAACATAATGATTAAAAATAATCAGAAATGACCGCCGATTTTAAGTGCCTAATTTAAGACATGCAAAGCTTGATTTTCAGGCTATTTAGGATTTGTAGCATTTTGCTATATTCAAAGTACAATTCCTTTTGATTGAAATTGCAAGTACTAAGTACTTTTGCCGATCCGACCACAAGTTTTTCAGGTTAGACCAACAAAACCCATGGTACATTAAGTGAGAAGGCGTTCAAGTCATTTGCTCTGCAACCTTCAGGCAGTGCAGGGAAGAGAGAGCGATAAAATCTAGTTCTACAAGTCAGCATTTGACTGCTTTAGCCACAAGATCGCATCTTTCTGCAATTCCCTGCCCAAGCTTTATTCCTCCCCTGGGCACGAGATGTCCGGCACCCTGAAATGCCAGGGGGCTTTCTGCTCTTCCACCTCTGCAAAGGTTATTGATGTTGAGCTCAGAAAAGCATCTACTGAACACAAGACTGTAACTTCACAGGCAGTGTGGGCAGAGCTGCACAAGGGACGGAAAGGCGCTTCCCCATCAGCGGAGGGATTCTCCCTTCCACGTGTTCCACTCCAGTTTCAAGAACTTGCTCGAAGGCACAGAGCTCATGGGAACAATAGGGAAATTTTTTATCACTGACTGAATGGCAAACTTTTTAGTTCTTGTTTTTCTCAGAAGTAGGTAAGGCATAGAAAATTTCAAGGCAAATGCCTTACGTTAGGAAAACATACAAATAACAGAAAACAAGGTCTAATAATAGAAAACATGAAACTGTTCTTGCTCATCCAGCTGGCACAGGAATCTTTGCCTAATTTGTATACACTCAGTTCTCAAAACCAATGGTGTTTG
>NW_009647949.1:38841-42195 GCF_000708025.1 Charadrius vociferus | reverse complement strand
AACACCTCATTGATAATAAACACCGTCATTATGGTGCCAGGGCAACTTTCCTTTGGTATATATGAGTTACGTACAGTCTTCGCATGATTATTTACTTCACCAATCACTGTCAAAAAGGGAAATACCTGGGTCTGAAACAGCACAACCCATTCTTCCACTTCTGCCTTGGAAAGAGGTTTCATGTCACCTGTCTGGTTTAAATGACTTGATCAATGCCATGCAGAGGCAGAGAGGAGCTTTCCTTGGACCCTAAGCAATAAAGGGTATTCTCTTCCCGGAATAACTTTATACTCCTGCACCCCGAGTTGCAATGGCAGGAGCACTTCACGTTGAGGTAAGTCACAGAAATTCATGCCAGCTCTTTGCTAAAGATGAGTGAGGGACCACACTCAGGCCCACTGGTCCCAAAAGATGGAGCCACCATGCCTTTGCTTGTAAGCCACCAGAACATCTTCAGAAAGGTAAATCAATGGCAAATCAGCTCCTCTTTTGCTCTAGTAAAGAAAAAAACTGGCCTGAGACAGACATCTGGCATGGGACGACACAGCCTATTGAGCTTAGGACTCTTTTTCCACAGAGAAGTTTTAAGCAATGGAATACATTACCCTTAGCGAGTGAAACACCTCCATATCTGGGGAATACATGCTTCTAAGAAGTCAGCACAGAAAAGCAAGGACGCATACTCAGGAGCCACTTACAACCAGTGCTCACAGGAGTAAAGGACTATCAGCCACAGGTTAGCAGAAAAATCAAGCTCAGAAAGCATCTTTTAACTTCTGCTTCTAATTTTTATTTAGGTTGAATGTAAATAAGCAATATGAAACTGATATCCAGAGCAACACTCCGAGATGCTGGAGCTGGCTGCTTCCTAGAAAAGGGGCTGCAACTTTACAACCAACACTTTTTCCTTAAGGGGGGACACAACAGGCTTAATTTATTCTGCTTCCTCCATCCTTTATACAGACTTGGCTTGCTGATAATGAAACTGCCAACTAGTTGCCTGAATGAAGGCTCTGTTATAAAAGGTTATTTCACTGCCGATTCCTGAATGTCTTCGATATCAGTTTACCTTAATGTTGAATCCTCCCATTGCTCACCCCTAGTGAGTAGCACAGAAGGAAAGTCAGACATTTCTGGTGAGGCACTCAAGTCCTCTTGCTTTCTATGCCAAAAATTTAAAAATTTGCCTAACAAAAGCAAAACCAATTACCTCTTCTTTCAGTATAGGCACATGGGGTTTCATTGTTAACACAGCACAAACCGCCTGGAAGTGCAAAGTAAATCCACAATCAAACCAACACAGACTGGCTGTAAAGTGAAGGACTCGGATTTACACTGAAACGTTCAGTCTCAAAAACTCATCCCACTGCTGACTGTTCTGGAATTACACAGAGATACACTTGATCTGAATAATACATATGTGTCATTAATTGGTCCCAGAATTAAATACAAAATTGGGTGATCCTTAACATAAATGAAACCACAACACCCTAGAAATCCCTGTATACTAATGCTCAGAAATATTTTGGAATTATGAAGACACCACATTCATGGATAAATGTTGGTTTGGGATTATCAAAAAGAAAACAGAAGAAGACTCAACACCATAGTGCTCTAAAAAAAAACCCCTAACCAAACAACAGGTAAAATGTGATCCCCTTGTGAAAGAAAATCTTGAAATGTAAAGCTCTTTCCTAAATGCAATCATGGGGTGACATAAGGGAAAAGAGATGTGCCTTCATTGTCCTGTGATGATGCACTGTTGTCCAGATTAATTTTTCAATGTAGTTCAAGAATGAAGCGGTAACATAACATCAGACAGCAAAATAATTCAATCTTAGTTTTATCTCTCCTGGTCTATATCGCAGCTGACAGATGTTTGAATAAAAGTTCATTCTCCTTCGTGGCTCTGCTTCAGCTCCAGTGTAATTGCATTAAGAAGTCATAATCCCCTGTTTCCGATACCACCATCACTCACAAGACAGACTTTTAAATAAACCCAACAGGACACAAAGCAATTTGCAGATTAGAAATTGAAATTGCCTTGCAAGCGCAGTGCTGATAGTCATGAAAGCTACCTACAAGCCAAGGCATTCAAGAATCCAAGGAATTCAAGATTTCTAATAGGCTGAGTATCATTTGAACAGCAGTATTATTTATATCATGCCATAACTGCACTCTGCATCAGGGCTAGGTTTGAGCAGAATTAAGGCAGTTCAAAATGATGATGGACATTTGAAGATATTTTCAAAGGTTTTCAAAGCCTAATTCTCTGTGACTTTGATGCAAAATCTAGTCTCAAGCCTTCCATCTTACAAGTGCATACAGGGCTATAAAACATCATTACCCCAAAGCTGCTACATATATAGTACCGTGGATTTAATACTTCCCCCACTGAAAATGTCAAAATCATACCTTGGGTTTTCTGGCATCTTAAGATCATCTTTACTGCCACAAGTTCCTCCCCATAGCTCTCTAGTTTCCCTGTCCACGCACTTTGCAAAAAATACTTAGGCATCGTAAGTCCTGTAAAAATTTAGCCCCTGTTCTCTCTTATCACCAGGGGATTCCCGTTGGCATTCTCACAAAACAGGCAGGACTGGAGGGAGGATTGAGCCCTGAGGTCTCCCCTGCCGAGGGAGCAGCAATAGCAGGTGCCATCTGGCCACACTGCTTTCATTCACACCACCACCAGGTTTCCTTCACATTGCATGCAGCGACTCATTTACTTAAGTTGAGATATCTCACTGAAGAAGATGAAGAAGAGGACATTTAGGAAAGTATTGTCAACAGAAGGTCATGAAATTAAGACAAAATTAATTAAGATGCAACTGTTTAACAACGGGAGGTGGGGGAGTGCGAAGCAGGTCTTTGGATCGGATGCTAGACTCCAAATTTAGAAATCCAGACTTGTTTTCATCCGCAGCTGTTTGCTCTGGATTATGTTGTTCCTAAACACGCTCCAGGGCTGAACAAACTATGGCTTTTTCTGTGGCCCGGACTCCAGAGGCGGTGACACGGAGCCTCCATGCTGCTTCTGGACTACCTGTGAGATACCCTTCCCTTCTCCAGCCTAGCTCCCAAGCTCTTCAGCAGCAAAAATTCGAAATTAAGTGAACGAGAAACTCGCTTAGGTGATAACATTCGCACAGCACCCCCAAGAACGAAGGAAGGGTACGTGCCCGCTCCCGAGCTATGCATCCATCAGGCTCTGGCGTCGCTGACACCTGCGGTTCGCTCCCTCCGGGGCACCCACCACCCGCAGGTCCCCCGGGGGACCGGGATCGCTGCAGCGGGACCCCTCCGGTCCCCCCCGGGGGTGCGGGGACGGCGAAAACGCTCATCCCACCGCCC
>NW_009647949.1:0-37692 GCF_000708025.1 Charadrius vociferus | reverse complement strand
GAGTGTCCCGGTCCCCTCCGCCCCGACACTCACCAGCTCCTAAAAGAAGCAGGTTTCTCTGCAAAGGTGCACCAAACGCGCCCTGCTGACCTGGCAAACGCGTCATAGAAACTCCTGCCCACATCATCTGCCACTCGCGCAAGATGCCAGGCGTAAATATTTGTTTATAAATAAGGGGCTGCGGGCAGCGAGGAAACAAACACCTACAAATAGTTGGGGTGGGTGGTCACTGAAACCGCTGGTGGTTGTGTGCATATGAGGAAACAAACAAAAAAACCAACTCCCAAAACTGGGGAGGGCTCCATCCCAGGTGTAGCATTTCTGCTCAGAAATTAAAAAAAAAAAAAGGAAGAAAAAAAATGGGAGTCAAAAATGGCACAAGCAAAGCTGTGACTTTTTCAGTTTTAGCAAAAAATCCCAGATGGGATCTTCAAGATGGTGGTGAAGAACTGCGCATGCAAGTTTTTGAAGCAAAGGCTAAATGAGTTTTAGAGAAATGCTGCACATTAAAAATCATCAGTTTTGCATTGGTCACAACTTTTATTATGAAATTAAGGTTGATTCTGTGACACAGATTAATAACAGTACGCCCTACCTGAAAATCAGCAGCCCCCAAAATATCGGCCTCATTAGTTTTTCATCAGATGGATGGAATCTGGAAGCACTGGAACGGCACTTTGGGAACTATCCACTAGCATTAAGGAAGATAAACATGCCAGTAAATGTATGGAGATGGCGATGGGCTTTGCACTGCACACAAAGGGGTGGTATATGTATTTTTAATTTAGTAATGAGAGGTCAAGGGGTAGCTCGGTGTTTCCATATTTGTTTGTTCCATTCTTGCGAGCATCTTTAATGCTCGCAAAACTCATACATTTCTTGAGTTACTGGAAGTCTTCATAGCTGCATCAAAAATGATCATTATGGCAGGCTGTTTTGAATAGCCTTCCTATTTTTGGGTTGGTTTAGGCCATGTTGCCAGCATAACTCAGAGTTGCCTCAAAAAAAAAAAAAATCTACTTTAATATTTTGCCATCATGGGCCCTTAGGTGTTGCCCAGGAAATTTGCATGCAGCTTACAGTTTGGATTATGAGTTTTCCTCCTCCTTCCCCAAATCGTGGGACTGTGGCTCAGTGATCCTTCGAAGCAGTTGGCCCGTCAGTAGTGAAGCTTTTGAAGATTGCTTTTTTCTGGTATGTGCTCCAAATTTCTAGAAATTACATTTCCTATCAAATTGAGTTGAAAGGGGTCAGTGCATTCAAAGGTTATAGGAGGATGGAGCAGCTAAACAGTAAGATGATATAATCCTCATTTCCTTTGAAAATCAGGCTAAACTGCCGCGATTCTCTCGTTGGGGAAAATTTTGGAGAGGTGATCAACCTATTCATCACAGAATCATAGAATGGTTTAGGTTGGAAGCAACCTTGAAGATCATCAAGTTCCAACCCCCCTGCCATAGGCAGGGACACCTCCCACTAGACCAGGTTGCCCAAGGCCACATCCAGCCTGGCCTTGAACACCTCCAGGGATGGGGCTTCAACAGCTTCTCTGGGCACCCTGTTCCAGTGCCTTACCACCCTCAAAGTGAAAAATTTCTTCTTCATGTTTAATCTAAACCTGCCCTCTTCCAGTTTAAAGCCATTGCCCCTCGTCCTGTCACTACATGCCCTAGTAAAAAGTCCTTCCCCAGCTCTCCTGTAGGCCCCCTTGAGGTACTGGAAGGCCGCAATAAGATCTCCCCGCGGAGCCTTCTCTTCTCCAGGCTGAACAGCCCCAACTCTTCCAGCCTCTCCTCATAGGAGAGGTGTTCCAGCCCTTGGATCATCCTTGTAGCCCTCCTCTGGACGTGCTCCAACAGGTCCATGTTCTTCTTATGCTGGGCACTCCAGAGCTGGATGCAGTACTCCAGGTGGGGTCTTATGAGAGTGGAGTATAGAGGCAGAATCACCTCCTTTGCGCTGCTGGCCACACTTCTTTTGATGCAGCCAAGGATATGGTTGGCCTTCTGGGCTACGATTGCACATTGCTGGCTCATGTTGAGCAACAGAGAGAATGACTGCGAAGCACTGATTTGCCAGGAATGACACTGGTTTGCTACTGCTCTGCCGTTGTGCCCTCTGATACAACTGGTGCCACCAGAATGTAAAAAATAAGTAAAGCTCATACCACCATTATGGTAGCTGAAGTTGGCAGAGGTAGCAAATGCAGCAGGTCATCCCTTCCTCATGGTCACCAAAGATTTGGGGCTCCTCTGCTTGCGCAGAAGCTCCCAGTTCTGGATCAGTACACAGCCAGTGTTGATTAGCGGCGGCCCATTTACAGGGCATAGAGGGTCACTCATGCCACCACCCTTGCTATATCCAGTTCTACCAGAAAGGTGGCCCCTGGTTGTCAGTGACGGTCACAGCACCTCTGGAGAGGCAGGTTGTTCTTGCAGAAACCACTGAGAGAAATGTTGACTTTCTGTTGCTTTATAGTGAGGAAGCCATGGTTGGAAAGTGTCCCCAAGGAGAGTAGACTCTTCTTCAAGCAGGTGGACATTTAAGAGGTAAAGAAACGTATGGCCAAAGAGAAATAACTGCACTGCTGGTTTGCTTCAGTGGCACTTTTGCCAGTTTGATGGTTGATAGATGTCAAAACGGTTTGCTGAGTTGGGATAAGGATGATGTGCTTATATTTGTGCTTGGGAGTCTTGAGGCCACCCTCAGATTAACTTCTTGACCAAGAACGTGTAAGTGCAGCAGATTTTTTTGTATTGATGCCGGAGCAGAACTTGTTGTGTTGCCTAGTTTTCCTGGCTCAGAACGCGTATCTCATGTTACTTCGGCCTTGTGAGAAAGTCGACATTCGTAGTCATGCTGAGTTTTTTTCAGAAGGTGGCAGCAGCTTATTACTTATATAAAATAGATTGCTGCTAAATGTTAGTGTCTCCCTAAATGTAAATAAATACTTATACTTAATTTCACATTTCTTTACTGGTTCATTGCTGTGAGTGCCTTAGATTTTCTTTAGGTTGTGGAGCTGCAGATCTAAATTACTTTTTAGTTTATACTAATACTTAAGATATTTTATTCCTGCCTATCATCGAAGTAAAATCTTGGGATGGTTTGATTTTCAAGCAGAGAGCATTAGAGATTCATAATGATATTTGTCAGGTTTTAGTTCTTTTTCCCTTTTCAAAGGACACATGTGTGTACCACAGCTTATTGTCCAAAACACGTACTTCGTAAGACATGGGACAGCTAAAGAGTCCAAAAGTGGTGATTAGACAACACGTATATTCTTTACATCTAAACAATACCTGGCAGAGTAATACAGGGATTCAGAATTAATGAATATTCATGTTTCCAACCATCTGTTGATTAGTTTCACCCTCTATTCATATTCAAAATCCATAAATCACTGAAACTATGGGAGTAAGATATAAGCGCATCTGCTTTTCTCTCCCTTTAGATACATTTTTTCCAAAGTAAGAGAAGAACAGGGATAAAAAAACCAAGGGACAGAAAGATAATGGAGTAGGATGGAAAGAAATGGAGAAGGTAGGAAGGGAGCAGGAAGAAAAGGCAAAGCTACCTCCAGGCTTTCCCATCTGAACTGCTTTCCTATGGACTCATGTTCTCAGTTTCGAAGGAATATGTGCTCAGAAAAAGAAGTGTGTCTTCCTTTTCATTTGATGTCTTCCAGATGCTGTGCAAAGAGTAAACACGTAATGCAAATGTTACCTGCATAAAATGTGTCATCAGCATGATGGTGGCATTAGACACATTTTCACTGCTCCAGCTTGCTTGTGAGAATCTGTCTAGTAAACGCCCATGATGGATACAAATCATCTCGGATGCTGGAGTGGACTGTTGATTGACAGCTGAGTTTGAGCAATTTGCCCACAAATGAAGTGATAACCTTTTCTTTGCAGCTTGAAGCTGCAGGTTTCTGATGGTGAGAGGGAGAGCCGAGGTGTTCAGCAGAAATTACAGAGGGTCAGGTGGTAAATGCTAGCAGTGGGAGCCGAGGAGTTACAGATATATAAGTCAGCTTTTGTGTTTTGTCATTTTTTAATATTTCCCATCCCTCCCAAGCAAAATTGTGTAATGCTATGGTACTGGTGTTATGAAAACAGCAGGAGGAATCATTTTTCAAACTCCCGAATGAAAAAATGTAATGTAATCATGAAAATGGTTCATATCATCTTGATTACATGTACATCCTGCGGTGATGCAAGGTAAAAAGGTACGACCAGTTACAGCTTGAGATGGTTTTAGTCCAAGTATGGTAAACAGTTTTCCTTGCCCTCTTTAAGAAAAGAAAAATAGCCAAGCCCAATCTTGGCAGTGTGTGTGAGTGTGTATAATTTTGCTTGTATTTCTACTGCTATGTTAAATATCAGTGTACAAAAATCAAGAGCTCTACTAGTTGATAAAGTGGAGTATTACAAACAAACCCCTCCTCTTTCTGTGTGCCTGACTATAATTATGCCTAACACAAAACCAGTATTTTACTAAAAGAGGGAAGGAGACAGAGAATGAAAAAAAGGCGTGAGATTGTTTTTTAGAGACCCTTTCCACTAGCAGCAGTGGTAAGGATCAGCCTCAGAAAGAGACATCAGGTGATTACTTTAACATGATGTTCATACGTGCCGTGATTGCTTCTCTGCCCAGATACTGCATAATTGCCTGCACAGCATTAGCCAGGCACCACGTGGTATGAGAACAGATACTCTGGCGGAAAAAGCACCGAGGATCTGGTAATGAGATAAATCTTTTTTTAAAAAAAACCCTCCTTCTAAAGAACGAGGATGGGTAGGGGCAAAAAGCGGGGAGCCATTTCTATAAAGTGAATTTATTAAGTGTGTTTATTAGCTGGTGTAAGGTGAAATTCACTGTGAGAGGAGAGGTCACATAATGATTGTGCCCATGGCTGCTAAGGTATAGGCACTACTAGCATGAACTGACTGTTGAAAATTTCATTTGAACATTTCCTCAAAATCAAAATCGTGCATGGATGTGAGTGGGGAAAAAAGAGAGGTAGGGTAAAGCTCAGTAAAGAAATCCTAATATTGCTGACAGAGTAGTACCACTCTTACCACATTTCTTTGTTGGATCTTGGAAAAATGCAACATTTATTTTCAACTTGGAATCCACCACATGCTCCTCCAACATCCTTCTGGTCAGTGCAATAGTACCGGTGGCTGCTTCTTTGGGCAAGAAGGCTCTAAAGCTGCAGTCTGAGAGCTGAAGGACAGTTGTGATTTTATTTAAAAAAAAAAAAAAGATTAAAATACTTCTCTGGGAAAGGTGATATAAGAGCAGTAGATTTGTAACAGGAATTCAGCCAGTTCTGTGTAGATAAGTTACCACCGATTTACAAACAGTAAAAACCTAGTTTAACAGCCAGAGCCCAGGTTAAGCTAGGAGTAGAAAAAGTCATTTTGCTTGTAAAGAGCACCATTAATAGGGGAATGGTTGAGAGAATGAAGATAGGTCAATACTATGCATTTTTTTACAGTCAGCATAATATAACCTTTGTAGACACTCACTCTGCCTATGTTTGCACTGGCGCAGTGTTAAGGTGTTACCTAAATGTTACCTAAGCAAAGATTTGTATAATCTGTGTCCACCAGTCAATAAAAAATTTTCCTACTGCATATTGAAAACGTGGAAAACTATTTCATGTACTGGCTAAAAGTACATAACTGACAGCCTAAATCCTTTATGCTTGGGTTTTTTTTTGAAATACACGAAGCTTTGATATTACGGGTAAAACTACAAAGGATCACTTCCCTGAAGGAAACTATCTAGCTGAAAAATTTACTCATTGCTATTTCAGCCATGCGTTCTTCTGTGGTATGGTATGTTGATAAAAATCAATTGGGTAATAAGCTCAAGAATAGTGAGTCAATGGAAGCTGGTGGCAGCCTTGGAGTTGATCAATAATGTCAAGATTTTGTAACAGGTTACAAAATAATAGCAGGGTCTGCAGATGCTGCTGAATCGGCAAATCAACTGGATGTGACCACCAACACTCCTTTTTCTGCTAGTATCCCTTGTGATTTTTCATACAAAGGGCAAAACGGAGCCAATTAGTTTGTCATTGGGAGCAATTTTATACAGAATTCTTCATTTATACACTCTAAATTTAGTATGCTGCTCTTAAATGAACAGTTTTGAACTTCTCAGCACTTCTTTCTGTTTGGCAGTTTCCAAACTCTTCAGAAAATACAGCGCTTCAAGAAAAGAAGACTGAGGGGGCATCTTATTAATGCTTAGAAATACTTAAAGGGAGGGTGCCGGGGGGATGGGAACAGTCTTTTTTCAGTGGTGCCCAGTGACAGGACAAGAGGTAATGGGCACAAACTTGAACATAGGAAGTTCCATCTTAACATGAGGAGGAACTT
Source organism: Charadrius vociferus (assembly GCF_000708025.1). NCBI lineage: Eukaryota > Metazoa > Chordata > Aves > Charadriiformes > Charadriidae > Charadrius > Charadrius vociferus. The sequence continues at coordinate 31,297 of NW_009647949.1, read as the reverse complement.
CTTTACTCGGAGGGTGGCAGAGCACTGGCACAGGCTGCCCAGAGAGGTTGTGGAGTGTCCCACACTGGCGACATTCAAAACCCACCTGGACACCATCCTGTGCAACCTGCTGTAGGGGACCCTGCTCTGGCAGGGGGGTTGGACTAGATGATCTCCAGAGGTCCCTTCCAACCCTGACCTTTCTGTGATTCTGTGAATGCTTGCGAGGACAGCAGACCCTTTACATTTTTACTGATTCTACAGGAACACAGAAAAATAATGATGATAATGTTTAACTTACTGGAAACAGTAGAAATCATGAGCTGACTGGACAGCTGGATCTGCAGTGGAAGATGTCAGCCTTCTTCACTCTATTCCTTTTAAGGCTTCCTTTGAAGCTCCATTGCAAAATACAAAACTAGTTTAACTTACTGGAAACAGTAGAAATCGTGAGCTGACTGGACAGCTGGATTTGCAGTGGAAGATGTCAACCTTCTTCACTCTGTTCCTTTTAAGGCTTCCTTTTAAGCTCTATTGCAAAATACAAAACTCATTGTAAACTCAAACTACTCCAATTTTTTCCCCAGGCCCTTCCGTTCTGTTGGTTGTTGTTGGTTTTTGGCTGGGTTTTTTTTGTTGTTGTTTTTTTTTTTCCCTGGGGATGTTAAACAATAGAAATGAGTTTAGCAACCATTATGGATAATTTTAACCCACTGCGTTAAAGCTGATAGATGTACTAGTGATTTTTCTAAAGTGATTTCTTGGATAAAGCTTTGTATCTTGATGCATTGGCTGGTTTAATAAATCAGCTAGTGGGGGGAAATATGCAGTTTGGTTCAGTTCAGTCAGCTGCTTTCATATTCTTCTACTGTCTTAAGTGCATGAAGCCATAATTAGGTGGAAAGACAATAAAATTCCTGTAAAGGATTGTTTTAATTCTGAACCTCGGTGTTCAAAAATAGCCAAAGACTGCTCTTAGGTCTTCATGTACTTTTTAATAATAAAAGTGATAGCTTATGGCCTTGCCGCATTGGTTTGCCTAGCTATTATTTTGGCAGAGAAGTAGGACCTGATGTATTTTTCTGTTGCAGGCGTGAAAAATGAATGCATGGTAGCTGGAAGCACAACATTTTTTCTTAGTCTGAAGGTGTACAAACAAGATGGGTAGATCCTCTCTCTGTCTTGCAGAGCAGATCACGTAGCGTGCCCTCCTAGCTCTGAGAAAAGACTTCTGCTGGCTTTGGGTCAGATTCGTGATCTGCATCTCTTATTTGCAAATTGGAAATACTAATAGATAACTGCAAAAGGAGAGCTGCAATAGAAAAATCATGTTAATAACACACTACACGTTGAGGTCATTGCATTGAATAATTAAATGATGCAATTAAAAATATTCTTGTCTGGTTTTTCACCAGGTACAATCCAATTCCTCTTCTGCATGTTAAGCTGTGTTTGCCTTAGATTACTATATTGGCATTTGTGTGGGTTTTGTTTGAACCACTCTGACTGTACAATTCTAGCAGTTCCCTTGTATTTTTGGCCACTGGCATGTTAGAACTGCTGTCACTGTTGCATCATAAGTCACACACACAAATCTCTGCAGGTGAAATCAGTGGTGTGGTTTAGTGGTGTTCCTGCTTTGCTAGTGGTGGAGAAATGGGGTTTAGGTGTGTTGTAACTGGCCTCTTAATTTGAGATCTTATATGAATTTTATCCCAAGCATTTTACATCTAGCCTCATTAAAAAAGTCTTTCTGAACTTCAAAGCACAAGGGCTGTTAAATTAACTTAGACGGGTGAGAGAGTGGGATTTTCTTTAAATTGGGCTGCAAATCACACGTTTTGTAGAGAAGCTTGAGGCAAAGTGACTTGAATGCAGATAATCCTCCGATGTTCTTCCCAATGTTCTCCCATATGTGTCTCAGAGGACGCATATGTTTCCTCACAGGTGACAAACTTGGCTAAGGAAATACCACAGAGGGTGTGAGCATAAAGAACCCCAGCCATTGTGTCTCAGTCACCTATAATTTAAACGCTGTCACAGTATGCAAATTGTGATGGGAGAATATGTGGATTTTGGTTCGGCTCAGATACACATTACCCAGGGTAACCATGCAATGAAGATGCACTGGTTGCATTAACCAAAAAAGGTCCTAAATATGATACAGACTTTGTTTCAGGGAGTGTAAGTTTCCAATTTTTCCCAACACTTCACCTTGCGTTATTATTTAAGAAGCACCCAGAGCTTGAATATGTATCCGAGCTATTGCATATCACAAATTTCCAGAACTGGCTAGTAATATTCTTTAAAAATACTTTAAAAATGAGAGATATTTTTTTCTTGCTTCAAATGTTGTGATAACAACCATTTTCTTGGTGTTTCTGCACTTCTTATCTGCGCTAATCTGGAAACTAGCAGTGAAAAACCATTTATTTCAGACCCTCAGAAAAAACTCCCCTAAAGCTCAGTTCTGGCAGGAGGTAAAGATTCCAGCAGGTTCATGGTTTGACCCAACCAGTTTGTCCCTTCTTGTGTTTCTTTTAGAGAGAGAAAAGAAAATACTGGGACTTGAGCAATACTGACTTTTTGTATATATACATATATTTGATCAAGATACTATATTCCTACTTAACCAGATAGTGCTTCAATCAGTATAAGGGGTTGTGAATGAATGCAGTTTATATGCATTATGCAGTATACTTTTCACTCAGGTGGTTTTCTTGTTGCTAATGTTGTACAGAATTTATTTATATGTGCAATTTGGAAACCGTGATAAGAAGCAGTGCAATTTACAGTAAGAGTGTGTTCGATTTGTATCATCAAGCCATTTTAAAAGGCTTTCCCTGCACAGTCAGGTTATTGTGTAGTGTGTATGTGCTTGACACTTCTGGAGTTGAAAGCCTCCTCATATTTTTACATCTCCAGCAGCTACAGAAAAGCCAAAGGACTAATCCTGGGACCATATCAGCAGTGTAATAAGGTAATTCTCTGAGTGAGATGTGTGTGGCTGGTAACTCATATTCCTGACTGAAAGTCAGATTGTATCCAGAAGAGTTACTAAGGTATTGCTATCGGATATTATGGAGCTACTTGATTGTAGAACATTATTGCTGTTATTGCTTGATTATAAAGCACACATACTGTGTGATAGCTCATTTCAATAAACCTACTGAATTTATTTGTTGTTCTAATCTGAGTAAGTCTTGTAGTACAGGTCTCTGGATCTCTTCCAGCAGGGCCAGACTTCAACCTCCTGCTCTCTGCCCATGTATAGTCTGCAAGTGTTCAGGTTCTTAATACTTGGATAAATACTTGAATGCATACTTTTTGTCTTCCATTCTCCATTCTGTCAACAAAAACTGAATGTCTTCTCCAAGGGCCAAGAAATTTGGCTATGAGTGGGACAAGTATCCAAACGTATTGCTTAGATCAACCTCACAAATCACACTATTAGGTCCATCCAGACTGGAATCAGAGGAATTTTCTCGGGTTCTGTGTAAACTTCCTGCCAGATGGTATGGAAAGTTTGGATAGTGTGTGGGATTGACAGCTTACTTGAGAGGTAGATTAAAGTGATAATGGTATGTGCTATAGGGTTTTCTGGTATCTTTGAACAGCTCTTAGTAAAGCTTATGTGCTTTGTTTAATGTTGTTAAAAAAAAAAAGAGTCTCCTCTCATTCTGTAGCTTTTTCATTTCTGCAAGAAACTTTTTTTTAATCCAGAGGAGGCAAGAATGTGTTTACCCTTTCTTTTTTTTGCGAGAAAAGGGGCAGGAGAATCATATAACTTAATGGTCATGTGAATTAGTAATTTAACTATATTATAATAACATTTTATTTGTACAACTGTTGCTTGGCTCCTATTTTCAGGAAGAAAATAGGTGAAATATTAAGCTAATTTTCATCATTTTCATGTAGAAAATTCTGTCAGCTCTTGCAGCAAAACTCTCCTCTTCTTAGTGGAAATACAATTTTTATGAGTGGACATCCTCCAGGAAAATATTAATGCAGTATTTTTTCAAGAATCGTGCTGTTAGCCAGTTCATGTTTTAGTTACAGCATGCATGACAAAGAAGGAAAGACTTTACTGTTGTTTTGTCAGCTATGATATTAATAGGGCACTTCAGCTTTGCTTACTCACTCTTCATGAGCTGTTGCTGAAATTTTAAATCTGAGGATCATTTCACTGGTATTACTCACTATTCAGTATGTCCTGAGGTGGAGTATCGTCTCAAGGTAAAGACTTTTTAAAATTTCGTGTTTGACTCCATGATGTCTGGGTCTTCCATGGCTTCCTCCAGGATTCCTATATTTGCCCTTTGCCTCTGCAGTGGTCTGATAGAGAAAAGAACGGCAGATGTATTATATGTTTAAATATTGCTTAAGCATCTGTAGGTTGTTCAGTGAAAATAACACACCTATCTGTGGGCTGGCATTGCATTTGGTCAAGATGCCGCTTAGTCACACACCTATTTTTAATGGAGTTTGGGATTCTGCCATATTTTGCATCATTTGTTACTTGATTACAATAAATTTATCCTCCTATTCCTTTAAGCTATTTAAATTACTTATTAATCTCTGTATTGCTTTAAACAGCTTAGCATGAATACCCAGTATAATTTTCTCCTGTAACAAAGCTGCTAAATCCTTGTGATAGGTTGCCCAACTGACACCCTGCAGTGCCCCAGCTTGCTCATGGCCTTTCAACATCCATCCAGCCGCGCTAATCCAGGTTGCCTTTCCAAACTGAGAGGCACCGTGTAAACACCTGCACAGCACTTCAGCTTAGAATTTGAGAAATAACGTATTGGGGTTTTGTTTATTTATCTGATTTTTTTTTTTTTTTTCAGTTGTAGGATTTTGCACTTATTATACAATAAACATAAAGGAAACATCTGTTTAGACAACTTCCACATTCAGTAGTTTAATGCCACAAATTTTTCTCTAAGTGAATTCCTGGGTACCTTTCACAGCCTGAATGAAATCCTCAGTGCAGTTGTTGCAATTATTCCCCTAGGATATCCCAATTCCAGATCAGAATGCTGTGTAAGAGCCTGATCAGTTGGAAGAGTCTGTCCCTGCGCTTCAAGATGTTGCTTTAATTTATACTAGAAAGAAATTTACGTTCATCACACCCCAAGTCCACATATTGTGCAATCGTTGTGTTCTTTTCCCCCTCCCTGGCTGGATGCCCCAACTCTCTTAAACAGGATACGACCCTTCTGCATCTTCTCTCCTTCCTTACCCTGGGAGTATCACACCTCACCTCTCCCAAGCAGGACACAACTATTATATTCTCTTTTCACCCTGCCCTCCCTTCCACTGTCTCCCACAGCCCACCCCACCTCTCCCAAACAGGAGAGAGCCCTTTCACCCCTTTTCCTCTGCCTTCCCCTGCATACTGGGACCAGCTCCCTCAACCAGACCACCACACCAGTGTGCCTCTGCTCCCCCTTTCAAGCCTATGCCTTTCTCCCAGCTAAATACAATCTGGGTTTAATTATTTTTTTTTTTAAAACTGATTTGATTTATTCTCATTATGCAAAGAGAGGAGAGAGGCTTTCTAAATGTAAAGCCTTTACTATATACAGTACCGCAGTAGGTAAGGGAGTGCATTAACATACTCACCAATGTCCCCAAAAGACTGGTTTTTGCTTTGTTTCCCCACCAAGGTTCCAGGGGTGTTGCGCTACTTGTTGTTTAGCCAAGAAAAGTTCCCGCATCCTTCTGAACTTTGATTACATTAAAGTAATAGGATAAGAATTTAGTGATGTCATTTCATAATTTGTAATACCTTCTATACTATTCCAACTATAACCCTCTGAATCATTTGGGGAAGCACAACATGGGACTTTTATCCTGGTCTGATCTGGAGAGAAGGGAACCCACAATCTGCTTAACAGACATTATAGATTGAGACCAGAGATTTCTGCATAAGTTCTCCTGAACTGCATGTGGGTCAGGCTTGCCATGGTGTGGTGAGGTGAGAAGGCTTTAGTTAAGCCTGACCATCCTCAGCTCATTCAAGATGAAGGAAAGGGGCTGAAGCAGCTAGCCAGGTCGTGAGTTTTTGCACCCCAAATTCCCTTTTTTGCACCAACCCATTTGCACCACACTGGTTACCCCAGCTCTGCCCCTTAGCCTGCACCTCACAGTCCCCTAAAAATATGAACAGCTCCACCAGCAAACCTCTACATGGAAACCTGCACATTGTCCCCTAGATGCCACCTAGCACTACCTCCACACACATCCACCCTGTCCTCCAGGCACTCCAAGAGCTGGGGCAGCGTTACGGTTGCCTGCAGAGCACAGTTGTGTTGTCATGAGTTAGAGCTGGATTTGAAGGCTGGATGTGAGTCTGACATTTTACAAAGCAATCAGGTTCTTGTTGGGAGAAGAGCAGGTAGAGGACTTTATTAGAGACATGGAGAGAAGCTGCCCTTCTGTACTCTGTAGATGAGGGAAATGAGTGGACGCTGCATTGGTGGGTAAAATCTTGTGGTCCTCGTGCTTCCTCCTCAGTTTGGGTGCTGTAAAAAACCTACAGGTTCGGACAGGGTTAAGCACCACATCATTGTTACCCCATCCCGTGATTGCCTGAAGCCTGCAGGCAGCCTGAAAGTCTAGCTCAGGGTTGTGCCAACCTCTTCCTTCTTAGGAGGGTGTCCTCTTCTCTATGGCTGGTGGCTCTGGCACATGGAGAGTGAGAGCTCCATTATGCTTGATGTGGCTTTTCATTTTACTTTCTTCATAGTAATACCCAAGCATGAGCCTGAAGTGATGGATCTGCTATTTGGCACTAACAGCTCAGCCTCATCACTCTCTTGGGGAAAATTGTGCACTTGGAGTAATGCTTTGTTTTAATAGGGTTTTGTTTTTCCTTTAATAGGGTCTTGGTTTTGTTTTATGCATATATAAACCAAAATTACATATATTTGTATCTATAAATCTATGTAAATGTACTTACATTTTTTTTTTTTTTCAGAGGAGGCAAGGCTCAAGAGAAATGTCTTTTTTGAAAGGTGGAGGATAGTAATATTTAAGGTGGTTCTCCGTGGATGCAAGAGTTTGTTCTTTAGCCTCAAGCTCTGTCCTGAAAATGATATTAACAGCTAGGCTTTATCCTCACAGTGGAAACTGTCACTTTATCTCAGGAACGGAGCTGTTAACTGCAGTCTTTATGTCTTATACAAATGCATAAGAAACTATGCTATCCCTCCCACCTGCTTTTAAAGAACAACAAAACCCCCAGAATTATTGTTAAAAAGTCCAGGCCCTTGATAGCCATTGTCAGCTGGGATGCTGCCAGCGGACAAAAAGTTATCAGCTAGCTCGATCAGTAGACTGACTTTTGAGTTCAATATTGTTTGAATGAGTTCCTAAAAAACAAGGCAGGTTTGCATTTGAGGCGTAAGCTACCCGAGTGAGAAGAGACTACTGTAATATTTTAAAAGAAGTGTTTCCTATCTGCCCCCAGACATTGTAATTAACCTGTATGAAGCCAGAACTATGTATTATAAATGGGTGGAGAGCATCCAAGCTATTTGTAGGCTAGGCAACTTACCTACTTTACAAGCAGTGAGGCAGCACCTAGTGCAGCACCACTAAGTATAGACTTTAAAGCCCTTCATTTTACACAATAGTGTGATCTGTAATTGCAATATCTGCTGTAAACTATCTTTACTATACCCTGTATTACCTCTGCAACTGCTGGTTCCTCAGTGGGCTCTGAAAGAATAATTCAAACAAGTTTCATTTATTGTTGCCTCACACTTCTTCAGCACAATAATATGCCTTGTTACCAGGTTAGCAAGCACTCCCTGCTGCCTTTCTTTTTATAGGAAAAGATTGAACGGGTCCTAGAAAGCACCTTCCAAATAGTACAGTAGTCCCTGCATCTTCTGGTGTTAATAATGTTCCCTATTCATTTCCAGTTTTTTTCTCTGTCAATCTCTAGCTTTGCAATCACACTCAGACACCTTTTCCCAACTCCTGACTTGGGTACTGCTTTCAATCTGCTCCCTCCGGAAGTTATATTGTGTGCGTATGATTCTGGGATACAATATGTACATGTAACACTTATCTCCACTGGAGATGAAGCTGCAGATCTGACCCAGACTGTGTGCCCTAACTATAATGTTGAAATTGCTTATCATTATCTACAAATGGAAGTGTGAATTACAGAATTCATAATTTGCATGACACTGGAAGAACATCATATAAAGTGGGTGCAAGTATAATGAGAAATAATCAATAGGTTTTTTTCCTTTATGCGTAAGAAATATGTTTTAGAAATACTTTTACTTTTAGTGAAGAACATCATATAAAGTGGGTGCAAGCATAATGAGAAATAATCAATAGGGTTTTTTCCTTTATGCGTAAGAAATGTGTTTTAGAAATACTTTTACTTTTAGGTAAGCCATTTTGTAGACTGTGTTTTAGATAAGTGAATGAAAATCAAAAGGTGGCATCTGTACATCTACACAGTTCTAAAGAGAAATTATATGCAGAAAGCTCTGCTAGCTTGGGGAAGTGTCACCATTGCCTAGATACTCAGTCTTGATAGGAATTAAGATGCAATCTGGTGTGTAAGAAACATGCAGTGTGCCTTTGTATCTGCTTATCTATCCTTCTGTAGGATCCTTTTCCTGATCCTACCTGCCTGAAACCCCAAGCCATGCTCACAAGCTCCACGCAAATGTGTTGCCAAACTGCGTACTGCCCCATGGCTGATGGGTTTTGGGAAGGAGAGGTTGCAGCCAGAGCCAGTGGGCTGACTTGTACAATGATACATGGATAATTTTGTAAAAAACTAATAAATGTGCATTTTTTTTTCTGGTTCTACCTATCCATTGCTAGTGAAGACAAGCTGTATGGTAGTGAATAAAGAAGGACTAAAGTCATTGTGGTAGATCAGAGAACCACAGAATGGTAGGGGTTGGAAGGGACCTTAGGAGATCATCTAGTCCAACCCCTCCCCACCACAGCAGGTTCACCTAGAGCAGGTTGGACAGGAATGCATCCAGGCAGGTTTTGAATATCTCCAGAGAAGGAGACTCCACAACCTCTCTGGGCAGCCTGTTCCAGTGCTCTGTCACCCTCAAAGTAAAGCAGTTTTTCCTCATGCTGAGATGGAATTTCCTGTGTTCCAGTTTGTGCCCATTGCCCCTTGTCCTGTTGCTGGGATCCACTGAAAAGAGTCTGGCCCCATCCTCTTGACACCCGCCCTTTAGATATTTATAAGCATTGATGAGATCCCTTCTCAGTCTTCTCTTCTCCAGGCTAAACAGACCCAGGTGTCTCAGCCTTTCCTTATAAGAGATGTGCTCCATTCCTTTGATCATCTTCATAGCCCTCCACTGGACTCTCTCCAGTAGTTCCTTGTCTCTCTTGAACTGAGGAGCCCAGAACTGGACACAGCACTCCAGATGTGGCCTCAACAGGGCAGAGTAGAAGGGGATGATGACCTCCCTTGACCTACTGGCCACACTCTTGAGGGTGACATGAGGGTGTATACAGAACAGGGAGCAGATAAGTGGTGAAACCTTTTCATACATAGGGATGAATTTCCTCAGACCCACGAATTCCAGACTGGGCAGTAGCACACAGGGGTCTGAGGCTGACTTCAGCTTCCTGTTTTATTTAAATGGGTGGCCATGATTATGTGGGATCAGGTGGTACTGTCCCCCCTGGGCATGTGTGTGTGTGTAGGGGGAGAGGCCCTGAGTGTGCAGAGGGGGGATTTAGGCGAAGGTGCAGGCATAGCACTGGTTCCTGCGAGTAGGAGGCAAAGAATCCCTAATATTTTTAGGGGTGCCTGTGGGGACAGACAGGGGCTGTGCAGCCTCTGACTAGCCCAGAACACCCTTGCGTTAGGGATGGGCAGGGCTGCCGTGGGGCAGGGGAGAGCAGAGCTTGCTGGAGGTGCTTAGCAACTCTTCCAGAATGCTTCTGTGATTTTAACAAATCTGATTGCCCCCAGCACAGCCCCGCTGCATACAGCTGTACATTTGCATGCTGGCCCACAGCAAGATGCACCCATTTGTACGTTTTTCTTGAGTTCTCTAGTCTTATGAATCCCACTCAGATTTTTGAAGAGGACATGGACTTCCTGGAGATCTAGGGTAAGGAAACAGCCCAAGTATGCCTTAACCACAGACTTTTCATAACTGCAAAACACTCAGGTGTAGATCAAAGGCAGTGATGAAGAGGCACTAGACATGTGCCAGTGCCAAAACAAAGGGGAAAAATGCCTGTGTGAGAATTACAGACAAAAACTGAAGGAGATCCACATCACCTCTGTCAGTGCATCTCCTATCAGTACCTGCCGTCACAAGCTGGGCAGATCCTGCTCTACAAACCACCTCAGGCACTTTGTGGCTGGCTCTGAGGGTGCCTCCCCAGCAGTCAGCCGTGCCTCCACCGGCCAGGGTGCCAGGCAAAAACACACGGAGTCTCCTCCATGGACAGGCACATGGCTTTCCTTGTAGGCAGCACCCAAAGGGAAAAACACAGATGGGGCAGGCACTGAGTCCTGGTTTGCAAAAACCAGCCAAGGAAACAATAAGCAGGAGACTCAGCATCCTCCAGTAGTGGGTCCCAAAGGCAAAGGTAAGCCGAAGTTAAATTAGGGTGCCTGATGCAGATGGGTGTTTATTTGCATCTGCTTGGTAAATGATGCCCTGGATATGAAGGATGAAGTCAGAGACCCCTCTGTTTTCTGCCCCTGGTTTGTGAAAGTGGGGAGTTCATCACAGCATATCAAGTGGCTGAGTCATGAATCAGAAGACTTTAGCAGCAGATTATAGCAATAAAAAATAAAATTAAGCACTTCACTCCAAGACTGTTGCCATCTCTGAAACAGGGACTTTCCAGAATGGTTGGGAGTCTTCTTTACTTATGCTGCACAATTAAATATTCAACATTTCCTGCTAAATTTAGGTTTATTGAAGTAAACAATGATGCAGAAGGGCAGAACTGGACAATTCCATTTTTAGGTATTAATAATTCAGAACTGTATTTGAAAACAACAGAGGGATATGTACAATACATCATAGAGGTTTTTATTGTATCCACCCACTGCCTATCCACCCACACAGAGATCTGGATACTGTTTCTACTTGGAAACAATATAGCATCATCATATCTTAGGCTTGTTTAAGTATACAGATATCCAGGATACATTTACAAGAATGCAGTGTTTTATGTGCAGCCGGATGAGTCATTTTTTTTCCCTGCAACCAAATCATCCTCTTATCACTTAAAGATGGTATTGACAAACATTCATGCTTAGGATAACAGAAACTATGTTTATCAGATTACACAAAAATAGAGGAAACCACATTTTACAATGTGGAAAATATTATTCCAGGATAAAGCTCTGTCTCTGAGCTCTCCATTTTACTATTACATTTAAAATACGGGTAGTTTTGTTTAATACATTGTCATTATTTATCTTGCTGTCACTTGAGGGCATGTAAAAAGTTTTTTGCTTTGGTACCCACCTGACAAATTCCTTGTGCAATACTGGGTATTACCTGTGTGCTCCCTGTCACCACCTCTGACACCAAAGCAGACACAGCACAAAAAACTACACAGGGTACTTGGAAAGTGCAAGAGAAGAAAAGGAGAGACAGTGGATGTGTCTGATAGGGACATATTTCTGCTGCAGTCTAGTGCTGTGGTTTTATTTAAGGAGTGATACTGTAGCTGGCTTTCAACAACTTTAAGATTGATTCAGCTCAAGTGAAAGAGGTTTCAGGTTTTTTGCTTGCCCATGGTGCCGAGCAATGCCTGCAGAGATGTAAATGTCACGCCTGCCAGGTTGGCCTCAGGACCTCTTCACCCCAGCTGCCACCCCCAAGATGCGCCGAGCTGAGGAGAGGTGTATGTAAGACCGATTTCATCCTTCTGGAGATCAGTCTAAATGCTGCTCCATAGACACTGTATAAGAGATTCAACAAGAGAGTTAATACCATAAAGAGCCAAATTCAGCCTGGAGGAAGGAGATGAATTTCCAGCAAGTAAATTCCAGGAAGGGGCCAAATTAGGCAAAGACCTAAGGTATACCTCAATGAAAGAGGTAAACAGCTCAGTCCCTTCAGTGAAATTGTTTCAGGTTTATCCCAGTGAAATGAAGATCAGAACTTGCCTGGAGGGAGTTTGCTTTATTTTATAGCTATCTAGTTATTTTTTCTGCTGCCCAGACCATCTGTTCCATTGGTGGGTATGTCATCATTCGCACACCCACTGAATACCAAATTAATCCAAGTCACACAGCTTACACCTCCCTTCTGACTTAGACCAAACTATATTTTATTCCAGCATAAAACAGACAACAGAGCTAAGTTTTCCTCACTCACTTCCGAGGAGGAAAAGGTGAGCTTTGGGGCTGACTCAGGTCCCCTATGGGAAAAACCTTAAAACACTAGAACTTTTGTAGTGGGTCCCATTACAACTCATCAGCACTAGGCAATAATGGATCCCAGCAGGAAAAGGGATGCAGAAGCAGAGCAAGGACACAACCATGCTGCCAGACCCCTCTCTCACACTCCCAGGATCTGCATCTTTGGGAAACTCTGAGTCTTTGTGTGCAGTAACTATCAAATGGATTCCCTTTCCATGAATCTTTTAAGTCCATGGAGACTTTTTGTGCCCGCAGCCTCCTGTGGCAAGGAGTTACACAATTGAACTATAGTTTGAAGAATTACCTCCGTTTGCTTTCTTTGAAACTATCATTATTGATTTCATTTGCTGTTATATTCGAAGACAGTGAACAGTTACTCACCATTTGTATCCTTCAAGCCATTTAAGATTGTTTAGACTTTTATCCTGTGCTCTCCCTGTTTTTCTGTTCTCCCAGACAAAGGCTCCTGGTCTTGTTGATCATTTCTTACATTAAAACTATTCCATACTTTGGAGCACCTTTGTTTTTTCCCACCCACTTTTTTTGATCTGGGAGGATGGGCACACACTTTTCAATGCAGTCACACTGTGAATCTGTACAGTGACATCATCATATTTTCTGATTTGGTTGTAATTTCTTTCCTAACATTTGATTTGCTTTTTAAAATGCTATTGAGCATCGAGCTGACATTTTCATAGACCTCTATAATAACCTCAAGATTGGTTTCCACAGTGGTAACAGCTATTTTGGAGCCTATCATTGCATATGTATAGTTGGGCTTTTTTCTCCCATGTGCATTACTTTATATTTATCAATATTGAATTCATCTGCCTTTTTATTTCCAAGTCATTCTGTATTATGACATCCCTCTGCAGCTCTTAGCAGTTGGCTTTAAATTTACTTCTTTAAATACTTAGTATTGTCAGCAAACTTTGTTACTTCAACTTGTCCCACTTTCCAGGTCACTTAGGACTAGATCAGTCATTGTATTCCTGTGGAACTCCACTGGCAATCTTCCTCCGTTGACTTTTATCCTTTGTGTCTAATCTTTTAACCATTTATTTCTCTGTGAGAATACCTTCTTTTTATTCTGTTGCAGCTTAGCTTCTTTAGCTTCAGGTTAGCTTTGTCCCACTGAAAATGCAGCCTGATGACTTTGAGAGGAACTTGAACATTGGTTTTATCTGAAAGCAGCTGAGTGGGACATTATGGAGATAGGACGAAACGGACTCTCTTTTGATCATGATCATGAAAGGATGTCTGAGACAAACTCTTGCTGCACAAGCATGCCCCAAGGAAGTCCATACTCAAACTGAAGATGCACACAGACGTCTACAGTAACAAAGAACACACCTGTTTGCAAAGATCTAGGTTTGCTCCACATTTGATTTGGGAGTCACTGGGACATGCTGGAACTTCCTGGCAGTAGAGTAATACAATTAGCTGTGCTTTGGGAATGGATTTTTTCATCTGAGTTGATGTCAAGTGTGAGGGAGACTGCGGCCTGAAGAGATGAGGTCACTGAAATGTGCAGTTGGGATACAACTGTGGGAGCCGCTGGCAGATTTGCAAAGCTGGGAGGAAAACAGTAACTATGACCTTGGGAAGAAAGGGCAGTGGAGGCAATTACTGAGTGAGACATTTCACAAGGCAGTTCTGCACTGAATGCCAGAGCAGCAGTGATTTAGTGTTAGGGGTGGTCAAACTACTAGCAACAAAAGATATTTAAAAATACTGAATTGTGAAACTAAAGGGTGAATGCATAACTGTCACATAGGATTCATTGTTATAAGATATTGCTGAAACAATGATTTCATCAGAGCTCAGATTTAGCATGGGCTAAATCAGCTTGCCTGGTGACAAGTCTGTCTTTTCAACTCTGCTACGGATGTTGAGAAACAGCTTTATCTAGTGATCATTCCTATCTGTCCCCTGTGTCTCCCTCCCTAGTCCTAATACCCTTTTTGAGATGCCTGTTCATCCACTGAAGTCTATATGCCTTTCTGGTGGCTTTTTTTTTTCCTTTTCTTGAGAAAAAAAAAAAGTTCTATATAAGTTTTCATCTTTTACTTTTAAAACCGTGAAGCATTGTGAGCGTTGAATTCTTCAAGATACTCAGTTGAACAGGCTTCATCTCCTAGTTCCCTGGGTTTATCAAAGTTGGCCTTCACGCAGGGAAGAAGCTCAGTTCCACCTCTCTTTCTAACTTAAAAGTAGGTCACTCTGCTGAAAATATGGATGCATTTAAAATAAAATGCCGGCAGAACACAACAGGATTGAACTCTCTGAACTGGAGCGTGAGTCAGAGAGGGTTAGCAGTGAATAAGGCAGGTGAAGGCTAACCCCATTACTATGAGCCGGCACCTGGCAAGAAGCTGTTGTAACTTGTAGTAGAAAGCTTTGAATAAATCTCAATGGCTGAAAGGTGGGTTGTAAGGCAGAGACACTGCTGGTGCCGAGGCAGGGAGCCATGGCACAGGTGTGAAATAGCCTCCCGGGGCATGGCAGCTCAGGGGTGGCTGTAGCCAAGACTGTGGAGGGTAGGCCAGGAGACACAGAAATGGTCCCTCGGGTGCAGCTGGGAAAGGCAGAGCAGTGATTACTTCTTCTGAGCCCAGGAAATGGGGATTTTTTTTCTGATTCAGAGAGTCTGCGGGTGACAAGAGAGGTAGTCAGAAGAAAGCTGGAAACCTGGAGGGGCGGGGAAAGGCAGGCAATTCCTATTACTGGAGCTGCTGGCGGGTGGGACACAGCGCAACTCCTCACTGCAGCACCCACTTCACCAAGGGCAGGGCTGGGTGGCTGTGCAGTAAGGGAGCAAAACATGTGACGTGTCTAGACCACAAGTCTTATGATAAGCAGATGGGAGAACTGGGGTTCTTTAGCCTGGAGAAAAGGAGATTGAGGGGAGACCTTGTCGCTCACTACAACTACCTGAAAGGAGGTTATAGAGAGGTGGGGGTCGGTCTCTTCTTCCAGGTAACAACTGATAGAACAAGAAGAAATGGCCTCGAGTTATTCCAGGGGAGGTTTAGGATGGATATTAGGAAAAATTTCTTCACTGAAAGGGTTGTCAAACATTGGAAGAGGCTGCCCAGGGAAGTGGTGGAATCACAGTCCCTGGAGATATTTAAAAGATGGGTAGATGTGGTGCTTAAGGATGTGGTTTAGTGGTGGGTTTGGCAGTGTTAGGTTGATGGTTGGACTCGATGATCTTAAAGGTCCCTTTCAACCTGGACAATTCTATGATTCTGTGATTCTATGGTTCTGTGTGTGTCTCGAGGAGGTGGCTACTTTAGTACCATGCGTGACTGAGCATGATTCACAGTGAGCAAGTATGACCAAACACAGTCAGGGGGTGCTGAGGGAGATACAGCAAAAGACCATCAACATGTCCAGATGAGGGAAAATTCAGTTTCCGAGAACAGCAGTTTGTTACAAAACCCCGGTGCCAGGGCCCCAGGGGCACCACCAGCCCCGACTGTCCCTGCTTGGCCCTCCAAGGGTCCCCCACAGCCCAGGACCCCACGTCAGCCCCTGGGGCCATCAGGCCCTGCCCCAGAGATGCTGCATCGGGGCTGGTCTCCAGCTCCCCACAGCCCTGCCCAGCCATGGACCCCACTGAGCCAGGCCCACCTTTGGGCCCATGTCCTGTCCCCATCCCCAGGGAGGTGCCTGGGGCTGGGGCTGCCCTGGTCCTCCCGGCTGCCTTCTCCTGGACCGGGGTGGGACAGGCCCTGGCTGCCAGGCCCTGCCCCGAGGGACATGCATGGGGAGCTCCTGGCCAGGAGTTTGCTGAAGGAGTATTCACTTCTGGTCAAGCGACTGTCTCAGGACACCGCATCTGGGGCCAGGAGACTGATTTTGTAGCACCTGGGTATTACGGCCATGGCAATGCTGATGTGTTGCCTGTATCACATGACCCAGGCAGGAGATAGAAGAAGTTTTGTACTAGGCAAAAAAAACCCCAACTTGGACTGATTCCTGCCAGCATGAAAACATATGGCTGCACCTGCGTGTCCCACCTCCCTGTTGCTCTTGAGAAGACCCTTCCTGCTCCCCTCCCCACCATGACTCCCATCTGGTGAGTGCTGGTGACTCCAAGCTTGAGGAGTCTGGTAGGTGTTGGTGGGGAGTCATGGTGATACACAAGGTGCCATCTCACTCTGCAAGAGCTGCAGGCATAAGCAACCTTCCCTGATATCTGTATGTTGTGCAGGCAAAGCCACAGAGCTCTCCTAGAGCCTATGGAACTGGGATAACAGTGCAGGCACGGTGCTCCAGCCTGAGGAGCTGACTGCAAGACACCGGAGTACAGTCACAGGACGATACTTCAAGAGCAATCTAACAGCTGGCTGTCTCCAGTACAAATACTAGACTGAACAGACATTTTGTCAGTAAAAGGACGGGTGTTCAAATGTCTAAGTCTTTCATGTAAGGCTGAATAAAACCTCTTGAACAAAAATATTTGCAATTATTTCACACTTAAAGTCTTTGTGTCCCTGTGGTTTAGCTGGCAAGCCATGTAAGACAGCAGGCAGAGAAGTTTCTTGGGGTAGACTTTTTGTCAGACCTTTCTGAGCAAAACACAGTATGAAATAATTTCCCACTGCAAAATGGCCCTGAGCATTTTTTGTCAGCTTTGTCTGTTCCTGCTCAGTTATCACCAGTATTCCTTGCTGGCTGAAAGGATTTGAGAAACAAGTTGATGCAGTGAAAATTCAGTGAAGCCAGATGCACGTGCCTGCAAAAGAGGTGATGAATCCTGTGTTGCAGGGATAAATGAGGTCGGGATTCACAAAAGAGAACCAGGTACCACTGAGCCATGGACATGCTGGTCCTGTCACACTCTCCTTTAGCCTGGACATTGTCCTGCCTTTTACTTCAGCCTTCACCAGCTGCCACTGGACATTTCTGGGAGCATGGGGAGGAGGGGAAACCTGTATTGATATGGGTACTTTTTCTTGGAAACCTGTTCACATCTTCTCATTTTCTTAATTTCATTGAATTTGGATACCAATTAAGAGTTAGTAATCTCTATTGCCCCGTTGAGAAGCTAGACACATTTTGTTGAATATCACCATTGCTTCCTAAAGAAGAAATCAGCATGGATGGTGAGTATCACTCCAGCATGAATTCTGTTGTTTGAGAGAGGAATTTACAGACGTGTTGGAGAACAACATGCAAAAAGGGATCAAGGCTGTCTTACAATCAGTGCTGCAACCTAAGCATTAGGCAGCCAATTCAGGAAGCTGATCCACAATGCTGCAGGCAGAAGGCTTGTGTCTCCTTGAGGAAGACATTTCTATGTATCAGGGATTATTTGGGGGGAAAAAAAGAGAAAACGCCTGTGGACAGAGAACTCTAAGCCAGGGTTCCTCAAAGTTTTATTAAAGAAGGGCCCTCAATAGCTAGAGCATCTGGCAGCTGGCCTCATAAAAGAGTGTGCAGCCTTTATGTTTGATAGATGTAACATTGAAAATGGACCTTGGGAAAGTTTGCATATAAAATTTCCCAGGGGTGTACAGTCCTAAGGGTTAATAAAGTCTTCTTATTGTCTAATGATGTTTACATGCTTCAAAATGGTTAACTGTGGGTTTCATCCTAAGCTATGCTAGACCACTGAAAGCAAGCAGTGCTTTTGCAAGTCTTACATTACCAGCACTCTTGTGCTTTTGAACAGACTAAAAATGGAATGAGAATTGCAAATTTTTTTTGGTAATAATTGTTTCAGGGCTCTGCAAACTGATTCTCAGTGGGTGGAAACAGGTAGCAGTGCAGAAAATAATCTCTTGCTGGTAAACTGAACAAATATAAATGTAGATGCAGAGTATAAAGGGTTTCTGGCAAATGTAGACCTGGTACCTGAGATAGAAATGGCGGCACGGCAGAGCAGTGCTGAGCTCCATCCATGCAGGTGTGCTGTCTCTGACAGAAGCCCAGCATCAGCAAATTCGTCTGTAGAAAGCAAACAGAAAAGCTTTCTGTCCCTACTTCAGTTTGTGTGGGGGCTAATAAGACTGAAGGGGGAATTATGCGATTCAGGCACAATATGGAGCTGCCTGACAGATTGCGGACAGATGTAAGCTTGCTTTGCCTGTGCTTTGCACTGACTGAAGCCCAGCTAATATATTCTGTTTCTCTGTCAGGCTTATTGCATCAAGCTCAGCATTGTGCTGATAATGCAGTCACGTGGCTTCTGCATCCGAACTGGCTCCCTTCCTACCAGCTTGGAGCAAACTTGCATCTGTCTTCAAAATATGATGTAGACGTAACCTTCTAACAGGCCAGCACTTCTCAGCCTGCATAATGTGGAGCTGGGACATGCTCAAAACGGGAGGGAAGGGATCAGAGGCTGGCTCAAACTCTTTGAAGTAGAAGGGATTTGAAGATACGTGGTAGTACATAGGCAACCTGGAAGGGGTTACAGTGAGTGGGAGCAGATGGTAGCTCGACTGACAAGTGGGGATGCTCAGCATCTAAGTATACTAAACTAACTGGGTCTCTGGAAGCAGAAAATTGAACAGTGTATATTTCACATAGCCCTGTTACTATGGCTATTCCCTGACTAGCAGATTACACCCCTGCGTGACTGTCCCTCTTTATTCCTATGATGTGTTCCCTACTTGTGATATAGAGCAACCAAGCAATTTGATTACTGCCATGCTGATACAGATGCTTTGAGAGCTTTTCTTTGGACACAAGATGTCATTTTGTCATAAAAATGGAGATATTGATTGCTCCATAAATTATACTGGTTATAAGCCAGACCATAGCAGGGACCAGTGAGATGGCTAGCAAATGTCAGGCAGAATATACCTACTTACTTCTGAACAGGAGAAAATTTAACTCTTTTATTTACAGTATTAGTCAATATTCCTATATGCACCCACAGTTAACTCTTAAATGCTTTTTGCTTTAAATTTTAGACTTCAAGTAGGAGCTCTTTGTTTTAAACTCTTTTATTTTTGTTTTAAACTGAAATAGAGATTAATATTCTAAAGTTCTTTCATGCCCTAAGTGCCCTATTCCACTGTAAACCCCATTTGTCTTATGTTTGGAAGAACTATTCATACAGAACAGTTACCATAAAGACAAAAATATTGGGCAGACTCAAATTTCCCCTTTTTCCTAAACAGTACACACCATTCCTATAAAATGCAAATGGATTTTTCCACATTAGCCTTGTCCTAATATGTAAACATATATTCTTTCCTGTACAATGGAAATGCTTTGCTAAGCTTAAGCAGATTTTGCTCAGTGTCAAAATGTGTATGTCGACCACTTCCAGCTAATTTTCTAGAGAAGAGGATGTAATAAGTGCAAACATTTATAATCCTAACAATTGATGGACATGAAAGCAGCAATTCTTGCTACAATAAAAGTGTATATGTAGAACCTAACCACCAATGAGAATATTAAATTACTAACTTGAATTTCTACAGTAACAAAGATTGACACAATTGTCAATAATTTTATTTTTATAATAGAAATACAAAGTTGCAAATGAAGCCCTATATTTAGTCTTGTGTTTAGTTTGCCATTTACTGTTTAAAATTAATACCTTCCATGCCTCGTAAAGCTTGTACAGCTTCTCTAGGACCTCCACTCATTGACCAAAATGGCCCTGCCTTGGTTTCCACTGTGGCAGGATTGGCTCCTATGCCTTTTGGTTTTCTGAGATTTGTAGTGTAGAGATGCTGAATGTTTTTACCTCTGGGTCACACTTGTAACTTAATGTGTTGCTTAAACTACAGGACGTTTTCAATGAATAAAAGACTTGAGTGTATCAGACTTCTGTGAAGTTAACACAGGTGGTTTGGGACCAAAGAGAGCATTCAGGTAGTATAACTCTTGGCTACTCTGCCGGATTGCTTATTACATTAAACTTTTTTCTTATTTCAATTTTTATGAAACTCTTGAAGATAAAGATCTAACTCAAGATAACTTCTCTGAAAACCCAAAGGGACTTCTGAAGACTCTGATGATTTTGCATGTGATTTATAAAGCAAAAACTTGCTTTTCATTTTTGTTTTAATTTCCTCAAGCCTCTGTTGTGGTGTCTCAAGCATAGTAGTGTGAATTTGTGGTTTCAAGACTTCAAAACCACAGCGTAATTAGCAGTGTTTACTAACCAGCTGAACAAGTCACTCGCCACCTGAATACTGGAATGATTGTTTTAGCACTTGAGAGAAAGAGTGAAGGGTCCACAGTTTTGTCGCGTACAACTTTTATCAACCAGTACGTGGAAAGACAGCCTCGCACGTTGCAGCAAAGCAGACTGCAGTGGCAACATTTTGCTGTGCTGAAGATGTGCTCTTGCTTCTCCCTAGGAAGTTGCCATCTACAGCCAGTTGCCTTTCTGAGTGGCAAGAGATAGATATTCTAGAGAAACACATTTAAACTTTTAGTTATCTTATCTCAAGACCACTGTAAAGGCAGTGGATTTATCCCCTATTTCTTCAGTTAAGTACTCCACTCCATCCCCAGTGGATACTTCAGTGTTTAACTACCATTAACCATTAGAAAGATTTTCCTAAAGGTCATCTTAAATCTCTCATGCTGTAGCATAAACCCATTACATTTTTCCCCGTCTTCAGTCACATGGAAATTAATTCATTCAGGTTATTTTGCAATAATGTTTTAAATATTGGAAGACTTCTCGTAGCCCCCATTTTCTAGACTAACCAACCCCATTTTCCCATTTTTCTCATAACTCCTACTCTTGCCTTCCCTAGACTTGCTCCAGATGGTCTCCATCTTTCCTAAAGTGTGTGATAGGCACAGCTGTACACAGTAATCCAGAGGAGTGCTTAAATGCTCCACCTCTGCCTCTATGATACTGTCTTTATTCCTGAGATATTCAGCTCTGAAGTGACATCAGTAACGTGCCTACCTACATGGCATAATATAGAATACATAACAAAATACACGTGGGACAGCAAAGTAAGATTCCCTAGAAATCTTCTTTGTGGTTTTTTTTTTTTACGTGATTTTTTTTTAAGGGAGTGTAGATATGCAACTGAGATTTTCCAGTTAAACAAAAATGTCAGTAATTGATGAGATATATGGGAATGGATGATGTGTATAGAAAAGGTGAAAGGTACAAAGTGGCTTTGGTGGAAAGCTGGAAAGCTGGTACTTAGCAAAACATGGCAGCATGTGCGGAGAGTTATAATGCGTTTTGTAAGACCCTGGGGCAGGTATAAGGAAGTAGAATCTGATGTGGAAACGGAAATGAACCTAATTAAAGGACTTGGAGAATTAGTATGCCTACCTAGTTAGTACTCAACCCTTTCAGAGCACTTCTGATGATTACACCCTGCAGCATGAAGAATTAAATCCTTTAGTCTTATTCTAAATAAAACCAGAACAGGTATCAGTGCCCTGGCTGTATTTTCACTTTCTTCAAAGGGGAAATATCTAAATACTCAGGACCCCGACGTTGGTTGCTGGAAAATAGCAGAGTTGAGGTGTAGATAAGCCTTATTTTGCCTTGCAGGAAGTGTTTACTCCTTGAGCCATGTTTTAAAATAAGTGGAGATCCCTATAGGATCAAATGCTTCCTTGCACTTCATTTGGATGTATGCTAAACTCAAGCTTTCTGGAGTCCAAGTCAGGAGGGCAGATTCCTGTCTCTGTCACCAAACACCTGAAAAGAACCAGTAAATCTCAAATACTTCTCCTCTTCTTAGCCAAGGGGGTGAAATTTGAGGAATTAAACAAGTGACCAGAGCACGGGAGAGAAAGTGATAATGGTGTTCGGAAACAGAAAAACAGTGGTAAAAGCAAGATGTAGTAATTTCACTTTTCCTGTTTTCTTTAATGCATAGCTATTTGTGGAGTAGTGGAAACATAGTCTGGAGGGACAGACTCTGACGCAGCAATAGTTTGCCCGAAAGGAATCCACTGCTCGCTTTCCCCAGTTCCCTTCTCTCGTGCTTTCCTGTCAGTTCACAGATTAGTTCACTGCCATAAGAAATGGGTCATCTCAGCAGCACCGTAGCATATGGGTCATCTCAGCAGCACCACAGCAAATGCAGCAGAGCAGAGCGAGGGCTCAAGCTTCTGAGCCTTCCCGGCTCGCTCCGGGTGCCAACAGGCAGCCAGCTTTTCTCCTGACACAGCTCAGTACCCATCCCTTTGGGGGCAGTGGCAGTCAGGGTGGCTATCGCTAAAGAGATTCATCCCTCCCTGTGCTTAAATGTCTCACAGATCAGGAACCCTTTCTGATTTTACTCCAGCTGCCTGTACTCCCCTTTGATTCACACTGAAGTTAGACTTCTTTACCTCCTCAAAATGGAAGCTTTAATTGTCCATGTGTTACATCTCATTGTGGTTACAATACACGTAATTAGATGACCTCAGGCAAAAACTGAGTCTTACAATAAATTGGCATTGCTATTGGCCACCAGTCTACTGACCCGCTGCTTCTCATCTCTTGCATTTACTCCAAAAACTAAGCAGGGATCTAAGTGGTTTTGTGTTTCAAAGAAGTATGTATACCAAAGAAGTTTATGTGGGCTCCTACCTACTGCCCTACAATATTTGTCTTTATTGCACATATCCAGTAGGCATATAGTAGAGCAGCCATTAAATGTAATGTTCAATACATATGGCCAAAGGAAGTGTGTTTAGAAAGCATGGCTAATAGTGTAGGGACAAATTCCATTTTGTTTCCCGCAGATACTAAGGCTGACAGACTGTTAGTTGCATGATCATTAGCTAAAGTAAGCTCCACAGCAATGCTTGAGGCAAAATAATAATAATATGGTGGCAGATGCAGCAGGAACAGCACAAGTCAGCAGCACCAGTTAGCAATTCTTTTGCTTATTAGCAGAACATTCAGATTCCAGCCAGGATCTTTAGTTTTTTGTTTTTTTTTTTTCTTAAATTTTCTTTCTGAATCCTTCCTATCTTCAGGTCTTACTCCTTTATGGACACCAATTTTTCAAAGCAATATCTAGAGATTGTAAATTCCTTTTTCTTTGATCAAGCATATGGGTAAGGGAGGTTCTTTACGGCCTAAGAGAGGCTGTTTGTTTTATAACAGCATGCAGTGTTCAGGTTCCTAATTACTGTTGAACTTCTAAAATAATTTATGCACATTTATTATTAGTATTCCAAAATTATGAAGTATAAATCTGTGTCCTGATGCCTATCCCTATGACTGGAATACAAAATTACACAAAAAATCTGCCCGGAAATGTAAATCACCCTGCTCTTTTTCATCTTTCTCCTTGATAGCCTGAAAAAAAATGAGGAAGATAATAAGGATTTACATACGTACTTCATGATCTGTATTTCTTACACTGACTATGGCAACAGTAATAGATTTTATAAGTTTGCTCAAAGTCAACCAAATCTGAAACAATCTATGCAGAGTTGTCTTTGGATTCTGAGGGACACATCCATGAAGAATCACGAAGACCTATTTCATAATGACATGTCTGCAATGCATGGTTCTGTCTCAAAATTTCACATGTGCAACAAGTTATAAGAGTGTAATTCTTTTACTTCAGTTCCCAACTGAAATCAGCCACTTCGCCACTTTATTTTAAATTTCTTCAGATACTGGCTGTTTTCCCGCTGCCCTCTCAAGAGTGAGTCAGTTCAGCAGCACCGCTGTGACCATCTCAGTGTTGTGCTGCACTGGGAGGGACTTTAAGCAACCCTTCAGAACATGGTTGAAATAGGACTACAGAGTCCAGAAAATTATTCCAGAAGGTGGGTGTGTGCATTTAAATCAGACTTTCCTTTCAACACAACAATTAGCCAAGGCATTAGGAGTTACCTCATTTTTTACTATTACATAGGGCTCATAGATGCTGAGGAATTTTCTCCACTTTCCTCTTTTAGGAACGTGTCACAAGTCCTTTATATTCTGCTATTAACCAGGGTGCCTGCAGTCTGGTCTAAAAGAGCTTGATCACGTGAAAAAACCCCAAGTGCTAGACTGGTCTGATTTTAAAGTGATGTTTGACAGAAGTGACTAAATAATGGATGCTCTGTAATTATAGGACATCTAAAAGCACTTGTGATTTCTCTCAAGATGTATTATTAGAAATTTTTCAGCCAGTAGTGTTTATGTTTTTTTTAAAGTTTCTGGGCAATAGCAAGGTGTCAGCTATTTAAGCTTACTAGTCGGTAAGTCATACGGCACCCAGTCTCCACCTCCCCCAGTCTCATTACAGCTTCAGTTCTGGGGTCTGGCATGTCAACAGACAAATTTAGAACTGTGCTTGGAGGAAGTCTTTGGGATGTAAGCAGACACTTTGATACTGCCCACAATAGGGACAGATCTAGGCGGACACCTACCTGCTCTCCTAAACTCAGAAATGTGAAAGCATTTTTAGCAAGAATAATGGCTAATGCTAATGCAAAACTCATTAATCATGAATACTTGCATATGCAGCTTCATAAGGAATGAGGTGTAAACACTGCTGTCAATCAACACTTTAATTGCCCAAATGTTTGTGGAAAGCCAATTCAGGATGACACGAACAGGTTAAAAGTGAATTCACCCTGAAATTTTGGCACTTCATTGTGAAAGTATTCACAGTGGTGACCCTTCTCCACCTGGATTGTTTTAAAACACTCTGGAGCTTTATCACTGCTATGGGGGTTTTTTGTTTTTTTTTTTTTTTTTTTTTTTTTTTTTTTTCCTGGTTCTAAAATTGGTCTTGTAATAATAGAAACATGAAATTTGCTGACAGATTTCCCAGTGAGCTCAGATGGGCTGAAGCTGCTATTTTAAGCCCCCTTGTGAGAAAAGTGATTGGTAGTATATACACTGAGCCCTGATTCAGCAAGAATTGGTGCAGGATCCCCACTTCATGTTCAAGCTACAAGAAACACTGAAGAGAAACTCTACATAAATGAATGGAGAGAAACACTGCAAGGTGTTTGGAAAAGAAAATTACTAATTTCGTCAGTAACGGAGAGCTGCAGATCACTCAGTAGAGTGCAGCTCTAGTCAGAGCCTCAGCTGATGAAAATGGGCAGGAATTCAATGAATTCAACAGGGTTATAATGATTTTACACTTAGGATTTGATCTGACATCTGAATGTGAATTTATTTTAATCACAATTTAATCACAACTGCTGTCAGTTGAATACCCTTATATCTCATTGTTCTGCAACAAAGCCAAAGCTGTTTTCCATCTCTGTATGATCAGCTTGAACAATCTGGGAAAGCAGTGGAATAGGCAGTTGAGCAGGCAGCCTGAACATGGCAGGATAGCCATGTTTAGACAATCTAAACCTATGGTAGATGAGAGACCTCTGAAAAAAGTTTTTTTTTTTTAATTTAATAAGTCGAACTTACCTGGAAGTTGAAATCAGTTTTGAGGGTGATTGTCCAGATTAGCTTCCTAAAATGGCCTGGGAAAGGAGGAGGTTTAAAGAGTGTTTAGTAGTTGTAGTTACTGTGCTGTTGAGATCTGAGGTATGCTGAGCTGAATTGGTTCCATACTTCTTTTCAGTCGAGGCTGGATTTAGCTGGAGATTATCTCCTGGCATGGCATGAAGCTAAATATGATTCAGAAAGACATTGTCTATAATAACTTCAGTGGTTTTGCGCTTACTTAATTTTGTTTTGTCAAGATCAAATTAAGCGAATTCTAGCCATTAGGAAGGTGTGTGCACAACGAGCCTGGGGATGCGGAAGGGGGAACCAGCCTTTGGACGGCGTGGATGCCAGCCCTGACAGCTTTCATACTTTCTTCCCGGCGGGGATGGAAAGAATGATGTAGCACAGCAGATTTTATCTGCGTGTGATACTTACTGTTATTATAAGGGAATTTCAGGGTGTGGAGTTAACCCTCAAAAGTCTGTGTAACTACCTGCGTATGTCATGTATTATATATTATGTAAAATACATTCAGCATTCCCTGATGAGTCTTCCTCTTTGTCCTCTCTTATAATTGCCTTGATCCACCAGTGATGTCCCCAGTGCTATTGCAAGTGGAGAAGCTCTCCACACCGCCAGGCTTTTCTCCAGCCCTCGAGCAGCATCTCCTTCAGCATCTTTCTGCTACTCTTGTCCTGTGATGTTCCTGGCTAACTGCTAGTTCTTCCCAAATCCTGACTTACGCAGAAGCTGTATACCACTTACTTCTCCGTGTTTCATGATCTAAAGGAGGGAAGGAGTGATTTTGGCATGCAGGCTTCATAGAAAACCACAGTAGTCTGGGATGGAAGAGTCTAAAATAAGCAAAATCCAGTCCAATACAGGGCTTGTTTGGTTGGTTGGTTTGTTGGGTTTTTTTTTGCTCAAAAGTGGTGTATTTTAACGCCTTGGCATACCTCACATTAATGAAGTCTCCTGAGGTTAAAAAACCAAAACCAATATGTGGATAATACCTGCAGGGTATTAGGCTTTAGTACAGAATAAATGAGTTTAGCCTAAAAAGGTGTTTGGAGAGAAGAGGAAGAGGCAGAGTTTAGTGCTTTAGCTCACTGAGTTTTTCTTGCAGTAAAACTGCCATGCCCAGTCTCTCCTGCAAGTTTATCACATGCCCATTATTTGCCCCAAAGTAAAGAAAACATCGTTTTTCCTTGGGAAGTGTTAAAGACAAAGCCCCAGTCTCCCTTTCCAAGCCTGCCTGCCTTTCTGGGCAGCCTGCCTGCAGTTCGGGATCTCTGTTTATCCCAAGGAGGGCAGAAAAGTGCATCAGGGGCCAGGCTGTGCCTGAGCGAGGGGGGACAGTGGGAGCCGGGGCACAGGGTCGCTGCCGAGCCCACCTCCCACAGCTGACAGAGGGGGTCCCCGGCAAAGCTGCAGGCAGAGAAAGTCACACCAGGCATGTAGAAAGCGGGGGAGCGGAGTGCACCCCTGCCTACCTGTGTAAAACAGCCCATGGTGGAAAAAAACATGTTGTATCCTGCCTTCAACAGGGCAGCAGAATCTGGGGTTTCCCTCCAGCCACCTTGGGAAGCATCCTTCCCCGGGCTTTTGCTGGGCAGTACAAGTCCAGACGGCCTCTTCTTGAAGGCTGTGGCTTCCTGTCTTGGCTAGCTCCTAACTATGTGTTTGACTCTGCGTGTTGCCTTGCCTGCCAGAACAGAAAAATCAAACCTCTGTTTCTTTGTGGGTTATTCTTTCTTTGATCTCTGAAAACTGTAGCCCTGGACTGTGTTTTCAGTAATTGCAAGATTTATTTTTATGCTTCTATACGTTAATCGCATCGGAATTGGGAGGAAAGCAAAAATAGAGAAGGAAGTGCATAATTATTGAACAGGAACAAAAAAATCAAAACATTCATATCTAATTTTCTAAGACTTTTGAAAACAATGGTGCAGTTTGGGGCGGGGGGGGAAGGTAGAAGAAGCAGCAGCCAAAAAAAAGTACATAAAAGCAGGTCAAAACTGCACAAAGAGGCACGATGTTCCTTTAAAAAGCTACATGTAATCACCAGGGTACCTGACTAACCGGTACATAACATGTTCGTCTAAGCACAGTAACTCTCCCACTGAGAGAAACACCGTGAGCAGAACAAGAATATACATGCTTTGGAAATGCTTTTCCAGAATCATGACGCTTGTTCCATTAGTCAATCTGGTGCACTTTGAATGGGTAGAAGGCTGTCAAGCCTTAAGTGAAACAGTCACACAGAAAATACAGAGAGAAACTGGGGAGCTTAGTGTTAGAAAATTAAACTTCTGCAGAGAAGAAAATATGAGGGACAAGAGATGATCCTGTTGGGGTCTGCCTTTGAGGCCCGCAAAATGCTACTGTAGTCCAAGCCACTGAAATGCCCACCATTGATTTATTAAGCAAAGATAAAGCTACACTAATCTTGCAAAGAAAAGAACCAAGAAGAATAAAGAAAGAACTGAAAGCTGTAGCACTCTAGCAAAGAAATAAGTTTTCATATCTTTCTAAATGTGTTTGAGACTGTTATGCCTGACTTACTGCTGCCTTTGTCTTTTCTCAAAATGAAGTCCATTTTTCTGGATAATGTTTTGTGTCTTTGAGGTGAAAAATAAATCAGCAAGATATAAGCCAGCCCTGAGTAAATGAGGGATTCCCAGTAAAGACTCTGAACTTTTGCTCTACTGATGGTCGGTGCGACCCGTAAGCAGCGTGAGCACAGAAGGGCAAGAGCTTTGGCTCAAAGTCTCTGAGAGAGGCTGAAATCACCCTCTCCCTCCATCCTACCACACTGGCAGGGCCCATTGCCACCCTAAGTGTGGCATCGTACACAGGGCTGACGGCATGGGTGGCAGCAAGGGGCAGTGGGAGCATCTGGCACTGTGACCTACTCGAGGATTTGGTTTTGCTGAACAGGACTGGCTCTGCTCCAAAGCCGCAAACTGAGGAAAATTTCCAACCCCTTTCTGAATAAAATTGAATGTGTTGTTGAAATATTGATGAACCACCAAGATTTTTGTTTCCCGCACTCTGATTGATTTCTGGTGCTCAGTAAATGTAAGAAAAGCCCTGCACACATGAAATGGTTCCCAGCTAAATAAATGTGAAAAAAATAATCTCAAAAGGATGGTCAATAAAGACCTGATACTTCCTTGACCTAGCTGGCTATAAAGGCTAAATTTGCTTCAAATGAAACCTGTTCTGTTATTAATGAGAGCAGATGAAGCGGACCTGAGAAGTGAACAAGTGTTATGGAAATCCAAACATCTGTTTCCAGTGATTGCCAGAAGTCATGGAGAGCAAGCGAAGACATGAGTGACAAACTTCCAAGGGACTGTACTGCCACAAATGGAGTAGGTGTGGTGGACTTACCCTAAACTGTCCTTGAACTGGGGTCTCAGAGATTTCACTAAATGTTGAGTGTTCAGGAGAGAAAGAAGAATGATTTCAGGTTTTTACTGGTGCATGGTAGGTTGGACTAGGTAGCTGCTTTCACTCTACACAGTGCTCAGTGCTGGCCAGGTCTTGAACACATGGGATGTTCCCAGTGAAGCATGGGGACAAAGCTGTAGCTACTGAAGAACGTACTGATGGCTTTGATGCTTTCTTTGGCTGAGACGTATGTGATATATTTGAATGCGTTCTGGATTTGAAATTGTTTTAGAATACATTGACAATGTGGGGGTTTTTTGTGGAATCACAGAAAAGCGGACCTGGGAAGCAGGGAGGCACCTCATCCATGTTTGCCCTATTCTTAAATAGCCACAAAGGGAGATGCTCCACTCCCTTGGAGCAATCAATTTGAGTGCCTCATTATCCTTATGAATTTCATAGTGAATCTTGTATATGAGTATGGGAATTGATATTGTACTGGCTAATGATACATTACAGTATGATCTGTAACCTCATTTTGGTGAGGCCCAGCATTATGTTCAGCACCAGCTGAACGTCATCCACTCAAATGGAGTTTTGCTGTTGACTTTGGTGGGGCTGGCTTTCATCCTGAGGCTCTACGCCAGGCCCGGAGAAGAGGAGCGGGGTTAGGATGGACATCTGAAGAACAGGCAGTGGGAAGACTTGTGCCAGCCATGCTGTGTCCTGCCTGTGTCCCCATGGAGTCCAGGAATGCTAGTGAGGTGTAGCATTGTGGGGAAAGAGCTGTGCTTTGCACATCCAAAGCTGCCATGTGGCTCTGCAGACAGCACTGACGTGACCTGCCCCAGCACAGCTCCACTCTGAGCCTTCCTCTGTCTGTGCTGGGAGAGCAGGACCTTTTGGACGTCTGCAGAAACGAGTCAGGAATGAGTTATAAATGGAGCTGCTCTGGGATTATTTCCCAAATTTCAGGGCCTATTTCTAGTTTGGGGTTGGTTGTTTTTTTTTTTTCCTTTCACTCTAGTTTTTAGCTCAGCTGGAGTTTTTAGCTCAACTTTTCTCCCCATTCTCTCCCAGCCTAGCTTGGGGCAACCTCCAGGTCAAACGGGTGATGATGCAGCCTTTCCCCTCTGGGCAGTGAGGTCCCCTCTGCCGAGGGGAAGACCAGGAAAAAACTTTCTAAGAGACAGAGTTGTACTGTTAAATGCAAAGGCAGGTGACAAGCAGAGACATGGATGAACACTGCAGAACTTCTACCACAAAATCATCATAAAGCTTGCCAAAAAAGCATAGCAAGAGAAAATGGCCAGTCTGCAAGGCAAACCACAGCAGGCAAGTTTAATTGCCTAATTTAAAGTCTCCTGCTAAATAAAGATAGCTCTGTAGTTCTCTCTCATCACTGCAAAAGGCTCAGAAACACACAAAGATCTGTGTGGGGAAGAAGTGTGGGAGAAAAAGTCCTAGGAATAATCACAGAAATTATAAAATCAGTATTTTTCCCACTCAGGAGGTAAAATTAGAAGTAATAACAATAATAATAGTAATAATGGTAATAATACTTTGCTGTATTTACTGAAATAACACCAACCTGGACAAGAGATGCAGCTCCTTAGCTGTTGTGCTGAGCGATGACATGGCCCATACTCTGCACCCAGCCTGGCCTGGGGCGTGGAGTGGCTTCAGAGAGTCCCCTGACACCAGGCAGGGTCCTCCTGTCACATCAGTGCTGTAAATCTGCTTTTGTCTTCCTCCCTGCTCTGCCCTTTGGGAAGCAAAACACAGTGTACAGTTCCAAACTTTGAAGTGTATCAATGAAAACTGTGCTTTTATAATGATTCTCAGGACTTTTCTGGCATTTTTCTAAATTGGATGGGTACGTTACCTTAGTATGGCAATTAATGACAGTTAAATATAAATTGAGAATTAGTATCTGCCAACTTGATACGATGTAGCCCTAGCAGCCTTTTTAAGGTGTTGCCTACGGAAATCATTATTCTTCAATTACACCGTTTCAGCTTTGTCAGCTAGTGTATAACATGTGTACGTTGTTTTTCAAATTAAAGAAAAGCTTGGCATTGTAACAGGGAAGAAGCATGGCATCTGCAATAGAAATGCCAAAGTCCTGGAAGCTGCTCCACAAGCATGAGTATTATGTGCAAAGC
>NW_009647948.1:0-654 GCF_000708025.1 Charadrius vociferus | reverse complement strand
GGACATCAAGAGGGACTTGGGGACACCCCTGGAGGAGGTGGGACCCCCGGAGATGTCCCCAAAGAGGAGGAGAATGGGACTGGAGATGTCCCCAAGTCATGAGAGACCCTCTGGGAGACACCAGGATGGACTTGGGGACACCCCCGGAGGAGGTGGGACCCCCGGAGATGTCCCCAGGGAGGAGAAGAACGGGACCGGAGATGTCCCCAAGTCATGAGAGAGCCCCTTCTGCCCCTTCGTGGGGTGACGAGGACCTTAACGAGGTGGGGGACACCCCAAAACATGACCTGGGAGGGGTGGGAGGACCATGGGGCACCCCAAAACGTCACCTGAGGGGGTTGGAGGTCCCCAGGACACCCCAAAAGGTCACCTGGGGGGTTTGAAGGTCTTCAGGACACCCCAAAATGTCACCTGAGGGGGTTGGAAGTCACCAGGACACCCCAAAACGTCACCTATGGGGTTCGAAGGTCCTCAGGACACCCCAAAATGTCACCTGGGGGGGTTGGAGGTCCCCAGGAGACCCCAAAATGTCACCTGGGGGGGTTGGAGATCCCCAGGAGACCCCAGAAGGTCACCTATAGGGTTCGGAGGTCCCCAGGACACCCCAAAATGTCACCTGGGGGTTTACCCGATGGGTAATAAAGGGGGAGGGGA
>NW_009647947.1:249945-258907 GCF_000708025.1 Charadrius vociferus | reverse complement strand
ATGAGCAGTATCACAGTAACATGATAACAGCAGCAGCATTGCCCCAGTAAAGGTGCATCAGAAGAGGCTTCCGCCTCTGGCAGCCAGATCAGCACAGCTGGAAAGGGGAGAGCAAAAGGTGATGCACAAACCTGCATGCCACCAACCCTACACCAGGAGGTTTAGTCCTCAGACTCATCACTACCTCAGAGAAATAAAGTGACTTTCCTTTACAACGACAGTCACCGAAGCCCCCGTAAACATTTCTGGTGGAGGGAAGCTTCAGGACACTGACCCCAGGAGGGAGGTGGCGAGTGAGGAGAGGGCACTGAGTTTCTAAGTGATCCAACAACAGTCTCATTTTGGGGATGCACAGGTCTGCTGCTTTTCATGGCCACCTGCTCAGAGCTCCCAGTTCACAGGGGACCAGCATCACTACAGTTTTTGTTTCTGTATTTTATGTAGCAATTGTTTCCCCTATCAAACTTGAGCAATTTTTACTGTATCTTTTTGCAGAGAATGAGCAGTATCACAGTAACATGATAAGAAAATAAGAAAAAAAAACAAACACTTTCAACCCTGCCTTAATCCAAACATTTTCAGATTTGGAGCATTTGAAACTTAGACCTGGACCAGAACCTTTGCAGGTTTTTTCCAGAGCATTATTTTCAAATATTTACCATACTAATGAGTGCCCAGCATCAACATATTGCCAATTCCTGTATACTCCTGACAGGCTCCAAAAGCATTCACCATACAGCCCAGGAATTGTGATTTTATTTTTTTTTATTTTGATTTTTTTTAAGTAAGCACCATTAACTCATTGCTAAATGATACACATTTTAATGAAAACAATGAGCAAATTGCCTCTTTGCAAGTTCCTTTTGAGTTGCATTTTATCTTATTGAAGATCAAAAGGACTTAATTATAAACTGCTGCCGTCTCACATAATTTTTTCAAAACATTGTGTGTGTGTATACACACACACACCATTCCCCCTTTATATATTATATATAGTCTCTTCCTAACATCATAAAGATGCTCAGATTTTAAGGAACTTGCTGAGGTCATACCAGTTGCTCAGGGAGAGGTTTAACTGGAGAGACCATGCAGAACAGTGACTTGATCCACAAATTACAGCTCAAATGCCAAACGCCCTTGGCCGAGGCAAGGTCCTGCCAAAGCAGATGTGTGTCCCAGCCAACCAGAAGGGCCAGAAGCACACTTGGCTTTCCTAGTGGGAATGCACGACAACAATTCTAGTGAGAAATTAAGCCCATATTTGCTCATGGCTATTCAGAAAGTGCTGGGGCTCTGAACTGCTAGCTCTCCACATACAGTCTTTCACAGAGCCAGGCACTCCTTGCCTGGGAAAAAAATATTTGTTTGTTGATATGAACATTTTTTTATTCAGAGAGATGAGCTTCTCCCTCTGGCTTTTCCTGAAGCCCCTGCCTTTGCTATGGCTGGATACCCACCCTTGCATAGGATAAAATGCAGCAAGTTCCACATCTGTCCCATTCAGATGCTTTCACCTCCAGCCCAGGCTTTCCCTTTACAGGATGTACGGAGGTGTGAACAGACCTTGCCTCTTCCCAATTTTGCACTTGACCTACTGTAATCCGAAACAAAACACCGCAAGCCACTGTGGCCCTGGAGGTCTGGAACTATCCTTCTGCCTTACCTGCTAAACTTGGCAGGAGACTTCTGTAATGCCAAAGCTCAAGGCTTTAGAGACTGCCTTCTTAAATCCCACTTTTCAGGAATTTTTTTTTTTTTTTTTTGGACAGAGAGCTAGAGGTGCTTAGGCTGATGCTTGGGCAGCCTAAGCGAGCACCCTGCCCTGCCTGAAAAGCCACCCCAGGGCCGCACAGCCATGGCGAACCTGGCCTGCCAGCCAGGCCCCAGCCCACTATGAGACACAGTGCCCACCATCTCCCTTTAGGCACTAGAGGCCACGGTTCATGACAGATCTTACTCACCACCCAGACCAGGGCACGGCCTCTTAAAAGCCAAATAAGTCCCTCGCCCGGAACACGAGAAGAGGGGATTTCTTATGCATATATTTCTTTTGAGAGCAAGCCTTGATGGCTCTCTGTGTCAGGCCCACAACCAACTGCTGCAAGTGGGCCCCCGCTGACAATTTGATGGATTTAAAATATATTTCCCTATAAAATCCTATTACGCTTGGCTCACAGTTTCTTTAAGTGTCTCCTTCAAAAAACACACAGCTCAATTTGCTTTAAAATGAAAGAGGAAAATTGCCATAGGATATTTAACTTGCACAGTGAAAGATTTAGGTCAGGTGAATAATGACATAACCATGGGGGATGCCTCAGGATGGGATGGGAGGCAAATAAGACCTATTTCTTATTTTGGATTTTCAAAACTCTCCTTCTCTTCTTTTACAAACAGGCTTTCCAGAACTTTTTTCACAATTCAGCAACATGTCAAAAGCCTCAAAAGGCAATGGCGACTTCCCAAGTAGACTTGGGTGAGGCCTGAATGTCCTCCAGACTGTCGCCCCACATAACTGCAGCCACCTGCGAGGCCCCATCTGCACATGCCTGCGGGTGCAAGTGATCCAGCCCACATCGAGCTGTCCCCTGAACTCCACTGCAAAGAAAAACCAAGGGCATGAAAAAAAAAAAACAAAAACCATAGGAGTACAGCAGAATGAATGGTAGCAGCTTTAGCGATGGCACAAGGCAGCTAATCAAGTGTGGTAGATGGATCCGTAGCTTCATGCAGCTGTGTTTAACAAACATGCAAAATTACTTCATTTCTTCGGATAAACAGAGGATTTTCTTCTGATAAAACAATACATGAATAAAAATTAAACCATTTCTCCAATCAAGTAAAAAAGCTTGCATAGCATTGCTTTATTATAAAAATAATAAAACAATAAAAGTCCAGGGTCCCCAAGATAAGGGGGGCATGGACCTGTTGGAGTGGGGCCATGAAGATGATCAGAGGGCTGAAGCACCTATCCTATGAAGACAGGCTGAGAGAGTTGGAGTTGCTCAGCCTGGAGAAGAGAAGGCTCCAGGTATACCTTATAGTGGCCACGCAGTACCTAAAGGGGGCCTACAGGAAAGATGGGAAAGGACTCTTTA
Organism: Charadrius vociferus; assembly: GCF_000708025.1. Classification (NCBI taxonomy): domain Eukaryota; kingdom Metazoa; phylum Chordata; class Aves; order Charadriiformes; family Charadriidae; genus Charadrius; species Charadrius vociferus. Next base: position 255,812 of record NW_009647947.1, on the reverse strand, counting down.
TCATGGAGTGTAGCGATAGGATGAGGGGCAACAGTTTTAAACTGAAAGAGAGTAGATTTAGATTAGCTATTAGGAAGAAATTCTTTACTGTGAGGGTGGTGAGACACTGGAACAGGTTGCCTAGAGAAGTTGTGGATGCCCCATCCCTTGAGGTGTTCAAGGCCAGGTTGGAGGAGCCTGGTCTAGTGGAAGGTGCCCACTAGGGGGGTTGGAACTAGGTGATCTTTAAGGTCCCTTCCAACTCTAACCATTCTATGAAAATAAAATTTTGCCTACAAAAAAAAAAAAAGACGGGAAATTCAAATCAGGGAGTAACTTGAAACAAAAGCCCAAACATCAGAGGACATAACACAGCTAATTTTCATCAGCAATATACATACTAGAAAAGGAACAGAAACACATACATTGTTTTCATTGTCAGGCAATGAAAAATCAATTACTCTTTAAATGAACCAAATGATTATTAACTGCAATGCATAAGGAATGGGATAGATTTGGTGTTTTAAATGGTTGTGTAAAACTGAGTTGGTACATCCACTGAAGCACATATTTTCATAGACACTGTTGATAGCTTTCTGTGATGTTCAGTGTTTTTTAAATCACTTACATTGGCAATACTGTCTGCTCGAACTAATGGCCCTACATTTCACTTAAATAACTAGTTATATTGTGGTTATAACCGTGGATAGATGGGATTGGAGCATTTCAATTAAATTAAGAGTTTGGATATAATCTGTGCTTCTGTGAACTGAGGAAAAGACATCAAAACATTTTGACTTGAATAAAAACCTGACAATACTTCTCAGAAAAAATACAGAGCTTACAGAAGAATAATAAATGGATTCATTACAGTAGGGTGATGTGACATGCAGCAACGATGCAAAGCAATGACCATCCTTCCTCCCTACAGGTATCAAGATTCAATTTTATCATTATGGGGTCTGAGCACATCACACAGACCAATTAACCTCTTTTCTTAACACCTCTCAGAGAGAGAAAACAGCTTTAGTGACATTTTGCAAGAGGAAATGGAAGCATAAAGGCCCAAACACCTCAGCTATTGAGGCTATTTGAGCCTTTAAACCTCCACTGACACACAGCAGAGATCAGCACCATGTTTTGGGGGGATCCAGACAGAGGTAGTCCTCCCCAGGGAGCCAGCAGCCCAGCCCGGAAGGACACTGAGCTCCTGTTCTCCAGTATAACCCTTTCAGCACAAAACCACCCCTCCTCATCAGCCCACCTAACTCCCACCTGCATGCAGTTCCCCATATCCCTCTCCACATGCCAACTGGGTCCCCTTCCACCCATGCACCCATGGTCGCAGCCCCTCACATCCTGGATTGTCACATCCCAGCCCCCAAGACTTCTGCCTCCTCACTAGAGCTAGGCTGCCTCTCCCAAGCAGCAGACGAGCCGAAAAGGCATGAAAACCAAGATTCCTTCGACCTCCCTTCCACTTTGGTGCACGGCAGTGTCACCTGTCACTCGTATGACACTGCCACCTGTCCATTCACCCATCCATGCAGTGAAACACTCAACCAGCAGGAAACTGTGCAGTTACTATGAGAGCTCACAGCTTTTGCACACCCGAATAGCAACATTTGCATGAGGTTTAAATATTGCATACAGTGGATTCAGTAGTTTCTGCGTAGCTCCAGGCAATAACTGCTGTCATGAACGGATCCTTTGTTTTTACACTTCTTTATTGTTCTTTCTCATCTGCCCGCAGACTGCTGTGCACCCCTAATTACACAGGCCACAAGCCACTAGACTAACTGCTGCAGCAACAGCTGATAGCAAAGCTGTAAGATGAGGCTGAGTCTGGAAGAGGTGGCTGCCTCTGCAACTTTGAAGAAGTGCGATAAATAAATAAAACAAAGCAAAAAAGAGAAGAAGATGGTAGTGGTCTGTAGCCACGATGATCTCGGGTCATAAGAGAAGTAAAGCTAAGGAAGAACTAATTGGATAAAACAACAGACAAACAAACAAGATAAGCTGTAATGTGTGATGATTCTGTAAGTAAATGCTCCTCAACTTCTTCTCTGAGCAAACCTCTCTAGAAGTCTCTAAGCAAAATTCAATGCCATAACATAGCGTAAGCTCCACAGTGCAATAAAATTCTGTATCTACCATCTTCACAGAAGGAAGAAAAGTGGACAGTTACAGTAAACTATCATTTGCACTGGAAGTCTCTTCCCTTCCTATCTGACAGTGTTTCACTACACTAGGAAGAAACAGTAGTAATCTTTCTGACCTAGCATTGTGGTATTGGGTTTGCACCACAAAGCAGGGATGTTTTGATGGCTCCCAGAAAACCAAATGTGGTCTGGACGTTGTGGGAAAATTTGCTTATCCCTTTGGAGGCGAGGCACGTGAGCATGTGCTCTTCCCCTTATTTACTAACCAAAGGGTCCATCAGTCTTCCCCACCTCCACCACCAACTCCTACCACAGGGAACTAGGAAACCATCCCAGCTCTCCCCATCACCTGCACTGTAGATGTGGCCACCCTTCTTCTTTGCAAACTGAATGTATCAGGGCCAGGGGAATGAAGAGGCAGCTTCCTTTTTTTGGAAGGCCATTAAAACTATGGGGAAAATAAACAAGTAAAAGCATTGCCTGGAAGACCATGGCTCCATACGCCAGCTATACCACAAAGGACATCCAGCTCATATAAACCAGATTAGTTCCTACTCAGAAAGATTGCATTTAACTATTAGGCTTGCTGCTGTTCTCATTAGCTCCCAATCGCTTCCAGACTTCTGTCAGCCCTTTCAGGGAAGCCGGACAAGAATAAGATGGATTGAGACTACTATGTTGCTGCACCACTACCATCCAGTCAGGAAATTTCCATTTCCTCCTTTGCCTTTAATTATTAAGCCTGCTTCATGTGGAGAGAAAACATACCGTATGTATTAACTACATCTGTCCCAGGGTCAGACTCCTCTCCCTTTCTGGCACAAGACTTTTGTTATACAAGCTAATAATTCATCTTGAGGTGCGCACACACACACGGATGGAGATTAACATGCACTTAACTGTCCTGCACCCTTTGCCAGTTAGGCAAGAGCCAGCTCTGGTTGTGGTCCATGCAGCCACGCCAGCAGGGCTTATCGCCTTAGCTGTGCTAACAACGGGGCTTCTGGAAATGAGGACATAACTACCTGCACCCATTCACACACAGCAAGTCCCGGAGAAGGCTGAGACACCAAGAGCTCGGCAAGCAAAGGTGCGCTCCTCAGTGCAGGGCTTGCAGCCATGGGTCTGGCAGCCTCCCAGCGATGGCCGTAAGGCTCTCGGTGTGGCGGCACTTCAGCTGCATTGTGCACGGCATTTATTATCCCTATCAGACTTGCCGCTTCTCCCCTTTGGGCTATTTCTCAGTGTCAGTGGAGGAGAAGTTCTTCTTCTGCTTCCAGAAAGAAAAACGTTACAAGGATGACTGCAATCTTATTTCACAGTGAACTTCAAACAACGAAACCCTCTGCATGACGTAGCATGGCTATCTCTCTCTTTGAGCTTATTTTATTAAAATCTAAAAAGGTCCAGAAGTAAACAAATGCAGCCATCCCTCGTGACACTTTGTGATTTCATGTCTGATGGAGGGGGGGGGCGGGGGGAATCAGTCCCAAACCTCCAATTTTCACTCCATGAAGTGAAATTAAGCCAACATCGTACTGCACCAGCCCTGCCAATTTTCCACTGGCTGCTCTGCATGTACTAGGCCCACACATTTCTATTTTCTAGCAATTCCTGGCAAATATCCTGTCAGATTAGCAGCAGTTTTACTCTGAAGACATGACGCACAGAAAAACACAAGCGGTTCGTCTCTTCCAGAAACCACCTCCCCGCCACAGCTTCAGGCGGGCTGTCTTTAAGGCGGTGCAGGAGCGGTGACAGAGGCTCAGAGGGAGCCCCGGAAGATTACTCACGTGTGCATGTTGACCTTAAAGTTAATATCAGATGATTTGCAGTGTATTGCCTCAGCTTGAGGCCTTATTCTGATTTTGCTGACAGGAACAGGGGGGGGGTGGAAACAAATACAGTAGGATGGTGCTCACAACAGGAAGACTTACATAGTTTACTTGTATTCTGCTGCAGAGCAGCTGCCACGGCTGGATCAAGAGACTCAGAACCCCTCACATTTCAGATAATAACCAGTTTCAGGGCTAGGAAATGCTCAATGCACAAGTGCGTGCCGTCGCCAGAAGGTGTGTGGATTTGTGGTGGCACCTCCCTGGGCAAAGCCCAGAGGGAGGTGAGGAGATGCCTCAGGAGAAAGAGTGGGCATGGAACGGACCCAGCTCTGTCACAGAGCTGGCTTTGTGGGCTGCCGAACTGGAACACGGCCTCTCGCCAGCAGCAGAAAAACCCGCTGGGACATCCACCGCTTTATCCCTCTCCCACTTACTAATGTCAACGGCAAGCCTGCTGCTGGCTGCTGCCAACTTGGGAAGGGGGGGGAAATGAATAAAAGCAAATAAATAAAATTAGAGGTCTTGCCCACAACAAACCTTGGTGCATCATTTCCTCTGAACTCCCATGCTTCCTTAGGCTCCCACAGGTGAGAGAGAAAAGATTGTGCTCAGGACAGACAGGAGAAACCAAGAAGGTGTTTTCCCCCAGGCATTTCTCCGAAGGCTGAGAAATCTTAGGAGATACCCTATCTTCTTCCTAACAACACACTCATGCCTCTGGTTCACTTAATTGCTCTTGGCTGAGGAGACACTGTCTTCTTAAGTCTTTAGGAAAGGAAACACGATACAAGAGTCTCAAATGCACAAGAAAGCTGGAAGATTAAAACGCTGACACTTGAGATTTGGAGCAGAATCAATAGGCACAGCCACCCACTGCTCAGAGCTGGAGCCCTCCCTCTCCATGCCCCCTCAAATCCAGACATTCGGAGGACCCAAACAGGGACCAAGACATCTTAAGGCACCTGAAACAGTTTCATATAAACTCCTACAGAAGTTCCCTGAAATGAGCAAGGTGTTAAGCAGCCCTCCCTTCCCCCACCCCCCGCAATGTTCTCATAAAACACAAAAATGAAAATACTTCCTTAAGATGGGCAAATTGGTTCCCAATTGCAACATAATTCAGGATTTTTACTCTGTGACACAGTGAAGCATGAAAGGCCAAGCTCAGATCAGTATATAGTGTTTATTCACATAAGGGAGAGAGAGATGCTCAAAAAAGACAGTTCAGAAATGTATTATTGCTTTACTAAAGGGCAACCATGCACAATAAGTCACAGGACCCATTCAGTCTATCTGCTACTCTCATGACTTCATCCAAAACCCAACCTCCACCCCAGCTGTGCCGCAAGTCAGCAGTACATTACCAAAATAATAAAAAAAAAAAAAAAAAAAAGAAAAATATCAGTAGTGAGAGTTACTGTGGATGGCTTTGGAAATAAAGGGAAAACACAGCAGCTGTGAAATGAGCGAACAGTGATGGAGGTGAGCCCTGCTCCCGGCCCCCACACTCCTTACCTTCATAACAGGGCAAGAGCTTCCTCCCATTGGGCTGCAGGTTGGGGGGAATGATGTTGCAGAAGCCGTGGGGCAGGATGTACTCTGTCTCATAGTAGATGTTTTTCCAGCGGTGTGCGCATGCCTAAACAGATCATATCACACGCGTTATTGACCCAGAGTCACAGGAGAGCCCTCTGACCAAGGTACAGTATGCATGAACAGGACCTCTCAGCAACACCTTCCCCACACTACCCCATTGTCCTCCCCTTACACCCCACTCTTTCTAGATGATGTATCTTAGAATCATAGAATGGTTTAGGTTGGAAAGGACCTTGAAGATCATCGAGTTCCAACCTCCCTGCCATGGGCAGGGACACCTCCCACTAGACCA
>NW_009647947.1:230371-249643 GCF_000708025.1 Charadrius vociferus | reverse complement strand
GCAGAATCACCTCCTTTGATCTGCTGGCCACACTTCTGATGCAGCCAAAGATACGGTTGGCATCTATCTGACTGTTATCTTCCACGGGTTGTGACACTGCCTGACCTGGCCACTCAGATCTCGGCCTTCATGTGTGCATGACTGGGAAAACAGGAGGTGTCAGAGCAAAACAGAGCCCATGCTGGAGATTTCCAAGATCTCTCACTGTGTATGAATCCTCATGGCCAGTGAAGCTTTTCTAAACTGAAGATGCACTGATAGATCCCCAGCTGAGCCCGAAATGAGGGGAAAATGGGAATAAAGATATTGAGAATTCACATAAGAGGATCAGAAGTGATGCTAAGACTCGGAAGGTTACTAAGACCACATTAGACTGTTATCCCACTAGAGGATGCACAAGTCAAAGGCTTGTCTCACTGGGAAAGGCAGCTTTGTTTCTGATGACAGAAGAGCTGACCCTTGCTTACTGGTAATGAATTTAAGTGAAAACGTAGAGGGGCAGAATCACCTCCTTTGATCTGCTGGCCACACTTCTGATGCAGCCAAAGATACGGTTGGCATCTATCTGACTGTTATCTTCCACGGGTTGTGACACTGCCTGACCTGGCCACTCAGATCTCGGCCTTCATGTGTGCATGACTGGGAAAACAGGAGGTGTCAGAGCAAAACAGAGCCCATGCTGGAGATTTCCAAGATCTCTCACTGTGTATGAATCCTCATGGCCAGTGAAGCTTTTCTAAACTGAAGATGCACTGATAGATCCCCAGCTGAGCCCGAAATGAGGGGAAAATGGGAATAAAGATATTGAGAATTCACATAAGAGGATCAGAAGTGATGCTGAGACTCGGAAGGTTACTAAGACCACATCAGACTGTTATCCCACTAGAGGATGCACGAGTCAAAGGCTTGTCTCGCTGGGAAAGGCAGCTTTGTTTCTGATGACAGAAGAGCTGACACTTGCTTACTGGTAATGAATTTAAGTGAAAACGCCAGAGATTTTGTGGCAACAAGACCAGCAACATCAGTCAAGGCGCAGATGAGCTGCAGAGATCAGGATGCCTTACCCTTTGTAACGAAGAATAAGATCACCCTGCAAAACCAGAGTTAAACCAGTCTCACCAGGACACATTGCTCAGTACAACTGCGACACATAAGCACGCATATAAGCAACATGGAGGCTGGTTCACACCTTCCCAGAACCCATTTGCTCCAAAAATCAACACCGCATTGCTGCCAGACAAACCACAAGTCGCCTGATGCTCAGGGTTACTTGGAACAAAAGAAAATGAAACGTGAAACAGCAAGGGCTTTACACTTGAGCACATGCCGGGCCACATCTCCAGCTGGTCTGTGTCACTGAAGTCAATGGAGATGCGTCAATTTATATCATTTAGGGCTTGGTCCCATGCGCACAGAGCAGCCTCTTTGCTACAAATCTCCTCCACATACTTCCAACTCTTCCTGGAAACTTTGCGTCAGCCCCCTTCACAATGCCCACATTTGACCCTATCCTCCTCAGAGGAGACACCCTCTGTCTTCTTCCCTTTGTGCTACCTCACTTTTCTGCCTTCACAGAAGGCTGCCCCTGGCAGCATCTCAATATCATTAAAAAATATATTCATAAGACAAGCACATTTGTGTCACCTATCCAGTAAAAGACCTGGGAAGTGTATCAACCACTGGGAAGCTCAAAATTCAATCCAGCAGTCAACATAGGTCCCTTCCCATATACTTAACCCCAGAAAGACATAAAAGGGTAATACTACCCGCACTTTTTTAAACTGAAAGAGACCAGTTGTGCAAAAAAGCCTGCTCTGCTGTTAGCAGTGCTGCATTTGGAGTTTGATATTTATTGCTTTCCTAACTTCCAGTACTCAAGGAGAAGCACGTATCTCCTGAAGATGGCTATCACAGAGGGGTAACGAGGGACTCTGGGGACCATGGAAAGCTCTGCACTTCACTGCACGGCGCAGGCTGCCACCCGTGATGTGAAGGATGCTTCTGATGGCACTCTGCTCCACAGCCAAATGTGTGTTGAGCAGCTCTGGGGACTCCCTTATGTGCTTTAAGGAAGCTCAGTTATGATTTTAATCCCCATGCACCACTCATTCAAAATTTAACAGCAACAAAAATCCAGCACATGAAATGCTTATTTTCTGAGTAACCAGGAAATAGTTTCTCTCCTGATAGATCTGTGCTGTGAGCACAAATATACACATGCACAGCCCTTTTAAAGACGGTACCACAAAGACACATACCATTAAAGCAACAGTCAAGTCAACCCCATCTCCAGATATAAACTCAAATGGAAACAGACCAAGAGTATTTTTTAAAATTATGGAAAGATAAATAAAGGATTGTGATAATGTAAATTCCTTGAGATTTTATATCTCGGAAACTGCAAGGGACTCACATAAATTAACCTACTAATCTCTCCCAGAGGAGCACAAACGACAGAGCTGGGGAGAGCAGCAGCATTTCATCAGAAGTGGGAGGCTTTACTCAGGAGTGAGGTGCAGAGGCCAAGAAAGATAGAACAGTATAAGGAGAAATAAAGGAGCTGCTGCATAAGAAATATGTTCAAAAACAACTGGAGGCTATAGGCTCAGTTTAGTGATTCTAGGAGCACTTACCTAATCTGTTAGGGTTTGGGGTTTCTTTGGGTATTTTAGGTTTGGGTTGTTGGTTTTTTTTAATTTTATTTTTAATGACCACTTTTCTGTACTCTCAGCATGCTGTGTATTCAGGCACATTACAGTTTACCACTGACTGACTAGACTGTGGACAGCTTGTAACTGTAGCTCCAAGAGATGAACTCCACCTTGCTTATCTCAGCGGGGGCTTCCCCAGACTCCCCCACACCACAACTCCAGAATTTGACATTTTCCCAAGGGACAGGAGTTCAGCCGCTCCTCTTCCTCCCCCAAACTCACTTCTCTGCAGCCAGGCAACCAGCACATTTGTCTCCCTGCCACAGCAAAGCTAGTCCACAGCTGCTTATGGTTCTCCTGCCTTCCCAGAAAGGTTTAGTTTGATTGCAGCACACGGTCCCAGCATTATTCAACATTGCTGAGCCAAGGTGATGCGCTACCAAAAGTGGCTGCAGCCTCCCTTCTTTGATGGCACGTCTGAAGAGGTCTTGGGAACAGAGATGAGTCACCTGAATTTGATGCTGCGGAGAGGGTTTTTCTGTGGGTTTTGGGGTTTGGTGTTTTTTTTCCCCCTAAGGTGATTGAAAATAACTGACAGTAACTAATACACCCTTTTTTAGATGCAAGACATTGGCATTGCACAGGGGCACACCTTCGGCACGCTCTGGTGCTCAGCAGCTGCTGCTGGTGCAGAGACTCTGGCTCTACCGTGGAACAGGGGAGAAAGGATGCAAACCCTTAAAGCAAAATAAAAAGCTTCTGGGCAAAGCACACAGAGGTCTCTAGTGATGGCAGACACTGCATTACCGCAGTATAATGAATAGGCTATTTCAGAAATGCAGCCACTTTGCTCTTTTGTGTATTGAATGCCAGCCATGGGCTTTGCACCATAAGAAAAGCAACACAAGAGATGCAGGCTTCACTTTAGAGGCCAACTGCCCGCAGTCCCTCTGCTGATTCCTAAAGTCAGAGTCTAAACAGGGGACTTTTTGAATGTACCACTGTCAGACCGCTTTGGGTTTGTTCCTCCCTAGGAAGACTTCGGCTCTGCTGCAGGGATGGGATTTTTTTTTTTTTTTTTTTTTTTTTTTTTTACACACACACAATCACTAAATGTGCTGGTAAGTCAACTACTTAAAATGAAAAATAGCAACACTTGATAAAACACTGAGTAATGACAGATGTGGTAGGTATTTAGGAAGAGCAAGACTGAAGGATGTGGCTTATCTCCAAATCATAATGCACTGTCCCCGGTTCCTCTCCCAACAAAAGTAAAAGAAGGGCTTTCACCATTTCAGTCTGGAAAGAGCTGGCAGTCTCAGCTGTACTATTGCAGTACTTAGATTAACGCAAATATTGACTGATGGCATACCAGGGGACAGGAAGCCACTGAACTGCAAACTCAGAGCTTTCTTAGCTAATCTTACTTCTTCATTTCTTTAAATTCTCATTGTTTGATGCTTTTCTACTTAGTCTGTCACACAAACTCTGGTTCAGTAACATCCTGGCACAATATGGGCTCAAACACAATCCACTTTACCAAATATCAGCTAAAGCCTCCCCTGCACACTCCTCACCTTCCCTACCACCCCTTTCCACTGAAGCTGGTACTCTTATCGGGCCACTGAGGAAGGCTGATAAGACAGAAATTTAAGCCACTAAGCAGTTTCAAAGCAAACACCAACTTCTTTGTACACCACTAAACTGTGGGACTAATTCCTCTAACATGGGACATCAAAAGCATGAATAGTTCACATGGGTTTTAAAAGCCACTACCCGTATTTATGGGAAAAAAAAAAAATAAGCCATCCATGGCTATTGACCACAAAGATACCATTCTGACTTAAAGGAATCCCTGAAAGAGAGGCAGTAAATAGAGTTGTAATGCCTGACAATATAGATGGCACACACTCACCACCACTGGGCATCACTCACAAGAGTTAGCTAGTAATTTCATTAAAAAGCTAAAATCAGCAGATGTGGCTCTGAACACACATTGAGACATGTCTTCTCAGAACACCAGTTTCTCACAGGCACTTCAAAGACATAAAACTCCATTTTAAAGAAATCCTGATCTTTAAAACTGGAATAGAACACAAATTAAATACCACCCACTTATGGGAAAGTCATGAATCTTTTTCATTAAAAAAGTATCTCAAAATGGAGACTAACAATGTCCTGAAATAGCCAGGTATTCTCCATCCATGAAGGAATCCATAAGCCTTTGTTCCACGCTCTGTCTACACACAGATGTGCACAGACGTTTAATTAATAGTTCAAGCCAGAGTGCTTAGCTGAGAAATACCTCATTGAAATCAATGAGAATTAGACACTTAAACATTCTCAAGCATCCAGACACAATCTACTTGGTGCAGGCAGTATAATATTGTCAGAGGGCTGCTTTAGGACTTCCTTAAATCAGGGTAAATTGTGGAAACATTTTACCAGCTTAAGATGCACCCGAGTAAGCACACCAGCACCCGCGCATTTTACTTTAGCTACAGTTTGCTTGTAACCTGCTTTACGTCTGAGATTTCTAGCCCCTTAGCCCTAATCTAAGCCCTCACATCTTGCCCACATCTCTCACCCTTGCAGCCTTCCCTCAGCCAGCGAGCGGCCAGTGCCAACCTTGCCCTGCTTTTTTCCCCCACCAGCTTTCCCTTCCTTTGCTGCTTCTGTCTAGGGAGATGACACCTAAGCATGAGCTGCAACCTGTTCCTCTTTAAACCAAAATACATGAAACCATTATTTTTAAGATATTGTTTTTACCAAAATGTCTCATCATTGCCTAAAAAAAGTGTATATTCTAACTCCTGAAAATGAGACAAGAATTTGTCTAGTTCAGACCCACGACTGGAAAATGGTGAGGATGCTGTGCCTCTCGATAGCATTATCCTGATCGATGCAAGTTACCCCTCAGTTGTCACGCACAACTCTGAGCACACATACAGATCAGGAAATCCCTAGAAAACATGAATTGCCTACACTAGTATGAATGCCTTACTTTTGTGCTCTGCTATGCATGCTTACAGCGTACTTCATTTATGCCCCTCTTTTTCCTCTCCTCCTCTAGTGCTGAATGCATTTAAAACATCCAAGAAAAGTAAAGCATCAGCCAGCCTCTATAGCATGGGCAAGCCATACACCAAAAGAGACAATCAGATAAAATAGCACAGTACTATCACAGAAAGGTATAAAAATCACCTGCTCCCCCATGGGAAAGTTGGTGTGCAAGGAACTTGGGTCGTAAACGTTTGGTTTCTAAAAGCTTATTAAGAAAAATGCCCTTTTTGAAGAGTGAAGCAGCTTTGTCCGCTGGCCTTACACAGGTGGTTGGCACAGCAATCATTGTACGAGATCTTTCTCACTGGCAGCTTTGCGACAGTTTGGTGCCACGTACCCGGGCAATCCCCTATCTCATTGGAAAGATGAGGTCATACTGCAAGTTTCCAACTCCCAAACAGTGGCACTTAGAATTAGCTTGTTGTCAGGATTACTCTAATACGAGCTTGAAATTTGCGTGCCACATGTACTATGTGTAACATTTTGTTGCCATTTTTTTATGTCAGCTAATATTCCTGCAGACAGACTCACTGGGGTAGGCAGTCAGAACCTGACCACGGATGTAAACACAGACAACTATTGATCATAATATACCCATGTATTTTAGAAAGGGTTTTGCCCAGCTCTCTTCCTGATTATTTTTTTTCCAACAGAGGAAATGTTGTTTTGCAAAGATAAATTCCACATCCTAAGGATCACATCTGCTCTCCTTGACCTGTCTATTTGCATGGTAACCGTATCAAAGACAACAAGGCCACCCACACACAACTAAGTCATCTCTTCTCTCAACTCTTCTAATTAATATACATAATGAAAAAATATCACCACAAAGACTCATCTTACATTTTTCTTGGTAAGTTCTGACACACAACATGTATGCTCAGGGAAAATGGATGCGTAGATATTCCCTACATAAACACAGGCAAACGACAAAAAGAAAAAACTAGCAGGTACCTCCCAGACAAAGTTCTATTTACTCTGTTCAAAGATTTAATCCCTCAGATTTAGGAGGAAGCCCTTGGGTGACACAAGTCAGGTGTGACAGCTTTGAAGTCCTCCCTCTATAAATAAAGCTTTCTGGCTGGGGCTCACTTTTCCTTCCGCTTGAAGGAAGGGACTACAGAATTTGCTGCCTGTAAAGCTGGACTCCGTCAGTCACTGCCGAACACATTAATCCTGACGTGTTTAGCATTAGAGTCAGACAGCAGCAACGGTTTTAATGAGATCAAAGAAAAGAGTGGACTTACCAGCACACTTCCACCAGCCTTCGGCTGTCTAGCCAGGCTCACGCCCATCCATTCATCATCTCTGTCTTCTTTGCAGGTCTTTCCGCAGAGCGTGCCCCGAGAATTGCCTACAGAAAGAGGGGAAAGGCAGCAAGGCAAGGAGATGTGAGTTTTAAATACCCACCAAAGAATCCCTACAAGAAAAGAGATTGCCCATCAAACATCTGCCTGGTAGTGTTTTTCTTTTCCCTTTCATCCTGATTATTAGTTCTTCTATACATTAATTGGTGTGATGCTCTCACTCTCACTACACACCATACAATTACATAGAGGACAGACCCATTCCCAAACAGCCAGCTGCTATTACAGCACGTCCACAGCTCTGCTTGAATAAACCATCCAACTGAAGTCAATGGGAGAGATGTAGGATTGCCTGCAGAACGCAATCAAAGCAAAAATTACTCTTGAAAATGAGATCTGGGGCACTTAAAAAAATATTGAGACCTAAGTCTTTAGTCCTGTCAGGCAGTATTCACAAATCCATGACAGACACTTTACATTACAGTAGCAGGGCTAATCAAACTTAGCCAAAACACTGTTTGGACACATATAAGTGTCATAATAATAAATTCTACTTCACTCAGTCATGAAAAGATCAGCAATACTAACATGCCTTTTTTATAGGCAGAGAAAGCAATAACATGCATGTCACCAAGAAAACCAAAATATTAAAAGGCCTCCATATTCTCCATCAGAATCCAGCATGAGATTTTTTAGATCAGAGCCTTACTTTAAGATTCCACCTTCTCTGATAGTACATCAGAGAAACCAAAGCTAATCCCGATCATGTGCAATAGCATACAAGCACAGCTCCCACAGAGAAACTTACCTCCTTTAACACAAGAAGAACACCCAAGGAATGATTTGCGGCATTACGAGGGAACCTACGTTGCTATCGTAATCAACATAAGCAACGATCACCACGTTGCTAATAACACCGCACATCATGGGCCCACCGCCACACCACCTGGGGTCATCCCACGCGCCCTTCTTCCACCACCGCCCAGAGTAGGCAGCAGCGCTCCCAACCACTCGCACACCCACTGACACACTGCAAAGTCACACTGAAGCAGGTGGAGAAAACACAATGGCTTGGGGTAAGCAGGGAAAACCCACCTTTGCCTGGGTACTCGCTGGAGACAGCAAGCAGAGACACTGGGAGGACACCAGCACCAGGAGAAAATGCTATTTCATAATGCTGAAGAGACTATGACACCTTTGCTACCGGCGCTCAAAAGCTGCCCGGAGAGGTTGTCAAATCCCTTTCAGTGTCTTGGGACCTCTTTGAAGCTCTCAGGAGGATTACTAGCCATTTGGGTTGGGTGGGTTTTTTTTTGGTTCCTGCCTTCTACACCCCAAGCATCATAAGTACTCACCTCGCCCCATATCCAGTTCTGTGCATCTTCTGTCAGGGTTGGTATGGACTCGACATTTAAACACTGCTCCTGGGGACTGAACAGAGGTGCTGTATTTAGATTCTGCCTTGGGAGCGCCGACCAAGACCCTGGAAACCAAAAGCAAAGTAACAAGTGATTAATTTCAGAAGAAAAGAAAAAAAAAAACCACAAAACACAAATAACAAACAACCACAAGGCTCACATTGCCAGAGCTTCCTCAGCAAAAGGACTTTTTTCAGCAACCTTGTAAAACGATGACATTGATTCACACACTGAAAACACCACACACAATAAAGGCATTTTTCCCCAGTGAAGCCACAAATACTTTAACAAGTTAAATTTCCATTAGGATTGTAACACATTTAAAGTGACACCCCCGCCCCCTGAAAGTATTCAGGAAAGTATTAGGATGGATAACAGCAGCTGCATCCATTTTTCCTCAGTTTTAGCTACATCCCTATCAATCCAAGGACCCACGAGAGCTAATACACACACGCACGCACGAGAGGATGAAATTTGAACCCGCGTGCTTGCCAGCCAGCCAAAGATTAATAACCTTGTTTAGAAATTTGAGGCACCCCATTCTCAGAACATTTTATGTAACTACAGCTTTCAAAAGCAACAACACCATAGGAGCAAATCTCTTCCACAATGCATTGCTATTGACCAATATTTATCATTAAGGCTATGCAGACTTTACCTGGACTATTTAACCCACATGAGAGCTGGAAAGCACCAGTGCACAGCTCTGACCATAGGGCTCTTTAACATACCCTTGAAAGACGATGAGAACTTTTTAATCACTTGCATTATGATCCAGTTAACTGTTTAGCAAGCTGGCAGCTGCTGAGGGATGCTTTTTGAGGAGGATTTCAGGGGAAGCACAAGTATTAAGGGTGCCCTTTTACCACCTCCTCATTAAAAGGACAACCCTTCTCACCTGGTTGAGAGCCCAGATATGGGCACATGAAGATGAGGGGGGAGGTTAAGCAGGAGGAGAGCAGCTCCAGGGACGGCAGTGGGGAGCACCAGGTAGTTTAGTATCAGTTCTGCCGATGCCCTTGCACTGTGAGGCAGGGCAGAGCTTTTGCACGTAACAAAATCCTCGCTAAAGTTAAAACCCAGGGCTGGAACTAAGGGCAACCATCTCTAAAAGGCTAAGCCTCCTGCACTCACGTGCGTGGATCCAGCCTGCTACTTGGGAGGCAGCAGCTGACCAAGGAGACGCTGCTCTTTGTTTAGCCACTAAAGGGATAAAGAACCACTGGTGCAAAGTCAGTCCACACACACAGCCCACCCACCGCACAGATGGACAGTCCAGCACCAGCCCCAAAACGGAAGCCTTCCCTATTTTAAACTACTTTTCCTTCATCCTTTAAATTAATGTTCCATCCTCAACCAGTACCCGTTATCACCATCCCAGTTAAACACTGGGAGACCTGAGACACAAGGCACGCACGTGTCCAGGGTCAGCCTGAGCCACCTGGAAGAGCTGCTCCTGCATCAGAGTCTGGTCTACAGCAAACAGCAGCACGTCCCTGCTCCTGCGACACACGCTTCCCTGGATGTGACAAAACCATCCCGTCGCATCTGGAAATATGTTTACAAAAAGAAGAGAATCCCCTACATTAAGTGACTGTTTTCTCCCAAGTTTCATGCGAGCTAAGCTGTATCATTTGGAGAAGTTTGATGGGGCTGCACTCTACAACTCACATCATGTTTTCACAAGTGAGAAGAATTAATGTCCAAAATACTTAAGTTGCTAAAACCTACAAAGCCTGCACACATAGGGGAGTGAGCGCAAAGGAGCCTGAAATAATAGCTCCAAATGGAAATCCCACCAGGCAGGCAGCAGGCAGAAAATCAAATGCCAATCATTTCATTTACACAGGCGATGAATGCATGTCATTCACTTATTGACATTCATGAGGTCTAACAAAAATAAATAAGGGGGGATATTACTAGCTTAAAGAGCTACGGGTTCAAATTGCAAATGGCAAGAAACTGTTTCTATGACCTGTTATAACAATAAGGTAATGTAGGCCACACTGATCTCCAGTTTAAAAGATGTTTTGCTTTAACCTAAGAAAAGTAAATATGATTCAGCAATTAGTGCGCAAGATACCTTGGGTTGCAGAATGCAAGATGGAGATGAAGGAGCCTAAATTACAAAGACTCTTCAGCTCTCTTTAAAAAGCCGAATGGGAAAAACTGATTATTTATTACTTGAGTAGGCTACTGGCACAGATAATATTGCTGTCTTGAGCAAATATACCTCTCAAAAAGAAAACGTCTGTCGCTGTTTCCTCACGTGGACTGAGCAGAAGGAAGCAAGCAGCCAGTAAAGGCAACTGGTGACGTGCGCCAAAAGCAAATCTATTTCGGATCGTCCCAAATGTCCATACATTCAAATTTGACATTTCACCTACATCACACACTATGTCAGCTTAGGATCTTGTCCCATTCTTTCGCTCTTGTGCCTAGACCCCAGCAGGTGAAACCTTTGCAGATTTCCTGTTCCTTCTGGTGTGACCCACGTTCGCCCATGGCCTGAGACCATCACCTTCAGAGAGGTGGGAGGTTTTCTGTTGGTTCACATGCTTTTTGGTTGGTCAAGTTGGTATTTGCCACATACCACTTCGGTTTTATTCAAAGGTTTGAGACTGGAATATGTCCTCTGTCAAGAAGAGAGTCCTTTACTCTTTCATTATTTTCTGTACGCAACTGCTTAACTGTTAGAAGAAAGTCACCTATTTAACCGTCATGAGCCTTTTCAGCAAACCTGGATATAAGACTCATTTGCCTCCAAATATTTTGGGACTCATCGAGCAAAACAAATGCCTGTTCTGTATCTCCCCTACACATTCAAACACCTTTGAAGTCCTTTGCAATGTCAATGAAACAATGTTGCAACCAGAGAAGGTGTTTTTCTCTGGTACCATATCGAAACAGAAATACAGTGCAAAACAAAGCCTTAGAGTCTAATATGCTCGTCTTGCATTTCAGTGCTGTGGAGTCTTGCCTGGCATAAACACAGAAGATACATAAACAGCCCGCAGAAGTACGGCCCTGTCCTCGTGCTATTATCAGGCAACCTTCCAAAATATTCCAGCTAGTTTAACCAGCTCTCATTTAAAATAGCCTTATTTTGTGGTCCAGATTTCCAGTGCTGCTGTAGGACTACTTGGGTTGCCGGTGAGCAGTTCTCCAGCCTTTTGCCACAAAACTTATGACGTGGGCGGCAGATTATCAATGAGTGCTGGCTCTCACCACAACCAGAATATTCTGCAGGAAGCCCCTAGGACATTTGAGAGCAGCTGTATAAAGACACCTTGAAGGGGAAACCCCACCATGAGAAAGAGATTACTTTCCATGGAAGAGAACCAAGGGCAGTAGGAGTAGGGTTTGGGGCCATTTTAGGATCACTTCTCGTTGACGTGCAGAGCTCTGTGAACCAGCTACTGGGGTCTAAACCAACATGAGGAACAGTAGGCAGAGAGGTCATTTAAGAACCTTCTGTTGTTGCATTCATATTTGCATGATCAAGGACAAACACCCTCGTCTGTATGGAGACAACTACGCAGCTGTGTGGCCAGAAGCCATCACACTGCAGGAGCAGCAGCAGCCAGTATTAATGGATGACAAGAAGCTTTTTTGGCCACATGGAAATCCACACCTCCTTAAAATTACTTCCTGCAGAACAGTAACTATCACTTTGCTGGTGATTGACCCTCGGGACATACAGATTTGGAAATTAAGTGCTGCATTTAGCAGAAGGAACAGTGAACAAAAGTGTCGAGCTGACCGATGGCATGGAGAGATGCCAAGCACATTAAGCATCAGCCTACAGCATGCCAGCAGCGATTAGGCAATCACAGCTCAAGGACTGGGGAGTGTAGGTACCTCACCTCACTGCAATGTTAAGTGGCAGAGAAAAAAGTCTTTAAATATCCCCGCATACCGCGGTGGATTTCAAAAGCAGCACCAGAGGAGGGTGCACCACCAGCATAGCTCAGCTGAGTTTCCTCCCTTCAGAAAGGTCTCTGTCACTCGCTAAACCCTCAAAATAAAAACCCCACTGGTTCATCCATTACGTGCAGAGCAAAAAGCAGGGAGGCTGTTATTTGGGAGGCAGATGGATGACCTGTGACCCACAACAGCAAGCCCAGGCTCCCCGAAACGCCATGGCAGAACCTACAGCATCACAACATTGTTTATGCAACACAGCATCGTTACCCAACACCCAGACTCCACAGGGTCGGTCTGCTCCCGCACCTTCTTTCTGGTTGCCACACAAGTACATCACGCATTAACACCACATATCCATCAGCAAGAGATGCAGAACAGCCTCAATTATTATTTCAGCAGCAGCGCAATCCGGTGAAGAGCAGGACTGAAGGAATGAAGCAACGGCACAGAAACCAGACTCATTCCTTATTGTAAAACTCACAGCAGGACACCACACAACTAAACTGACTCCATTCCTTTTTCGTGCCAGATCATGTTGCCAGAAAGGATAAAGTTGTTACCATGGCCTTGCTGAGGGATTTGGGGGTGTCAGCGAGAAAGGGGCATAGGGAGGGGAAAGGAGAGAGATAAAGTAACATCTTATTTTAAAAAAGAACGATCAGAGATGTCACATTAATAACATTTTTTATTGGGGCAAAAATTGACATTTGGTTCTTTTTAAACTGTCTGAAGGAAAGCAGAGAAAGCAACATTCTTGGTCGGTTTTTGAGTCTTTACTCCAAGCTTCGAAATTATATCCAGAGAACAGAAGCACTTCAGCTTGTCTCTGCTCCAAATGCAAGCAGCCACCTGGTTCCTTACTCGGCTGAAAATGGCAATGATGGGGAACTGGGTAAACCTTTCAAGATTTACAGCCGTAAAACCCACTTAAGGAAGGAAAAGGAGACATTGTCAGAAATACAATAACCTCAGCACATCTGTGATGACAAACTTTTCTTGAGAAGAAAAAAGTGCAAAAAACAACTCCTAAACGGAGGCATTGCTGCAATTAACTATTTCAGACAAGCCAAAGGCACTGATTTACTCTACTGTTGTAGTAGAGGCTGAACACCCATATTCCACCATAACTTCTGTGTCAAGGACTGTGTAACAGCCTGACTATTCACATTTATGTGACATATTTCAAACCAAATATCCCACCACCACCACCTTTCTTTCCTCCTGCAAGAATATTTGTCTCATATAAATCCTCAAGAATCACCAAACCCTGAATCGGACTACTGGAAACCAGAAGGCCTACAGTAGACAACATAGACGGGTGCCCTTGTGGTGGTGGAAAACAAACAGCTGAACCACTGAAGACCTGGCCATTACAGATAGCATTTTAATATAAATAAGTGACTATATATACACACACATATTTAGAAAGATATACACACACATATGTACACACAGCAGCATGCGGACAGGCTACTGAGGATAACACACTTCATCTAAGAAACTTTCATGATCAGAAGTACATTAGGTGAGCATCAGGCCCTCAGGCAATAAAGAGCAAGAAGCCCTGAACTAGCATGACAGCACTTGTAAATGCCTAAAAGCACCTTAACACATTAAATAATTTTAGATAGGCAGGAGCCCTATCGGCTTCAGATATGATCAGTCAGGTTTTGGCAGGCTCACATAGTGCACAGCTCACCAGGCAAGCCATGAACGCCCCAAATATCACTGCCTAAAGTTAACTTTGCTTAAACTGCTGCCCACTGTAGCCTATAGGCTAAACAGACATGGGAAAAGTGAAATCATAAATCTTCTTTGGGCATATAAAAGCTACAAAGGTAAGAAGAAAACTTACACACAAAACCAGACAATAACCCTATAACTATTGAGAGAAGCTATATGCTACAACGGGAGGAATAGAAAACATTTATACTTCATATTCTCTACAACAGACTTCAGCCTTTCCCAAGAATACCACATTTGAAAGAGAAGGGGGGGAAAAAAAGAAATTAAAAATCACCCAGTAACTCTACAAGCTGGTTAAGGAAATAGCTCTACCGCTTTGCACACAAAAGCTTTACACCCAAAAACCTGACAAATCTGAAAAACAGCATGAGTTCTACTAAGCATTTCCCCCTGCACTCATTCAATAAACTGGGATTGCATCTTGTATTTCAGTAACCTGCAACTGGTAATCAGTTTAAACTTGAATCAGAGACTTTATGCTCCAAAAGGATGTATAAGATTCTGTACAGTATAAATACTGTTTTAAAAATAGTACTATATAATACCGGAAGCCTTTACGCCCAGTGGGGGGAGGCATAGCTAAAGGCACTGACAAGGGTTCAGCCCTTTGATGGTCTGAATGTCAAGGAAGATTGGCCACATCTTTTAAGCTTTCCAGAAGAAATATGTTAAACGCTTAAAATTGAGTATGCAAAAATGTGTGCTTGCACTCAGAATATGCCCATCCCGCACAGGGGATGGCATCTTCAGAAAACTGGAAGAAGGCTGCATGTACTTTTAAGAGTAGAGAGATTTGTCGCTGTTCCTTGACCTTTAGGGTGGATGCACACATTAAGAGCGCAACCGTACATAGTAAACTAGAGTCAAGGAGAGTGCAAAATAAAAATGTATTTCCTAAACTTGTTACCCAAGCCTCTGTTGGGCACAGGATTTTGAAGCACCCGTGAAAACAAACTCCCCAGTTCCACGGTGAAGAGAGGAGCTTTCCCATCAGTGGTGACAATCCCGCCCTCATTATTTTTGACAGTGCTGCTGCTGACTACATTAAGCTGCTGTTAACCCTTCTGAAGTGTTAGGGCCAGAAATTTAATTATTTAAAAACACTCTATGATCTTAGATGCTGCTTCCCGCCCCCCCGGGTGCCATAGCCAAGGGTTGATGAAGAAGCTCCATTTTCAGAAAACGGGAATTTGAATAACTGGAATTTTTACTTCTGAGTGCCAGACTCCTTACAGATGCCTGCCTTCAGATGGATGCCCAACCCTGCTAGTCCAGCATTGTTTCCAAACAAAGTGGGATATCTGGGAGACTCTCATCCTTAGTTCACCTCCCCTTCCAAAAAACATCACACCAGCAGGTGCTATCTGCAGATAATTCACGTTATTGATCAGAATGATGGATACCTACACAAGGAGCAACACATTATATCATTTTCATCCCACCAGACCCCACTAGCTCAGTGTTTCGTTCACACCACTGTGAATCCCCAGCAACTTGTGTTGAATGCAAGTCGCTTTCAGGCTTTGCATCCTTTGTTGGTTCCTGCCCCAATTTAAGCACTGAGAGCTTTTCTTCTCCCAGAGCGCTTTTCCTCTATGAAGTCTTCTGATAAGTCCTTAAAAATGAACGCTCCATGAAAGCCACTATGCAGAAAGGCAGAGCATACAACTACTTGTGTATTAAAGGGCGTGAAAGAAATTCATTTTTAAAGAACTGGACGCCTGCATGAATACATTTATTTATATCACAGTGCACCACAGTTCCAAGATCAACAGCTGAGTAATCGGGCCATATCTAAGTGTAAAAGATAAAGACAAGCTTTGTGGACACTTATTGGCAACGGTGGCTCCTACTCACATTAGAAGTGCACCAGATGACATCAACTAGGTCCAATTAAGAGAAATCAGTTTTAACTCTAACAAAGAGCCTCTGAACCAGACAAGACAGAGACAGACTATGCTCCAAGGCTCTTTTCAGTCAACGGGGAAAACAAGCAGCTTGCCAGTTTGCATAATTTTGGGGGATGTAGACAAACTTTCTATCATATCTCTGTTTCCTCTGCTGTCCCCCACGCCAAGACCCGGGCGAATACAAGAAGGGACTAACGCCTCCCGATTTGGAAACGTCTCTCCGGTCACCGGAGGGGTTTTCCCTCCTTTCCGAGGCGGAGCAGGGAGCGACCGGCGCTGTCAACGCTGAGCGCTCCTGCTCCCGCCTGGAGGGTACCGCTACCCGACTCTTCCCCCTCCTCGTTTAACACGGCACAGCCCCTATCATCTTGCACACCCACCATGCGTTTTCCTACAAGGAGACGAGTGATGCAGCCATACCCCGGCCAGCCGTGCCCGCCCTGGTTCCATCTGCGTGGCAGGGCACCGCTCTGGGCAGGGATGTCGGCACAGTCCTGGGAGCAGCGCGGCCATCCCTGCACACGCTGACGTACTCCTGCTGGGGCCCGTGCAGATGGCACGGACCTGGATCGAGGTGCTAGAAAAGTCAGCAAACGGGGAGGTTTTGGCCTTGGCCTCCACATCTGGATGAGGTGCTTGGGACTTTGTCAGGCAGAATGTCTGGGAGCACAAGGTTATGACCCCGGAGGTGCTTTGTGTGTTCCCATCTCAGCTGAATGGACCATTTAATTATCAGTCTTCTGCTCCTCATCACCTGGATTGACAAAGGGATGTTTCTGCACCCAGCTCCTTGGGTGGCCCTGAGCTGTTCGGTTCAGCCCAAAGCCCCTTGTGAAGGTTGAGGTGCTCCAGGTGTCCACCCTGACAGCTGATGGCACAGCACAGCAGTTTGCCTGCAATGTGAGCCTCGCTGGAGCCCATCACCGCCCACAGAAATGCTGTAAGGAGCAGGTTCAGTGCCTCGTAGCTTTTTTGTCTAAAGATGCCAGTGTTCGCTTACAGCCAAGTGAAGAATAATGTTACTTCTGGAGAACTAATCGGTGAGAAACTGGTCTCGGGCGGGAGCGGGCAGCGCCCCACCGGGAAAAGGCGGCCCCGCCGGAGGGGAGGGGGGGACAGACACGCCGCCGCCCCCCTCCTCCTCCTCATTTACTAATGAAGTCCTGTTCTGGCAGACACAGAGGTTCTAGGTCACTTAATGCTCGCTCGAAAATCTAAAAAAACGCAAATATTTTATCAACACACAGAATACTGCGAACAGCTAGTAGTACTAATTTCAATTCTTTGTTGCATAGGATTTTATACTTTCTACCCTCAGTAAGCTCTAGAAGGCTTATTTCTAATAAACAGAAATGGAAGCAGCTATTTAGTTTAGCTAGTTAGATGCCCTCTGGCATCTCTGCTCCCAAAAACAGTCCGTCCTCAGCTCTGCCACCCAACTCCTCCTACTGCGGCACCCATAGGTGTCCCGCCGCCACCCCTTGGCATACCCCTCGGCCACGAAACAGCCGTGGTTTCATCTCCTTTTTACCACTTTCCCCCCTGTTCTGCCCTCCAGTCCCTCCAGTTCTGCCCTCACCCGCACCGCTGGAGCACTGACCTTCCAGGGTCTGGAGGGAGAACAGGGAAGTCACAAAGCTGAGGGCCAGAAAGAGGTGTTGGAAGAACGGGTCCTGCCTCCCATCATTCGTTTAGGGCCATCAGCCTTGCTCAAATTTGGCACGTGGAGAGAAACACTTCATGCCCAGGGTGACAGAAGAAGGACCTGATTCACGTCGTGCTGAAATAAATGGGAGGTTTTCCTGGGAAACAGGAAGCGTCTCTTATCAGGGCAACAAGAATAAAAATACTTTGGGGAAAAAAATCAGACCTGTGTTTTCCAGCGTATGCCCTTCAGGTCTGAAAAAGAAGTAGCAACCTTTGTGGCTAAGTAAAAGATGAAAGTAATTGCTCTAATATTTTAATTGTCAGACTATCTGAGAGTGAAAATAATCAGTCAGACATGCAACAAAAGATGAGCAAGAGCAAAGGCACAAAGACAGTCTCCTCCAGTGGATAAGACAAGGGTGACATATCACCCTGCAGGAGAAGGGGAGGGGACTTACGTGCTGGAAGACCCTTGGCCCTTAGATCCCATCCTTTTGTTATTCAGTACAAAGCAATAAATCTTAGTGCTCAGTAACCACGAGAAAGTGTGTTTAGATCCCTCTTGAGGATCAAGACTAAGATCTTGGAGAAGAAATGTTGCCTCAGAGGTAACTGGGAGTTTCATTTGTTGTTGTTAGCCTCAGCTTTGGCTGTTTAATTCCATGTACTCCCCTCATCCATGCGGAGGTGCACTAAAAGAAGCAGAGTAGATCCCAGGAAACAAAAGAGCAGAGGGGCCAGGAACTCCGATATAGTGGGAACTGCTGCTTCTGGGAAGCAGCTGGAGATGGGCGGCCAGGTCCAGTACTTCTTGCATAGGCACATGATGGTTCATGGGGAATTTGCTTCTGACAAGGACAGTGATCTCCAGGGAAGAGTACTGGATGTTGGGGCGTGTGAAAATGCTGTTGCAGGTCGATTCGTTTTTCAGCACAGGAAGGGCTTGGTGAAGGTTGAATCATTTTCTGCAAAGGGTTCACACCAGGATGAGTGTTCAGCGAGGAGGGAATTTTGTGGTAAGCTCTTTCATTATATGGACATTGCTTTTTCAAAAGCGTAGCCTGCTTCTGCAGGGGAGCATCCTCGTCAGGAAAAAGATTGTTCATAAGCATCACCTTTGAGCACCATGCTCAGACCAAGTGCCCTGGTGCCATATGTATATGTTGCTGTTTATAAAATGCCATTTTTGACATTGACTGTGATGCCAGAAAGCAGATGTTAGCGCAGGAATATTCCAGGGACAAGTTTAATGGAGATGTAATAACTACAGTATTTTGTGGTGAAAAAAATCCGTGGAGGAAGGGAGGTTTCCAGTCATCGAAGTATTTTATATTTGCTGTGTAAAGCCTAGTGGTATAATTATTTAAAGCTCTTGTTCAAGGTGGCTTGTAAAAAAAGTTGGGGTAGTGTGAGTCTTCTCTTCTTCATGTAAGTATGTCCTGGGTTATGGAGAAGTGAACATGTTCCCGTCTTAAATTTAAGTGGCACAGTGCTCGATATCAAATTAAAAGGAAAAGTCACTTATCAATAACATCAGCCTTTAGTGTATGATCAAATTGAAAGA
Source organism: Charadrius vociferus (assembly GCF_000708025.1). NCBI lineage: Eukaryota > Metazoa > Chordata > Aves > Charadriiformes > Charadriidae > Charadrius > Charadrius vociferus. Next base: position 230,410 of record NW_009647947.1, on the reverse strand, counting down.
ACCGATTTGCTCATTAGAGCACTGAGTGAAAACAAGGGG
>NW_009647947.1:218987-229938 GCF_000708025.1 Charadrius vociferus | reverse complement strand
TCGGGCGGGAGCGGGCAGCGCCCCACCGGGAAAAGGCGGCCCCGCCGGAGGGGAGGGGGGGACAGACACGCCGCCGCCCCCCTCCTCCTCCTCATTTACTAATGAAGTCCTGTTCTGGCAGACACAGAGGTTCTAGGTCACTTAATGCTCGCTCGAAAATCTAAAGAAACGCAAATATTTTATCAACACACAGAATACTGCGAACAGCTAGTAGTACTAATTTCAATTCTTTGTTGCATAGGATTTTATACTTTCTACCCTCAGTAAGCTCTAGAAGGCTTATTTCTAATAAACAGAAATGGAAGCAGCTATTTAGTTTAGCTAGTTAGATGCCCTCTGGCATCTCTGCTCCCAAAAACAGTCCGTCCTCAGCTCTGCCACCCAACTCCTCCTACTGCGGCACCCATAGGTGTCCCCCTGCCACCCCTTGGCATACCCCTCGGCCACGAAACAGCCGTGGTTTCATCTCCTTTTTACCACTTTCCCCCCTGTTCTGCCCTCCAGTCCCTCCAGTTCTGCCCTCACCCGCACCGCTGGAGCACTGACCTTCCAGGGTCTGGAGGGAGAACAGGGAAGTCACAAAGCTGAGGGCCAGAAAGAGGTGTTGGAAGAACGGGTCCTGCCTCCCATCATTCGTTTAGGGCCATCAGCCTTGCTCAAATTTGGCACGTGGAGAGAAACACTTCATGCCCAGGGTGACAGAAGAAGGACCTGATTCACGTCGTGCTGAAATAAATGGGAGGTTTTCCTGGGAAACAGGAAGCGTCTTTTATCAGGGCAACAAGAATAAAAATACTTTGGGGAAAAAAAATCAGACCTGTGTTTTCCAGCGTATGCCCTTCAGGTCTGAAAAAGAAGTAGCAACCTTTGTGGCTAAGTAAAAGATGAAAGTAATTGCTCTAATATTTTAATTGTCAGACTATCTGAGAGTGAAAATAATCAGTCAGACATGCAACAAAAGATGAGCAAGAGCAAAGGCACAAAGACAGTCTCCTCCAGTGGATAAGACAAGGGTGACATATCACCCTGCAGGAGAAGGGGAGGGGACTTACGTGCTGGAAGACCCTTGGCCCTTAGATCCCATCCTTTTGTTATTCAGTACAAAGCAATAAATCTTAGTGCTCAGTAACCACGAGAAAGTGTGTTTAGATCCCTCTTGAGGATCAAGACAAAGATCTTGGAGAAGAAATGTTGCCTCAGAGGTAACTGGGAGTTTCATTTGTTGTTGTTAGCCTCAGCTTTGGCTGTTTAATTCCATGTACTCCCCTCATCCATGCGGAGGTGCACTAAAAGAAGCAGAGTAGATCCCAGGAAACAAAAGAGCAGAGGGGCCAGGAACTCCGATATAGTGGGAACTGCTGCTTCTGGGAAGCAGCTGGAGATGGGCGGCCAGGTCCAGTACTTCTTGCATAGGCACATGATGGTTCATGGGGAATTTGCTTCTGACAAGGACAGTGATCTCCAGGGAAGAGTACTGGATGTTGGGGCGTGTGAAAATGCTGTTGCAGGTCGATTCGTTTTTCAGCACAGGAAGGGCTTGGTGAAGGTTGAATCATTTTCTGCAAAGGGTTCACACCAGGATGAGTGTTCAGCGAGGAGGGAATTTTGTGGTAAGCTCTTTCATTATATGGACATTGCTTTTTCAAAAGCGTAGCCTGCTTCTGCAGGGGAGCATCCTCGTCAGGAAAAAGATTGTTCATAAGCATCACCTTTGAGCACCATGCTCAGACCAAGTGCCCTGGTGCCATATGTATATGTTGCTGTTTATAAAATGCCATTTTTGACATTGACTGTGATGCCAGAAAGCAGATGTTAGCGCAGGAATATTCCAGGGACAAGTTTAATGGAGATGTAATAACTACAGTATTTTGTGGTGAAAAAAATCCGTGGAGGAAGGGAGGTTTCCAGTCATCGAAGTATTTTATATTTGCTGTGTAAAGCCTAGTGGTATAATTATTTAAAGCTCTTGTTCAAGGTGGCTTGTAAAAAAAGTTGGGGTAGTGTGAGTCTTCTCTTCTTCATGTAAGTATGTCCTGGGTTATGGAGAAGTGAACATGTTCCCGTCTTAAATTTAAGTGGCACAGTGCTCGATATCAAATTAAAAGGAAAAGTCACTTATCAATAACATCAGCCTTTAGTGTATGATCAAATTGAAAGAACCGATTTGCTCATTAGAGCACTGAGTGAAAACAAGGGGGCATGTACATCTTATTAGCGGGGATATTTATAACATTTAATGAAAAGATTTTCACAGGGGTTTTATAACTGTGCAATCAATATGGATAAAAGTAATCTGATTTAGGCAGAAAGTCAATACGCCGTGATTAAGCAAATTCCACAAATTATACGCAATCCCATTAGCATTACTAAGCCAAATCCTCTGCCTTTTGAAGCAAGAAAGTGATGGGGCTTGTCAATTAATTACCCGGGCACTGAATGAGGATGCTCAGACAGTTCACTGACAAAGTTAGAGGAAATGTGGGCTGACACGCTGGTGAGAGCGACGGGTTCATCCATGTCCAGAGGGAGGAGGGAAGCAAAGCGGCTGGATGAGGTGAATGAAACACTTGTCTCTCACGTTGTAGCGCGCTCTCAGGGGGGGCTTACTTCAACTAGAAGTGATACAATACGGAACTGTGTCAGTCCGTAAAAAATTTCAGCTCTCCGTTCTTGGCAAGGAAGACTACCCAGAGAAAGGCCAGGAATGTTGTACTTCCATCCACTTCTTTCTTTTATTGCGCATCCAAATACTGAAGTAATCTCACAACATTTAATCCAAAGGGAATTTTGTCCATCCGAGCAGAAACAGAAACTGCCTGTCTCGATGGTGAAGGTTTAGCTGATAAAATCCTGGCGTGCCATTTACAAAAGCAATGGGAAGCATCCAACTGCAGTGCCGGGCGTAATAATAATGTACTGTTGTAAGAGTATGATGGTAAAAATGAGGGCTGAGAACAAGGAATAATACATTAAATCATACTCCAACCCTTTGTGAAGGAACCATTCAAACTAGGAATAGCTATATCTGCATTTCTACATCCCTGCACATCCCCGAACCTTGATGTTCACATCCCCTAGGGAGGCTCTATACCTGCACCACCGGGCTAATTTGTAGTTTACACCCACCTATATGAATTAAGCACCTAACTGGAATTTAACATGCTGTATTTTGGCAGGGCTCAGCCTCCAGATAAGGGTTTAAATTAGAAAAGTTATCAGTAAATTGAGAACCATCAGTGAAACAGCACCCTTGACTATACTTTTTAATTAATAACTTGAATTGTAGAGCTCAGGAAAAAAAAACCAAACAAACAACACAATAATGTTCTGACTGTGGGAAGAGAAAGAAAACAAATGCCCCATGTCTGCATTGCTTACAGATTCAGCTGTGTACAGAGCTGGTTCATCATTTCAAGACTAAGCGTTAACAGTTAGTTTCCCTCCTGGAGGCTTCTCCTCCCAAAATGCTACTTCACACATGAATCTTTTTTTAATACATATATAGAATTTTTCTCCTGTGCTGTACATATTGAACTCAATATAATTTTCCGTATTTTGACCAATACCTTTTTTAATTTTAGGACATCACTTTCTGGTATGTTGATTTGCCTTTCCCTGCACTTATGTCCAAGTGGTGCTGTGGCGCTCCCGTGGTGTTATTGTGGTTGAGGTTTTACTCTCTGTTTTAAGCCAGTCTACATCCTCAAGTAACTCTGCATTTTCACCGACTTCCCGCTGGCACCCATAACTTAGGAGGACAGTTGCTGTAAGCTCATTTTACCATCTATTTTGAGCCCCACCTGTTCAGGTGTGGATTTCTCTAACCTGTCCCCAGCTCCCTCCTGCTCGCTCACAGCCACAGCTGGAGAGAGGCTGCGCTCCCCTGCGGGGACGGGGTTATGTCCCCTTCTCCCGCCCCAGCATCCATCAGCAGGGACGTGCTAACGATGGGAAGGCATCCCATAAGCTCATTAATAGAAAGGCTGCTGCCTCTCCCAATCATTATTCATACGTTTATGTCGGTATGTGCGTAGCGAGGCGGTCTGAAGCAGACTTGCGTTAAAGCTTTCCCATCGTGGCTGTGAGACGTGCTGATCCTTTGCATGCGTTCCTCGTATTTCTCCGGCAAGCGCTCCGTACAAGGAGATCGGTAACTACGCTCATGCATCAGGTCTTAATGATAATACTGCGGTTTATTTTTAGTCAGTTCCCACAGAGCTGTGTGATCTAATCCACCTTCAGACTCAGCTGTAAGGAGCTCGGGAGACACCGCTTCCATAGTCTTTCAGTGGATGAGATGTTCTCTGGGCATTTTTTTGTAGCTCTTCTTGCATACCAGGTAAAGAGCATCCTCTTCAATTCCTCTTCCACTGTCACTTCATCCAAAAGATGATTGATCGTGGTCGCCTCCCCCATTGAAGGAGAGAGAAGAGCACTGCCACCTTTCATTGCGCTGTAAGGAGAATGGAAGACTTCTCTTTCCCCTTCTTTTCAAGCCCTCATCACTGCTGAAGCTGTCAGAGAGGGGTGTTGCTTTGTAGTATAAAAGGAGTAACCACAAAAGACCAAAATATTAATATATATACATAAGAGAAGATAAATATCACATATTTTGGATAAAGAGGCAACTCCCCACATTCACTTGCCTACCAGAGAATGAGGAAGGAAACAGCTGGATTGACAGGAATGGAGCTCTGTGTTTCCAAAATGACTACAGCCACGCTGGGAGGAGCTGCCTACATTTCAACTCGTGTCATTTCAGCCTGTCAGGCATCGAATCACTTGCAGCATCCAGACTTACTGGCAAATCTAGACTTAGATTGTCATGGTACACACTCTACCTTCCTACATTATTCCCGTTAAATTAAGGAGACATCGCCTCCAGTTTTTGCATCAAATGCAAGAGGAATTACTTTTGCTAGGTAACATGTTCAGATTGAGTTCCGACTGGAAAATTGAATGAGGTGCCTACACTGATCTCCTCACACAATATACACTTTTAATTCCTACTGGTCTCTTCTTCCATTAGGCTGTAGCTAGTTCTCCAGCTGGAGTAAAGAGGGAAGAAGGAGAATTATTCTCTTGCTGCTACTGCTATTTGCTGCTGTTAGGTCTTCAACCACTGTCTCTTACCTTTCTCACAGAGCTCTACCAGTGGTTTTCAAACAGATTGAGAATCCAAAAAGCTTTATCTGGGTGGAAGACACAGTCAGTGCAAATCATAGGTGATACAGAAGCTGATGATTTATTCAGAAATCATCTTACATAATAATAGCTAAAAGAGTAGAGCAGAAAGAATTTTCAGAGCCTCATATGCAAAAATCAATTGTCCATTTTTAAGTATTTCAGGGATTTCTTTTCTTAAACTGTACTGCTTCAGTTTATTTAGTGAACCAGACTCACCATTTTTCCTATCCATTTGAAAACCATGCATTAAGGTTGCACTTAAACACTTGCCCTGGCTTTCAATATTGGGGCATATTTCAGCCTGATTTATGGTCAATTTGTGTCCAAAGGAAAGTGCATCATATAATGTAAAACATTTTTCTAAAACATTTATCATATGCCGTATACCAGCAAATTAAGGAATTTATCTGAGTCAAGTAAAAGAAATAACAATCCATCAGGTAAATTTTTCCCATTTGATAAAGATTTTGGTTGTTGTTGGTTTTGGTTTTTTCTTCCTTCTTTAGTACCTCCACATCTCTCCGTTTTCATACTCACGTGACAGACCTCTACTCAGCAGTCTCTATTCAGCTATGCTATGTGCTTCTTTAAGTATGTGCTTGAATACGAGTGTATGCTGATGCTTTACTGACCTGAGGGGACCCGAATGGCAGACCTGAAGCCAAGCAGGTGCTTAGGATGAATCGGGACTCAGGATAACTCACGGATACGCTGCTAACAGAAAGCAGTGGTCACCTTTTGCAGCCTTCATATTTTCTGACAGTTGTCATATATGTTTGTTTGCATGCAGTTGGAATAACAGCCCCGTTGTACCTATCCGTATACTATATATTTAAAAATGTACACACAGGCGTTGCAAACCAAACACACGCGGGCTTCTTTTGAATGGCTTTTTGTTCACCAGCACTGGTCTCACCAGTGGTGTTGGTACTATGCGTTTTTATTTCGTGGTGAGATCAGTGAGATCATGTGCTCCACCACTCAGAGCTGATTGAGCCTCTTTACCACAGCCCAGGGATCAATGGATCAAAAAGCTTTTATCACCATAACGAGAGGAGACACGCTTTTATTTGGCAATATACTGTAATCAAATCCTCTATGTGCTATTTCTTTTGATTTATATATGTTAGAGCGGATAGAAGGAGGACCTGTGGATAAAAAAAAAATAATGTGTAAATCCAAAAATAAGCCACGTGGCAATATATTCTAAAAGCAACGTGCAACGTGACTCACATAGTTACTCCTAAAATAGCTGCACTGGCCCCACAGGGCCTCTCTTAAGGGAAAGAATGAAGAAATTCTGTTTGCTTCATCTCCTCTGACGGATGCCCATCAGGACCACTGTGAGGGACAGGTTATCAAGCTAGGAGAGCTATGGTTAAGGAAAAATGAAGCTCCACCAGTGAACAATTCAGAGCACCTGAAGCTGAGCTTTCAAAAATGGCCAAGAGACAAAACCCCTCTCTCATCCGTGTCTACAGAGAAACTCCAGAAATACTAACTTCAGTACACCAAAGCCAGCCATTGCCAGTACCTCCTAAACGATCACTGAAATGCTACAAAAAATATAACAATAGCCCTAACTCAAAACTCATGAATATCAACTTTCTTTGATATGTTCTTCATATCAACTTTCTTAAGAAAGTTGATATGTTCTTAATTGAACTCGTCTGCCAGGATTGTCCCAGTCTTGTCTAACTCGATGTTTCTTGGCTAACAAGGGAGCTCTCACCCCTGGCTGAGTTTTAAACTCAGACTAGAGGAAGCTGTTGAATGTATCAAACGAGTTGGAGATAAAAAAGCATTGCCCCGGTCTATAGCTTTTCTGTGTAATATTCTTAATAACCTTATGGGATTAGAAGTAAAGGTGAATGTTGGAATTCACAGAACCATAGAATGGTTTGGGTTGGAAAGGACCTTAAAGATCACCTAGTTCAACCCCCCCTGCTATGGGCAGAGACACCTCCCACTAGACCAGGTTGCTCAAAGCCCCATCCAACCTGGCCTTGAACACTTCCAGGGATGGGGCATCCACAACTTCTCTGGGCAACCTGTTCCAGTGCCTCACCACCCTCACAGTAAAGAATTTCTTCCTAATATCTAATCTAAATTTACCCTCTTTGAGATTAAAGCCGTTACCCCTTGTGCTATCACTACACTCCCTGATAAATTGTAACTTTTCACAAAAGAGCTCTTTTTCCCAGACGACTACCTTTTTACTACCGGCCCTGGGACTTCTGCGAAAAGTACTAAGCTACCTGGAGAAATACATCAAAGAGAAACTATAAATCAAATCCCCCTACTGATTACCATTCTTTGTCCAGTATCAGGATGGGATTAGACCTGCCACGAAACCTGCAGTTTCTGCATCAACCTCAGGCTGACAAGAATTCCGGTATCTGAGACACAGAGACACAAAGGATCCTTATCAGTTTTCTTAAGCAGCTTATCCCTATCCCCAGACAGTATCTGAGTTGCAAACCACTGACAGCTCTTCCCCCTTCTACCAGATGATCCTACACATCTCATAAGGAGAACAAACACGCTGCAATGTCACAGTGGAAACGATAAATTTCGAATGAAATTCTGCAAGCATCGCCTCCCGTGCAAAAATCCCACTGATTTCAACCGGCACATTTCCAGTGCTAAGCACAGCTGGAGTCTGCTCTTCCCAAGGTGGGGAAAGCCGTGTTGCAGGTGATTGCAGCAGCTTATGGAGCCTCTTTATGACACAAAACTGGGAAGAGTGGCTGACACGCCAGAAGGCTGTGCTGCCATTCAGTGTGACCTGGACAGGCTGGAGAGTTGAGCGGAGAGAAATCTTATTAAGTTCAACAAGGGCAAGTGTAGGGTGCTGCATCTGGGGAGGAATAACCCCATGCATCAGTACAGGTTGGGGGCTGACCTCCTGGAGAGCAGCTCTGTGGAAAGGGACCCGGGAGTCCTGGTGGACAACAGGATGACCATGAGCCAGCAATGTGCCCTGGCAGCCAAGAAGGCAAATGGCATCCTGGGGTGCATCAAGAAGTGTGGCCAGCAGGTTGAGAGATCATCCTGCCCCTCTACTCTGCCCTGGTGAGACCACATTCAGAGTATTGTGTCCAGTTCTGGGCTCCCCAGTTCAAGACAGACAGGGAACTGCTGGAGAGGGTCCAGCAAAGGGCTACTGAGGTGATCAGGGGATTAGAACATCTCTCATATGAGGAAAGACTGAGGGATTTGGGTCTTTTTAGTCTGGAGAAAAGAAGACTGAGGGGGGATCTTATCATACTTACAAATACTTCAAGGGAGAGTGCCAGGAGGATGGGAACAGTCTTTTTTCAGTGGTGCCCAAAGACAGGACAAGAGGTAATGGGCACAAACTTGAATATAGAAAGTTCCATGTTAACATGAGGAGGAACTTCTTTACTTTGAGGGTGGCAGAGCACTGGCACAGGCTGCCCAGAGAGGTGGGGGAGTCTCCCACTCTGGAGACATTCAAAACCGCCTGGATGCCGTCCTGTGCAACGTGCTGTAGGTGACCCTGCTCTGGCAGGGGGGTTGGACTAGATGATCTCCAGAGGTCCCTTCCAACCCTGACCATTCTGTGATTCTGTGCTTCACAGACAGCAAACCCTTCCTACTAGCTGCACTGCTGCTATACTCAAAGCACTACCTGATGATGAGACCTACAAAACAAATACAGTATTACAAACCAGGACCTATCCTATTTTCAGAAATAGAGTTTTAAATCTAAGCGTAATTAACTAGACTTAAAGATTATACCAATTTACATGCTATTAAATTTACGTCTCTTAATTTTCTATAAAATTACAGCTTAAGACAAAGATACTAGGTATAGGATCATACAGACTGTTGATCGTCTCCTTCGCTTGATTTTCTGTTTTTAGTGAACCTCCAGTGATAGACGTCCTTTTTCAACAGCCTGGACCTAACCCACTAAAACGCAGGGAAGGGTTCCCCAGAAGCTTTAATGGAGCTGGACTGTTTAGATTTTTTTAACCCTAACACAAGTGGGTTTTGTCTATTTTATCTCATTTCACGACATCAAAACAAAAATCACAAACGGGAAACATACTGGATATTAGAAAGTCATGACATACTGACCATGTGGTGGATCCTGTGATCCACCGTTTTTCTACAGGATACTAAATCTCACTGATTTACACATCGAAGCAGTGTCTCTACTTTCCTTTTTAGCCTCCATTTCTAAATCTATTACTCCGAGACCCTGATGGTCACAAGAGCTTTGGCCACTTGTCAAAAGGTCCAGTTTACATCGCAGCTTTCAAACGTTTTGCTTGGCATTCTTGGCACATCTGCTTTCCATTAGCCAGCCACTCCGTGTTTATTATTCCACATGTTAACTATCATGCACTCCTTGTGTGAAAAGTTCAGGTGAACAATAACCTATTTATCATCTTTGAGAGATCCAAACCTGTTCTCCCCACACAGAAAAGACACTCTTTGCAGTTGTGTGCGTGGGCACTCAAAGCTTGAGCCTTTAACCAAATAGTTTGGGATACAGAGGACCCTTCTGTGACCCGGTCATTCCCAAATTGTCTACTCTGCTATGGCTTGATTTGGTGTGTGCTGCACATGCACAGTAGTTCAGAAAAGTAAACTGTGGGACTCCATATGGCTTGTTACTGGCATGAGATATGCCAGAAGCAGCATAGTTATCCAGCTTAATAATGTGAAAAACACTGAATTTGAGCATGTGGATGGCAAGAAGGATGCTGTCTTGATGCCAGTGATTTTTTAAAAAAACAAACAATGAAAAAGAAAACAAACAAACAAAAAAAAAAAACATAACCAAACCCCTCAAACCCCCCACCCTCTTGGACAAAATTTTTTGCAGGTATAATTCAATTTGAATCAGTAGAATTAAGGCAAGGAATTTGCAATCCCCAGAGTGATATTCAGTACAAATAACATGAAGAGAGAAGCACGGCAGTTGTGATAACACAGCAGGCTCTCTTGTTTATGATCAACATTATTCACCCACCTCAGTGACTGGCCCTGGTATAGGAGAGGTTCTGGGAGGAATTTGGCAATAACAACCCTGTCATCCCAGCAAGAAAATATGACAAATTTGGAGGTCGATGTGACAGTTTCATGGTTCACCTGCTGATTTCTACACAGTCGCTTCTAGCATCGCTCTATTAAAACAAAGTCGCACACTCCTAGCCCTCTCGCTCAGTTGATGAGGACTGACCAGGTGGCACGAACGATGTTAGAAAAGGCTTGGAGTGTCTTCCAGAATGGAGACAGCGACTGTCATGCCCAAGCCATGAGACTGCGGTTTTGGTAGAGGCTCCTCCAGACGAAAGAAATAGTCTAAACTCAGCCTCACTTCTCTGATCTCAGAGAAACGCAGAACCTTTGGAAAAAACTCCCCCATCCCCTTTGTGAGTGCTGACAGACCTGCATGTCCCAGGTGAAAGGAAGCCACGCTTCTGTCCTCAGCAACATCACCAATAAAACTGGGAGCAGCCTGGTGGGGCTGGTCACAGTGCGCATGTAATCAGGTGAGATGCTTAATTACTTTGCCTTCCCTGACACATGATAAATTAGTCCAGGCATCCCAGTGCCACACATTAAACAAACTATGCTCACAATTAGTTGAGGGAGGCAGTGAAATGAGATATAAGCAAAGTTTTACTGTCACCTTGTCCAAAGGGCATGAACTGAAGTTATTTTTACCTCCCCTTGTCCACTGCCTTTATTTGATTCCCTAACTATAGTATGCCATTACTGCAGC
>NW_009647947.1:205713-218954 GCF_000708025.1 Charadrius vociferus | reverse complement strand
CATAACAATACATAAATTGACTTCTATTTTTAGTCAATATTAGAGCTTATCTAAAGTAAACGTTAATTCCGGCTTCCCTATAGTCAGCAGCCCTCCCAGAAATACACACTCTTATTCTAACCTAAAAATAATCCAGTGACTTCATGCATTTGCCTCTCGCACTGTCTCCCCACATGATATAAAACAAGCGGTGGACCCATGCTGTCTAGTGGCTCGCTGAAAGTCACCCTCACCTTCTGCCCATTTAAAAACTTATTTCAAGGAGACGCTGATGCACAAGCCCTGGAAAGGGTCAGTGAAGAAAAATGAAATAAAGCATTTAACGATGCGTTTAATGAATAACTGCACGTAACCAGCACATAGAACCGGAGCTGAAGGGACCACCTGTGCGATGCACCGCTGGCTGCTGCCCGGCAACCCTCTGGCCTGTGGTGCTCTTCTTGCCTAGAGGAAGCTGCTGGCTCTGCCAAAACTTCTGGCATGCCCCCACCGGTTTATCGAGGTGTCCACACGCACCCAACCCAGAAGGTGCGAGGTCGAGTTGAGCTCTCCAAGCAGAAGGGCTGTCTCTAATCACTAAATTTTATTTTTTTTTTTAAAAAAAAAGGTTTCATACCACTACAACTATCTAAGGCAGTGTGTCTGCCTATGCTTAAAAACCTAAATATAGCAGGTCCTACGCATGGCCGCGTGCAGCACACTACAAAGCAACCACACATCTCCTTGTAAGACCTTATTCATGCTGGCCATTGCCACCGGTGCAATCTCTCCTCTTCCTCTATTATTGTATTAAGGAAGTTACATGAAAAAACAAACAAAAAAAACCAACCCCAAAACATTAAAACCCCCTACAGATGCAGGTCAGACAGGCCCATAGATAAAGGCGCACCCCAATTCCCAGGGACTGGCATGGCAGTTTTGTATTTATTCACTGGCTGCATAAGGAGAGCGCTGTAAGACCTGGACAACTTCCATAGTATTTTTAGGTAGCATGGGGATATCCTCGTCTCGAGGAAAAGTACAAGCAACCTGGATCTCTCCTGCTCACCCTGTATTTATAGCAACATTTCTATTGGTCCATCCTAGAAACAAGGTCCCACCATGGCAGAACCTGCACAAAATATACAGAAACTGTGCTTTATCTCAAAGAGTTTAATACCCTGAGAATCATCACGTCCTCAATGCGCTACCTGAAGCTGGGGGGGTGTGGGGGATGGAAATCCACACATAACACCTCCTGTATGGAATTTCTATCCTGAATTAAGGATCAGACCTTAACTCAGTAACAGCACTGGAATCCCAGGGCTGAAGCATGCTGTGCTTTAAATAACGTGCAGATAACACTCACCGTGGCTGCAGGGCTTCAAGGTGAGGACAGTTTCTTTCTATGTGGAAACACTTTTCGGGGAAGTCGAAGCTATAATTCAGTGTGGGAAACCAAAAACATTCTCTCTCTGAAGACAGCTCAGCCTACTTATTATTTTCATTAGTCTAAAGGAAGACGCTAGTCTTTTACCTCATCCCTCCTCCTTTTTTATTTTTTTAACCACTTATTTAATCACCATTCTAAAAGGGCAGTGTAACTCTGGTCCTAGCCTAGCCTCTGAGGCTATAATATTAATAAGGAAATAATCTCCACTATAAGGAGGAAATAATCTCCATTATTTTTACGGCATACTACTCTATATTATAAGCCCTAGATAGCCATCACAACACCACACACCAGTTAAGAACTGCTGGATTGGCTGTCTACTTTTTGTGCAGTTTGCAATGTAGTCGTTTCAAGCTTACGAACAGTCTCCAGGGGGCTTTTCCACTTCTAGGCATAGGGAAGTACTGCCCGTTTTGTTAAGGGATAAAGGAAAGTCTATTAATTTTAATCCCGCAGCTCATTTCCAGAATAATTTGTTGCCTCAGTAAGGCTGATAATTTGGTAGTATCCATAAAGATGTATAGATGTATAAGTGAACCAGAATATTCAGTTACATTAACACAGGATATTCCATTCCAGCACTTCTCACATGTTGGGGCACAAAATCTCATGGGCTATGGGGAGGTCTACTTCTAGACAGCTTGTGTCTGCTCATGATCAATCACTTCCATCCCCTACACAAGAACTGGTCAGCTGCGAGAACAGCTGGAGCGCTGGTCAGAGACATGGCAAACATGGTAAACTCAAAACTGCTATACAAAGCCAGTAATACATTTAATACTTCTCATCTGACCTGCCGTGATGAATCTTACATCAAACATAACTTTACTCTGTACCTGCTATTCTCTTCCTCATTCAGATGCTCATTCTCTTAGTTTTCCATTTCAGCCATTTCTCCAGAGGTTGTGGCTTGAGAGTGAAAGACTGGCAAGACTTGGCAGAAGCAGCAGCTTACAGTGAAGGAACCACAGAGCATACGTCGTGTTGGCTGCACAGGGAGATGCCTGTTCTAAATTTGTACATATTGTTTGTTTGATCATTTTGATTAATTTGCAAAAGATACACTACTGCCTCATCCAAGTTAGAAAACATGTAAGTCCTTCCCTTACTCCAACAAAACTGGGCTAAATGCGACAGCTATTTTTCTTGCAGACATGAGCACTGTAATGAGTAGGAATCACAGATCTAAATAAGAAGGCGAGATACTTTCTTGGACCACTAAAGTTTCCAAAATATAAACAGTGGCAAAGATTACCGCATACACTCTGCTATTCATCCCTCTTCTTTTCAGTGACGTTAAATGCTTACAGAAACGCTGGAGATTCGAGCCGTCCAGCCACAAAGAGAGGCTGGTACAACTCGGCAGGCAAAGGCATCTCTGCCGCAGGCGTGCTGACCTGCTTCGGCATCAGCCCCCAGGGTGCCCTCCAGCCCCTGAGCCCGGTCAGCCCCCAGGGCCATGCAGGCCTTGGCCTCCATTTGGAAAAGCTACCTGCCAAAATCAAAGTGGCTTTGGTTACGGCAACGCACCTAATTAGAAAACAACTACCTCGTTCATTTGCTCAGTGGCCACCAGATGATGATGTGACCTGGGCTGCTCTAGAAGCTCCAACCAAGAGGAGCAAGTCACGCCTCAGAGCAGATGTCTGCACCACACTTAACTCCATCATCATCCATTGCTGTACCACCATGTGCTAGCACAGTCGTGAGATAACATGTAATTACCACGGGCTTAATTACCGCCTCTCTGAAATGTCACATGGTTTTAAGTGGCAACTGTAGGAAATGACAGCTGTCACTGTTCTACAATGAAAGAAATCTCTACAGAGGTCCTTACTTTGCGTCAGCGTGCCTTTAGGATTACTCTATTAGATAGAGGACACTAACTCAATGCTCACAGAGGAACACTAGAGTGTAAATGAGAGCCTGGAAGAGAAGAGAAAATTAAAGGTGGCAACTCCTAGATATAAACGCAATGCAGAATAACATGCAACTTGCTGCTTCTGTTCTGGCATCTCTCATTTGCAACATTATGAATATACACAACCAAACAGAGTTTGAAAATCCCATGCTGGCAATGCTTTTGAGGACCAGGGTCTAGGAACAGCCATAAGGATTCATACATAGCCACCCACAGGTAGGGGAGAGGCTGTCAGTTTCTACTCATCTCGATTTCCATAATGAATCAGTAATGGCCTTGTGAAAGATCCGCCTTTTCTTGAAAAAGCAAACGAAAAGTAAGTTTCTCACTTTAACAAACTCCATAGAGGAAAAAAATGTTTTCTGCAGCACATATGGATGGACAGTAAGATCAAATGCAAGAAATATGAATCACAAACCGAAACTAATCTTCTCAGTATTCATCCTCGTTTTCAGAGAGTCTGGAATCCTCATTTTAGAGGGGAGAACTAGATACCATGTACTATCTAAGAAAGAAAATAAATTTTAGTATAGCTCACAGAAAGAGGGACTACAAATGGCAGAACTGGAAGTTGAATGGATTTATACAGAATGTTTTAAAAAGTTTGAAATAGTATGTTGCCAATAAATATCAGCCCAGGCACTGAAATAATACAGGAATAAAAAAATGGTATTTTTCATCTAAATCAGCAATGTGTAATCCTTAGGACACTGGAGGACACTTGATAAGCATTTCAAGTCTTATCTTTATAAACAGATCTACATCTTTTTTTCTATGCACATGTATACGGGTCCGTAAAATCATAAATACAATGTACATAGCATGTTAAAACTGGGGGAAAGTTCAATGTAAGTCCAAATACATTCTCTTGCAGCAGCATCTTTTAACTATCCAGTCTGAACAAGCTTGGGATCCTCTAACCGTGGCTAAAAGGCAGCCAAAACTTTGATACAGTCTGGCTTTTAGCTACGTGTGTCTAAACAAGGATATTTTATAATCAGAAGTATTTGTGGCCTGGAATATATTAGTTTATAGTCACATTGGCATCTAGCAGTATTTTATGACACTCCAACAGCAAAAAAAAAAAAACACATTACTCAAGGTGAAGCTCTCATTTTCGTGCTTTCACCATAACTAATTTCCTTTATTTAAACTCTAAAGCAATGCTTTATTTACATATTCTCTTTAAAAAACCGACAAAACTCTTGTACTTAACACACTTTCCCATTATGTTACGGAATAGTTATGTATTTGCTTATGACCTATATATAGAAGGAAAAAAACATTTAACTTGTTCAAAATGTGAATTTGGGGAGTGGTTATCTGATTTTAGTTTTAAAAAAAAAAAAAAAAAAAAGAATCAAGGATAACTCTATAATCTCCTTTGCGTTCTTTAATTAGGTCACTTAGGGAAAAAAAGTTATTTACTCCATCCAATGTTGTGCGAATATTACAAGGACTATTTCAGTTTGCTCCACTGCACTTAGATCATGCTTGACAAAGTACAGTCTATAACTAGTATCTTTCAAGGAAAGGGAAAAGAAGACAAAAAGAAAGCGTGAAAAATAGCCTATTTGTGAGGACGAGAGAACTGTAAGTGATCATAGCAATACTCACTGTCAAGAGTAACAGATCCCTGCATTTAATTCCCCAAAGCCTAAGACAACATATACCTTACATGGAAACCTGAAACTCAAATGTATGTTTTAGATCGCTGTAATGATAGCGACGGCAAAATCCTACAAATCCTCAGCCAGCTACGAGAGGAACACACATTTTTCACAGCCAAACGTACCCATGTCAAGTCTGGTCCAGGCTGCTGCTCTGTCAGGCAATGTGCTGGAAGATTGTGTTCTGCTACACAACAGAAGCAAAGAGAAGCTCTTATAACTGAAATCATTACAAACAGGTGTTGTTTTTTGGGGGGTTTTTTGGTGTTTGTTTTTTTTTTTTTTTAAACCAAATTTGATACATTTGATAAAAGGAAAAAGCTCAAAAAACCCCCAGCTATACATAATAAAACAGCATGAAAATGAAGAGATTTTTGCCAGAGACAAGGTAGGAAATAAAAGATGGAACTCTGGGTCCTTAACTACCAGAGACAAATCACGTCCCTTCAGACAGTAAACAATAATTTAAAGGCAGATGTGTTCTTTAGACAGCTGGTGGCCACAATAGATATCAGAGAATTCAACTTGTTGCATTTATCCCAGTTTTGTTAGGATAGAAAACTGTGCAATTAAGTCCAGGTTCTTCATTTCTTTTCCTGCAGATGACAAAAAAGGTGAATCCCATTACATTTTCAAAAAAAAACCAAACAACCAAGCAGTGTGCCCAGGTCAACAGCATCCTGGCTTGTATCAGAAATAGTGTGGTAAGCAGGACATAGTGTTCATCCCCCTGTACTTGTCACTGGTGAGGCCCCACCTCAAGTGCTGTGTTCAGTTTTGGGCCCCTCGCTACAAGAAGGACGCTGAGATGCTGGGGCATGTCCAGAGAAGGGCAATGAAGCTGGTGAGGGGTCTGGAGAACAAGTCCTATGAGGAGCAGCTGAGGGAACAGAGGTTGTTCAGCCTGGAGAAAAGGAGGCTGAGGGGAGGCCCTATTGCTCTCTACAACTACCTGAAAGGAGGTTGTAGAGAGGTGGGGGGCGGTTTCTTCTCCCAAGTAACAAGCAATGGGACGAGAGGAAATAGCATCAAGTTATGCCAGGATATCAGGAAAAGTTTCTTCACAGAAAGGGTTATCAAGCATTGGAACAGGCTGCCTAGGGAGGTGGTGGAGTCGCCATCCCTGGAGGTATTTAAAAGATGGGTAGTAGATGTGGTGTTTAGGGACATGGTTTAGTGGTGGACTTGGCAGTGTTCGGTTGATGGTTGGACTTGATGATCTTAAAGGTCCCTTCCAACCTCGACGATTCTATGATTCTATGTTAAAAATTATACTCATGGAGGACTGATCACCTCGAACCATCTCGGCAAACTAGCATACACTGTACAGATGATTGTTATTGACATGGTAAGTATCAAAGTAACTGGGTAACAAGTTAAATTTATCCATACTTGCATATCGCTTCACAGGATCACAACTTCCATGCCAAAATCAGCAGGACAGGCATTTAAAAGAACAAAGATACATACATCTACAACTTTTACAAAGCAAACTTCCCTACTTGGAATAGTCTCACGCCAGCTTTTCAGCTCTCCATGTGTCTGTTTCACAGGTTGTGATCCCTTGAAAATCTGAATGTCTCCACGGACTTCTTACAGTTCAATGTACTTGAATAGCTCTTCCTATGAGAGGGATTTCAGCCTGGAAATGTCTCAGCTAAGAATGTCTTGAACCGGAGTAAGAACAAGACTGGTGGATCCTTTCAAAAGAAAAAACCATACCAAAGAAGTTCCAAATTTATACAGTAAATAAACTTTATTTCATCTCAGCTCCTGTCAGATTAGTGCTGTCAACAGTCACAGATCAGCATATGATACAGTTATGTATTAACTATTTACAATTTACAGTAATGTACTTTTTTTTCCAGAAAATATAAGTACAAAAGCTAGGAGTAAACAAATGAGGTACTGCAATTTGGATTTATCGTAGGCAAAAGCATATAGAAGTGATCTTTAGCAAACAACCGTAAGATCAAATCGGAGACAGTAGTCATCAAGAGTGCCTAGTTCATCAGGAAAAATCACCTCAACCGCTACCCATCCAAAAATGTATTGCACAATTCATTCAAAAATTAAAAAAATAAATAGCAGAAACAAACCTTTTATTTCAACTCTTAAAAAACACCCAGTAAAGCCTGTATAGAGATACAGTTGTGGGCAATTCCTTCCTAGGATAAAGTCTTCTCTCTCCTTTAAAAAAATAACCTTTAACACAAAATAGAAGACAGTGTTCAATAGAAGAGGAAAAAGACTCATCACCAGATAACCCCTGATTAGCGTTTCTTGTCAAGGCAGTTTTAACTATATTCATGGTCCAAAGGTGGTGCTGAGTTTTGGTTCATGCTGTTCCATTTGTGACCTTGAATAATAGCTTTTCTTCGTGTCCCTTCTCAAGGGCCAAGAACAGAGATATGAACATATTTCTAAGCAGCAGTGTCATGAGACATTCTCACCACAATTTCTTCAAGATGGTCGTAGCCATGACTAGAAGAATGAGAAGTTAGAATAAATGAACAAATATTACATTATTGAGAGCAACACAGAAGCACTTACTATTAAAAAAATGAGGTTGTTTATTGATAGGAATAGGAGATGGAAGAATTTCAGGTAAGTCAAATTGCCAAACTATTGACTGATTTCAAGCAAGTAATTCCATTCCAGTATCTGCAAAACAGTTGAGAAACTGTGATAAAAACAAAATAACCTGTAGCAAAACAGTCAGAAGTCTCACTGGAAATAGGAAGTGTACCACATTGTTGCATCTTAATCCAATGAAAAACAAAGTTGTCCTCTCTGTATAAGGCCTATCATGAAAACTGAAATGATGAAGTAAAATTTTGGGGCTAGCAAAAAGCCTCCTCTACCAAGAAAATATTTATTGTTTTCACAATGAAGTCAGCATCATCTTAATTTCTAAGTTTTATACATGCAAGAATACTATCCCATTTGCTGGCAATCTCCTGGCATAAGTCACAAAAATACTTGAGATAAAGTAAGAAACTACAATCCAATAATGAGGCCTGAACAGTTTCCATACATATTAGCTCAAGCTATGAAAGTATAACAGATAATTGCTGACATTAAGGTCAAAATCAAGCCCTTCTGTGATATGCTTCAAATGCGGCAGAGAACACCTGAACTTTTTAGACGGGTATTACAGCCAGCATAACACGAACTTAAGTTTCAAACATACTTTCTGCAATGATGTTGTAAATAGCTTTGTCCTATCATTACCAACAACTCAATTCTTTTCAACAGAGGACTAGAAAAAACAGTTGCTGATTTTGTCAAGAAGTGATCAAGGCTGGGAGGCGAACAGTCCAAACTCTATTGCGTTTTAACTGCAATAAAGCAGATCCGCTATTGTATTCAAAGGTTTAAAAGAACACGAAATAAAGTGGAAACTGTGACTGTTTCCTAAGATGAACAGATTTTTGCCTTTGAAACAGGTATTATTTTTTGTATCGAAGGCTGTATTTGCATGACTGCAAGAGAGAAAGATAGCCTGGCAACTGCATTGTGATAACTGGCAATGGAAGCAGCCTAAGTTAATCTGTTTTGCCCCGGCGGTGGCGGCACGGGTCAACCGCTGCATTTCTGCCCACCGACAGCGATTGCTTCACATGCACTGAATCAACTCCTGGCAACTCTGCAAAGCTTTTCAGTTGCAAAGGAAGAAAAGGAAAGTTGGGCTGACCACATGCTATAGAATTCACCTGAAGAGTTTATTAAATATCACACACCACTAATGACTCAAATTGTAATCTTACCAGGCAGTGCAGGAAAAGTTTTACCAGTGTACTTCCATATCCTACTCCTCTCTCAACCGCTATCGCTTGCATGTTGCTTGTTTAGCTTGGCTAGTCTCATGCAACCTGCATCTTTAAGCGTAAATCAGCTGTTGCTTTTCTGTAATGCTACAATTAGTATTGCAGATTCATAATGAACGTAGCTCAATAAAACCTGAAAAAAGGCACAATAAACTGAGAGCATAAAGCTCCCCACATTGTTCTCCCTTATCTCTCTGCTCTAGCTTCTCTTGATACCAAGCCAAAGCTCTAATTCAGAAAGGTACTGATGTTTAAATGCAATCTATCCTAATTTCTTTACAGAGAATATTTCATCAATCTTTTCTAAAATAATCCATTCTCATATTTATAAGACATAGTAATTAATTTCAAGCAGTACAGTATACATCTCCCATAAATCTGACTTACTTGCATATTCAAAAGAGGTCAGAAAGCAAATAAAGACAAAACAAAGCCTAGTGCAATAAAATTTGATATTACATACTAATTGATTTAAAATCTGATTTGCTTTTTTCTACAACTGAGATTTCTGTAGCTCAGTCAACATTTCAAGTTATCCTTGTAACTCAAAAAGATTGGTTTGGAATCAATATTTACCATTTTCAAAATGGGCTTTATGAAGCAAAACATGATTAAGACTAGAACAAAGTTTATCATACACACGTAGAACAAAAAATTTGATTTTTTTTTAACAAACAAAAGCAAGCAAGAAAAAAAAAAAGCAGAAGAATGATTAATTCTCATACCACAGGTTTCATCTTTAAATAGAAGAAGTATGTATTAGGCTTCACTCACCCACATGCTAACTAAGCACAGACTGATGGGATATTCAGAAGATACCACTGCGAGGTGAGGCAAACTACAAAGCCAGGAAGAAAACAGCTTATTGGACTACTTTGTTAATAGTGTAGATAAGAACTTTGTGGACATCTACTGCTTACGGGTGAGATTACTGCAGTTAGGTCACAATAACTATGTAATAAAAGCTAGATTAGTTAAGAAGACACATTGATCTAGCATATGTTTATTGACCTAGGAATTTGTTAAAAGTTTTCAGAAATCTGTTAAATATATGCCCACTAAGAAGGTAAATAATTACTCACAGATACTTAGTACTACACACATTTATTCTTTTCCAGCAGCACAGTTAATTAACAATTTACACGTTAAAATTGGTTATAGATGTTTGGCCATAAACTAACATATAGAAACAGCCAAGCTTTATGTTAAAAATGCACATTGTTGTATTTCAGAACTTCATTGCTCATGAGCTCTAAATACCGGATATTTTCAAATACCAGCATGACTCCAATATTAAGTATGGAGAAACACTACTGCCATGTTAGTCAATGTCAACAAATAAAATACAAAACAACCAAGCATATTTCTTGACAGAATTATTTATGAAGACCCCTCCAACTTTTTAGTCCTTTTGGGTTTTTTGCCAGAAATTTTATCCCAGGGCTGAAAAATCTCTCTCGACCTATTTTTCATGAAAACTGGTTATGACTCCACAGAAACTTCTGAATTTAAGAAACATGAATTTTCTGTCAGATTACTTTTTTGATTAGAAAATCAGCCTGCAGAATAGCAGTGATGACTGAACTTGCTTTGTTCTGTTATACCCGTAACTATCAGAAATATGGCTTAACCAATGAGGAGGAATACTAGTTAAGACAATATACTTGCCTTTTTTTTTTTTTTTCCCCTCCTCCCTTTTGCTATAAACTCAAACCTACTGCTGGAACTTGACATTTCATTGAAGAATAGGGAAGGAGGGAGAAAAGGAGTTTTGAATGCAGACACAGGGGAAAAAGGAGATTTAAAATAAAGTTTCGAATCCTTTATTCTTGCAACCTAACCTCTTGCATAAACTTGGTTACTTATATAACTTACCAATGGTCGAGCATCTTCTCGTTCTAGTATCTTCTGAGTCTGATCTGCTGGGAACTTCAGCACTGTTGTTATAACTTTGGCCATTGTCTAAAAAGAAATAGGTCATCTGTAAGTAATGTCATATGCACTAAAATGCTTTGTAATATTTTAAAAGGCATCTCATTTAAGAATACTGGATGCTATTTTTAGTAATATCAATGGAAAACATAGTGAAACATCATATATGCATGATGTTATGTGAATCATATGAAAACCATGAAGAATCTTCATTTCACATTGTCACAAACTGCAGCTACTGTAATAGGAGGTACAATCTATGGTATCTATGCTAAAATACTTGAAGTCCATTATGAAGACAGCGTACTGTTACAAATACTGCTCCTACCAGATTTGATTCTAACGTGGCCTTTCTGAAAAGCACATTTCAGGTGCATGGCACCTGGGAGTCCTTATGGATTCAACTATATTCACATCATCCAAATATTCTATAAAGCAATGAAACACTGGGAAAGCAAATCCAAATGTCAGATGCAGAACTCAAGTTGCGTAAATGTTTTTAGCAGGTATACAGTAACCCCATATTTACATAGCAAATCATTTAGACAACCTCAGATGGAAGATGTAAGACTATCAAAGCTTTGTGCAAAATAGGCAATGATTATTTCCATTTTATAAACAGATGAGTGGGAATAAAAAACTCCAAAAGGCGCAAAACAAGGTTCAGGTGACTTGTACAAGAAAGGTCAAAGTAAGAGCTGCAGTGCAGCTCAAACAGAAAGTGACTGCTACAAAAGCAATAACTGCTGTTCTTAAAGAATGTGGATGAGATAAGATTACTGCTCTGAATGTCTACTGTTTATTACCAGTCTCACATGCGGAATGAAGAGGGAGGTTGCAGCAAGAAAGCAGCTGCAGGACAAAAATGAGTGCAGCTAGAAGTGAGAGGTGAAGCCCCAATTTGCAATAATCGTTTCGGTATATAACTTAACTAGGGATAAAAATGAAAAGAAAGCAAAACAAACCAAGCCCTGTTGAATCCTTTCAGCTCAAAAAGCTTAATTTTAACATATTAATAGTTCCCATAATTAAGAAGAGTGTGTGCCTCTACTGCAGTTCCCAAACACACAAAGGAATGTGCTCAGTGCCCCAAAGGTAACACTTTTCTGATTTCTTTTGCTAAAATCCTCATCGCAATTATTTAGGACTAAAAGATTAGAGAGCGTTGAGCTTACAATCTATGCAAACTCTTTGTAACAGAGCTATCAAGAAAGCCCTCTCCCAACAATTTTCTACAGGACACAATGGCATGCAAATAATAAAGAAAAATCTACAAACACTGCAAATACTCCATAAAAGCATGGATACTTATGTGCCAACTTAAATAGAGGCTATCTAAAACGTTCTTTCCTGAAAACATCTATTTTGTAATTTATCACTAGCAATGACTTGAAATCATCTCCAGGTTTTTGAGGCCACGAGGGAGATTTTGAAGCAGAACTACTCAACACTATTCACAGTTGCACACTTATGAAAGAAAGTTTCAAGGACTGCAGAACTTGGGACATTATGTTTAATACAGGCATTTCTGTTCCTGTGTGTGTGACTCTGTAGCTACTGATAGAAAGGACCTGAGCTTTCCCATACATAATAGCTAGTTCTGCTATAAGAAATGATAGTTTGCATTCCCATTTCTTCCTATGAGGCTGACATATTCAGATAGGTCATCTCTGAAAATAATACTTTTACAATGATACCAATCAGGGCCCTCTATAATTCAAGAGCTGCTGGTCAAAGGCAGAACCGTCAGAATCAACATTTTACAAAAAAACGCCTTGTATTTGTACATTGCACAAGAGCATGTTGTAGTGCCAGAAAAATACCTGCATAAATTTACTATCTCCAACGCATATGTATTCCTCCATGTACCTAGTCAATATCAACGCAAACATTTATTACAAACATACAACCCTTGGACTGATTTTCGGGCCTCAGAACAGACTCCAAACAGCATAATGAAGTTACAAGTAGTGTATCTAGGATTTCTGCAAGACTTAAGATTTAGCGTGCTGTAGAGCTCGACAGTGCAACTGTTCATGTGTTTGTAGAAAATATTGTTTTATTTGACATGGTGGTTTATGCCATGTATTTATTTCCAGGTTCAGATACTCTGAACAAGGAGCATGCTTAGAAAAAGATGGCAATCTCACGTCATACACCCTGCCAAGGACAAGGCAAAAAATAAAGTTGGATTGGAGGGCAAGACGGTAAAAATCCCCCAGCAAAGACACGTGCAGTTTAGAAAGAATGTGGCTGGTTACTGGTTACACGTTATGACCATAATCCTGACTCTCAGATACTGAGCCACTATCAACCCTCAACCAGCACTGTAACACAACTGATGCATTCATTAATGTCTCTCCTTAATATGATTCCAGGATCATTTACAAGGCTGCATAAATGGCAATCCATCCTAGATAGTTTGCACAGATTCTCTTGAATTCCTCTCAATAAAG
>NW_009647947.1:195409-205696 GCF_000708025.1 Charadrius vociferus | reverse complement strand
AAGACATGGCACACACATTTGAACCATAAAAGGAGACCCCGCACAGAAAAAGGCCACCAGAATGATCTTATAAGAAAAAATTTGCCTTGTCTGGTCCAGCAGAATAAAAACTGAGAGAAAGGCATGTCTGTGCTGAGGAGGTAAATCTCAATACACATCTTTTAACTCAAGGACTGTGTTGAGGGAAAGAAGCACACGTTAATACTTTACTAACAGACTTAGACTGTGTATTAAGATTTTATCAATCATACTGTCATTGCTCATGGTTTTCCAGTCAGCGTAGCAGAATGAAACCAGTTTTCAAGACACAGTTCAGTAAATTTGAGATTATATGATACAATCCCTACAAGAGCAGACACCAAGCTCAGTGTCTTCCAGCCACATATCTACTGGTTGAAAGAAAACCAGCAGATGAAATCAGCTTGAAAGTACTTTTTGAAGCAAAAGCGAAGAGACCAAAGTATCTTCATATTTAAATTAGTAAAAATGCTAGCCTTCATTCCATTTTAATCTTCCCTTAGTAAATGCCAGTACAGCTACAATCTTTATCAGCTAATAATAGAGGTCTAGACAATACCAGAAATTTCACTTCCTGCAATACATCAGAACATTTACCCTCAATTAAAAATTGCTAAGAGGTAATCAAAATAGTATGAGCACACAATAGAGAGGAATACAATCACATTCAATTTTAAGTACACTGTCATTCTCCCTTACCTATCTACATCTAACTTCCCATAGCTAAGGACTGAAGTGTTTTGAAAGTTATTTCTGCTGGTTGTTTGTTTAAGTACACTTCCCCTTTCAATCATACCAACTTTCAAACAATGCCTTGTCAAGTTACTGTAGGAACCAGATGTCTATCTTTTCCGATTTATTTTTTTCTGCTCCCAATATTCATCTTTTCTTTTAGGAGCCATTGTGCAGGCAATGTTGTAATGGCATCTTCTGGTTAAATACAACGTAATCTCCTGGTCAAATAAATACATACTTATGTCTATAAATACATACATACATATAAATGCATGCATGAATTTATTACATATATTTATTCATAAAGCTTTTAATCAAAACAACTGAAAGAAAGATAGAAGAGAGACCTAAAGACAATTTACTTTAGCACTGGTTGTTGTTTGTCGTTATCGAAGAAAACAATGGCAAATTTTAGTATGTCACTGTTAAAAAGAAAAAAAAAACCCTCACAAGTTGGTAACCCAAAAAGTTTTGAGGCATGTAAAGTTCTGAAGACAAGTAAGAAACTGCCTTAATCAGTGAAAAAGAAGTTTCGAATTAGGTTTTCTTGAATGCAAATTTGCTATGTACATCAGCTACTGCAATAGTCATCTGCAGCCATCTCAAGGTTTGTTTGAAGCTGAAACACTGCTGACATTTTTTTAGCATTTTTGCTTGTCCAAGTCCCTTAAAATTCAATATCATAAAATCCAGTAATGTAAGTATTTTGCTTTAATGATTTCAGTTGTTTGTTATTAAAGTAGGAGAGCCATCCAACGAGCCACCGGCTTGTGAACAGAAGGTAACTAGTGATTCTGGGGTTTTTGGATCAGGGATTTTTATTTTTAATAAAAAAGGAATTAATATCAAAGTGAAAAATGGGCTAAAAAGAGAGAGAAGGAGGAATCCCATAAGAACAAGATGTCCTGCACAGACCAAGTTTTATTCTGCACAGAGCACAATGAGAACAAAGCTAATTAATATAGAAACCTGCATAAAACCTCTGTGCTTAATAGTAGTCCAAGTTGAAAGCAGGGCAACAAAGAATGGAAGAACTCCAGGGAGGAGTTAAAAAAATAAATTAAAAAAAAAAAAAATCAGAAAAAATTCATCCACATAGCATTCATCATCCAAGAAAATTTCTGTGTTATGTCATACCTCTTTTGAACCTAGTCAATCTCTAAGCATCAGTATTGCTACAAGCTAGTAGAATTCCAACTTCGGAATGATTTCACAAGCTTGCAGCATACAACAAGAAGCATACTGTGCAGCTTTTCACTATTTTTAAGAGTAAACGAATACTATCCAGGGAAGGTATACAGATTTGGGAGCCCTGTAAAACATCTTTAAGCAACAGTTAAAGAGATATTTCACCACCTTCAGAGCTTCTGACAAACTATTATTTAATCCAATGGTTACTTATCATGTTTGTGTCAAAAGAGCACTACTACACATACCAGCTTTCACAGTACATTAAGCTTGATAACAACAGGGCTTTTACTAGAAAAATCATATCTACCTGTAAGGGTTTTGTCTTCATAGGTACATTGGTCAGAGATGTGACAACCCCCCTTCCCCCATCATTCATCTTGGCTTGCTGACAAAGTTTTTAAGGTATGGATCATACCACTTTGGGGGTGGGGGGGGAAGTGAAAGCCTATTGAATCCTCTGTCAGTAATAAACAGCATGTAACAAATCCAAACACATGATATTTCACGTCTATACAGCAAGGGTGTTAAACTGTATTCTAACTTGAATCACAGGTCACCATACACAACTTTCCATACCTTTGTCTCACGACCCATCATATATTCAAAGAGCACTTTCCTCAAGTATTCAAACTCAGTAGGCTCCCCGAAGAGGGAAACGTCAGTATGGTGAAGGTTTCCATCTGTGTAAACAAAAATAAGAGAATACATATACTGAGAGTCACTCATACAAATCTGTATTTCACCAATGGCATGAAATTGAGTAAGAACAAATGTCAGATTCTGCACCTGGGACAGAGCAGACGCAGAAAGGCATCTGGAGGTACTGGTTGACAGGAGGCTCAACAGGAGCCAGCAGCATGCCCTGGCAGCCACGGCAGCAAACTGCATCCCAGGGTGCATCAAACACAGCATAACCAGCCGGTCAAAACAGGCGATTACCCTGCTGTATTTAGCACTGGTGTGGCCTCACCTTGAGTATTGTGTGCTGTTCTGGGCCCCACCATTTAAAAACGATGTTAAGGTCCTCGAACACATCTGAAGGAGGGCACCAAAGCTGGTGAAGGGGCTGGAAGGCATGTCCTCTGAGGAGAGGCTGAGGACACGGGGTTTGTCTAGTTTGGAGAGAAGGAGGCTGAGGGGAGACCTCGCTGCTCTCTACAGCTTCCTGAGGAGGGGAAGAGGAGAGGGAGGTAATGATCTCTTCTCCCTGGGATCCAGTGCCAGGACACGTGGGCAATGGCTCAAAGCTGCCTCTGTCAGAGGAGGTTTGGACTTGACAGAAGGAAACATTTCTTTACCAAGAGGGTGGTCAAACCCTGGAACAGGCTTCCTGGAGAGGTGGTTGATACCCCACGCCCGACAGTATTTAAGAGGCATTTGGACAATGCCCTTAATACCATGCTGTAAGTTTTGGTCAGCCCTGGAGTAGCAAGGCAGTTGGACTAGATGGTCGTTGTATGTCCCTTACAGCTGAACTATGCTATGCTATTCCTCTTCCTACCTCGTTCCTTACCCTACCAGTACATGCTGAGGAAATCTTTGATGCCACTTCTTCCCAGCACTAGCAGAAGGCATTGAATACCCATGGCCTGTCCCAGCTTAGGCACTGGCTCTGTCACCTTGTGGGAAGGAGGCATGTACCTTCTGGTGGGCATGAGAGCTGTGCATCATATCACAGAATCACAGAATGGTCAGGGTTGGAAGGGATCTCTGGAGATCATCTAGTCCAACCCCCCCTCGCTAGACCTACAACCTGTCACCTGCAACAGGTTGCCCGGGGCAGCGTCCAGGCAGGTTTTGAATGTCTCCAGTGTGGGAGACTCCCCCACCTCTCTGGGCAGCCTGTGCCAGTGCTCCACTACCCTCAAAGTAAAGAAGTTCCTCCTCATGTTAAGATGGAACTTCCTATGTTCAAGCTTGTGCCCGGTACCCCTCGTCCTATCACTGGGCACCACTGAAAAAAGACTGCTCCCATCCCCCTGGCACACCTGCACAAATCTGCAAAAAGCATGTGTGAAGTGCGGTTCTTGAAAGTCTGTGTTCATCCAGTTGAGCTGGGTTTCCACAGAATGGCAAAACCCCACATCTCTAACACTACTGAGGCTCAAAGATCAAGCCCTCAGTCTGAAGCAGGATGTGCTCCTCAACTAAATGGTTGTAAATCTTTTGGAGGTGAGCAAATCTGTTCATTTCCCTGTGGAATTTCTTTTACTCCTTGTACTTGTTTTTAAAAATGCCCAATCTGTTGCCCACGAAAAAACATGCTAAAACAAAAGATTCTGAGAACAGCAGCACTCCCTCTGAGAGAAGGTCCATCTGGCCCAATACTCAGTCTCCAAAGTGGCCAACCATCGATGTCAGGAGAGCATATGACCAGTGCAAGTCTACTTTTGTCAGGGTCCTGGGGGTACTCATAGGCCTCAATGTCTGGGACCCGCCTCCCCTGGGACCTCCACCCACATCTCCTGCCAAGGGCAGGTGTCTCAACTTGGCCTGGGGCCTTCAGTCCCTGCTTGAGGGATGCTGTAGATCTCCCGTCTCTGCCCCTGGCTCCTGGATGGGCCTGGGACCTGCACTGCAGAGAGCTGCTCTTCTGCATGGAGCACTCAGGCATAGGTCAGAGCTGGTCATGCGTAACGCTGGGCATAATGTAGAAGAACTGTTATGTTCTATTCCCTGCGCTCGCCATGAGTTGAATAATGAGGAGACTGTTATTTGCCTGAAATGCCAGGGGGTTTCAGCTCCAGAAACACTTTCAAGGACACATATCACAAAGGTGTAAGAGCAGGAGATCTTGCAAAGGAACTCTAACCAGAAGAACAGTAAATGCCCAGATATGTAACACAAGAAAGATCTGTAAAATTTGTATTGTTAAGAATTTTAAAGAGTCATAAAACATGTATTTAATTAGCCAAGACAAATGAATAAATCCTCCTCGCCCACTTTTGAGTGCCATTGCCTATACCACTCCCCCAGGGGACACAGAAAGCTTAAGAACTTTGATATAGAGCTCTTTTAACTGTATGACATAAAAACAAACATCAAACAAAATGCTGTGTGATTGGCTCACCTGAAATCACACCCCAGCTCTATTATAACAGACAAGATAAAACAAGGACAAGATGTCATAAAAATAATATACGAGTGTTTTTAAAAAGACTGATGTTTTAATAAATTGTCTAAACCAAAGCATCTCTGTCAAAGAAACGAAAAACTTTGTGATAAGAACTGCACCTCTGTACGGTGTTCCAACCGATGTGACGTACGTATTCTTTTCGTAACTTCTCAGCCGGTCTTCCAGTACATGAATCTGAGTGGAAAACAGTTGAAATGATAAATGGTATATTCACAAGTAGCTAAAATAAGCATAATTGAAACAGTTTTCAGCTAAACATCATCTCCTTCTATTAAAAAAATGTGTTATTAAAAACTGTCCCTAAACTACTTAAGGAAATGCGTGTACATGTGTATTTACACATACATACATCTATAGCAAATATTATGTGTATATATGGATTTATATACATATATACGTGTCTATTTTTATACACAGAAAGACTTATACATATACGTATACATAAAAAAGGACAAAAATTGTCCTTAACATCAAAAAAGGTTTAGTTTAAAAAAATAAAATATCCATAATTTCATGTCTGGCATTGTTCCACTTTTCATTGTGCAAATGTTTTGTTAACCTGTATCACAAGCACGTGGTATTCTCATTCTTGGAGACGGAGGAGTACTTTGAAAAGCGCATAGAACTTCTGAGAGCAAGTACGCGTAAAAACTATTTTACAGGCATATTATTTCCATAGTACCTGTGTGGAGATGTGCTGCATCAGCACTTGAAGAGAGCAAGCCTTTTAACACTGCAAACACAAAGTATGAAACAAGAATACTTTTTACTTGTTCAAACAGCACCCTTACCTGCTCTTTGAACTCCTGCTCTTTCAGTTTTGAATCATTGACTAGCGTTGTCTTCTGTGCAAGCTGCGCCTGAAAGAACGGCCACATATGGAAATCATCAAGAAACTGCTGAAGATATATCATAGGTACCTTTTCCACAAACCTTTCTCCTTTTAACACACAGAAATTTATAAGCAGTATTTCTGCTTTCAAACTGCTGTGAAACAGAATAATCTAGAGAGCAAAACCAACAAAATTTAAAACTTACCTGAAGTTCTGTTATTGTGACCTAGAACAACAAAAACAGATTAGATTAAACAGTATGAAAAAACACTGAGTATATCAAGCACTGGACACAGGTAAAAAAAGAAATATAGATCAGCTGCTAGTTGTGACACCGAGTGTTAATTAAAGATGATAAAAATTGAAATGACCAAATCACACATATACTTATAAAATTAAGTAGTCCCATAAACAGTTTAACTTATTTGTATTGACAGTACATAAAGCTTATATTTAAATTCTCTCATTTGATTCTGTAAGACAATGACCATAAATATAACTTCAAGAATCTAGTCTTTCCGAATCTTTACAAAATGCATACTGGAGATGAATTATAATTGAATGAGCATGAACCACATGCCAGGAAAACCCTAATTACTATTAATACTATTCACAATATTGTATCTTCTTCCTTAATTCTCCAGGTTACATTTGGAAATGTGAACATTTATCTAAAAATAGCTTCAGCTAAAGAGCTTCATGAGCTCTACATCTCGCAAAGACAGCAATGTTTATGAAGCACAGAACCAATTCTAAGCTGAAATTTCTATCTTTCAGTGTTCCAACTCCAAGGAAAATAATGCTTTAGTAGTCATAGGTATGACTCAAGGTTTTAAAATCATTTGAATATCAAATAATTTGTGTGCAAAATGATTTTTTTTTAAGGTAACCTGAACCTTAACACAGAAGTGGTTGTTTCTTCCTGAGCCTCTCTGGAATTGTGTTGAAAAGGAAAGCTATTCCCCGTCTCTGTGCGTTTATAAAACCTGCAGGTTTTCCAACACTCCACAAACTGGGGAAACCATAGGAGAAATAAGGGAAAATCATTCCTCTACGGATTTCAAACCTGTAATCTCAATTCTTGCTTCTGAAGAGCTCAATCATCTGATCAGACACCTGTTTTCTCACGAAGCGAGGCAGTTTCTGATATTTTTACATCTCAACACTGACGCTTAAGGATGTTAGTACTTGCCAAGTGTTTATCACAGTCAGAAAAATACTGTTCAAACGTATAGTTACGCTTCATGTCAAAGTGGACACATTATGTGTAATGTTTGGCCTAGGCTGACAACAAGCAGCACAGGAGGTTTTATAAGACAAACTTCTGTGACTCGGGAGACTCCAACTTTAGACAACAAACGCATCAATTTCCCACAAAAAGTTAATAAAAGTAATATAAACGGTATTGTAAGCAAATGCAAGGCAGAAGGGACAAACATTAGGACAGTGAGTTTATTTTTACTGTGTTTGTAGTGTCAAATAAATATATTTAGTATCTATCCCCACTGCTGCCTGTTGTCAAAATGAAAAATTTAAAAATAAGGTTAATATGAATTCTCATCAGTGACTCACCACCTGATATACTTTTCTCAGTGCAATAGTAACTAGTAATATTTTCAAAGATTTCCTCAAAATACAACGTGGTCTGAGAAAGGCAAAAGCATGTGCTCAGTCTTCTTTCAATGAAGACCTCTCCGTCCATAATTAATATTTTCAAGGCATGATTTCAGAGCCCTTTGGAATTTGAATTAAAACCAAAAAATCCCACTAAAAATAACCCAATGTGATTTCCTTTCCCTGTAAAGGTTTTCCAGTAAAATCAACATAAAAACACATGTAGAGAGCAAAAAAACCCACCCTAATAATCACAACAAAACTGGATGTTTTAACATACCATTAAAAAAGGTAGCTATCAAATAGTGCAGATTCTAACAAGGTTCACTTTTGAAGAAGTTAACATCTAAAAGAAACTGTATGGGAAAGTGAAGGCCATATATATAAATAAAATCCAATTAAGAGCAAACTACAGAATTTTATGAAGACTAAGCATTTCACACCTCAAGATACAAAAATAAACATTAGCACAAGCTC
Source organism: Charadrius vociferus (assembly GCF_000708025.1). Taxonomy (NCBI): domain Eukaryota; kingdom Metazoa; phylum Chordata; class Aves; order Charadriiformes; family Charadriidae; genus Charadrius; species Charadrius vociferus. The sequence continues at coordinate 197,692 of NW_009647947.1, read as the reverse complement.
ACTTTTTCACTGTTCCAATGTTCCTCTTCTGCAATCCTTTGTTTGTATTCCTTTTGCAAGTCTTCTAGCTGTGCCTGCAACTCATGAACTTTTGCTGTCATCTCTTCTTCACGAGCCTTCACAATATCGGAAAAAAAAATTACTTATAAAAATTAATCATTTAACCACTCAAAACCTTAACTACAGCGGACAAAGCAATCAACAAGAGTAACGCCATACAAAGAATATGCTTAAAATTCAGTATAAAGACTAGTTACACTACAGGACTACAGAAAAGAGCAAGAAACAAACATAAGAGCTTAACAAGATTTCGCAGGCCTTTGACAATTAAGCTTACATAGTTAGGATTACAGTCAGTCTTGTGAAAATTACAAAAAAGAGCTATTTCTATCAGGCACTAAAACAACATTCGAGTATAATCCAATACGTGTATTGCTGAAGAGACTGTGCTTGCTTATATGACCCTCATGAAGGGGGACACATGATGATACAGAATTAATTCCTATATTCTGGAAGCGACAAGGACTTAAATCCTTTCCTCGCTCACTCTCACAAAGATGTTCCTAAAGCAATTTTAAGCACATTTTCAGAAACAATGACTTCCCCTTCACAAGGGTTTGGAGGGCACTGTGCTGCATGGAGGAAAGAAGCAGCAGCAAGAATGGTATGGAAATCAACTTTTCCCTCTATGTTTTATGACAGTGTGAAGAGTATAATTATAGGAGAAAAATAGGATGACATAAATCCTAGGAAGTTAATCCACCTATATGGCACTTTGCAAAAAGAAGTATTTTTTAAAAAAAATTGTGTCCCCTCTGTCCTTTCTGTGAGATAACATGTTAGGGAGCTTATAAAACAGCACTCCAAAGTGCATGCCTTCACTGCTGAAATAAACTAAAATTCAAGTTTCACTCATACTAACCACTGAGGGCAGTGAGCTGCCCTCTCCGCTATGCAGTAGCACTTCAGATCAAATTACTACAATTAATCAGCTGTTATCAAGAACACAACTGCTGATCAAAACTTTGTTCCTTTCAGAATCTCAGGAGTACAAACTATAGTGATACAGAATATTCGCTGAAAAAGCAAGTACAGAACTAGAAAGCTGATCTAGGCTTAATAGAGATACGGTATGCCGTAAGTAAAAAAAGAATTATTTCCCTGTAAGGTCACTTTTTAATGTGCTCCTTGCACCCTACATAAAGAATAAAACACCCTCGCCATACAGTCTCGTGGCCCAAAAACCACTACAGAAAAGAAACAAAGGAATCCCCCAAAAAAACTACGGAATGGGAAGTCACAGTACCTCAGCAAGTGTTATGGCCTACAAGTTTTAAGCATATCCACCTTCAATAAAACCTCACTCAAGCATCGTGACCTGCAAACAGTGTTACTTTTTATTCATTCACATGATTTTTCTATGCCCTCAAAAATACATCAACAACTATTCTTTTCTAAGACTCTTTTATAGATGGTTATACTCCTCTAGTTAAAAACCTGCAATACCTGGCATACTCAGGTGCTTCTATATTCCCTTGTTTGTGTTTTTGGGTTGGGTTGGGTTGGGTTTTTTTTTTGGGGGGGTGGGGTGGTTGTTTTGTGGGTTTTTTGGGTTAAGGTTTTTTTTACACTAAGAATCTAAAATCTTACAGTTTCTAGACTACTGTTCAGTGAAATAAATCAAAATTGCATGCACATCATTCTTAGTCATAGAAGGTAGGTGAAATGCAGACAAGAAATTCAAATCAAAATGATGAATGACACTTCCATAAAAAAGGACCTACCTGTGAGTTAGTATTTTTATAAACCTCTGAACAGAGATTATAATTTAAAATTAGAAATATCACCTGAGGTTCCAACATGCTACAGAATCTGTATTTACAATAAAAACTTCCTGTTCTATACAGCATTTGGCATACTCTGAAAAGCTAAGACTTCAATAAAGTTATAATTTCCCAAATCTTAACCACAAGGCGTATCCTGTATACACATGGGAGGCATTGCGACAGATGAAAGAATACACGCCTGAAGTTAGGTATTTTATTTCTACCTCATAGATAGGCTTAAAATAAGCTAGCTGGAGCAAAACATCCAATTTTTCTTTAGTTATATACTTCAGTTGAAGAAAAAAAAGACTTAGGCCTCAAATTACAGGCTATGCTGACTTACAAGTCCTTTAATTAGGGAGACTTTAATGAAATCTTATGTGATAAAAGTGTTTATGAAAGATAAGCAAACAGTAGATAAAGCAAGAGAAGTACCAAGGGAGCACTTCAGAAATAA
>NW_009647947.1:191442-195388 GCF_000708025.1 Charadrius vociferus | reverse complement strand
TCCTGCTGGTCTTAAGGGTATATACTCAAATCAAGTTAGACTAATTTTTAGCATCATTAAACATGTTTAAAATGCAACAGAGAGCTACAAAGTTATATGAGCAAAATTCATTCTTGCAATTGGCATTATTTTTGCTTTGTCTTCTTACCATTTATGACAGAGACAAACCTCTCTGCATAAATATCTTGATGCGAAATTTCTCAAACCTGTCACAAGCCAAGTCAGGTATAAGTGGGGTAATAACTGGTAACTTTAGGCTAAATTGAGAAAACCTATACATCTGCCGACACATACATTCCTATTTCTATCAGAGATCCCAATGAATATGACACACACTCATTTTAACTTAAATACTTCTTAACTTTTAAGGTGTTTGCAATACCTTTTCAGGGAAAAAGGTAACAAATACTCTGACCTTTTGTTCCTTCCCCAAAATAACAGAAACACTCACACACATGCCACTACCTAAAAAATGAAATGTACTCTGAAATTTAAAATATCAACCTGTAGCTTATTGCAGTTCCAGGCAACTCTTATTGCCATCATCAATGAGATGCAAACAATACCTGTTATGTCCTCCAATTGCACAGAAGTCAAATTAGCCTAAACCTTCAAGATCATACACTGAACACGGCATGCATGTTTCTGACATACATACAGACTGAATGCATCAGAAAACAGAGAGGAATTACATCTTCATGACTTCAAATCACAGACCTATTTGGGCCTGTAAAGTAAGGACCTGAATGGCAACACGCTGCACATTGAGGTAAGAGAAATATAAATCCTACAGAAATGCAGAATTTAGACCTCCAGTACAAAAAAAAAAAAGTCTCAACTGTTTTATATCATGCAATTTTTCTAAATTCGGAAACAAAAGAAAGGGACTCTAAATTTAAAAACCTGCCATCTCCACCCAACTTGCTTGAAGTTCAAAAATCATAGTGGAACACACCAACCTGCCTACAAGATTGAAATTTTTAGTATTAAACGCTCAGTCATGCTCAGTACATAGCTCTTTGGGCTGGTAACTGAGCATAAATGAACAGAAGTTCACTTACATTTATTACTATTGGCTCTAGTCAAGGGATATTCTTTCTTACTAAACTATTTGTGCAAACAGGACTCAGATCAGCAAAATCAAAGCCTGCACCCCAGTATGACGTACAGTCTAGCACTGAAAACCATTCAATCTTTTGTTGCCGTACATGTGTGGCTGGGACATCCTTGGATGGCAAAGTATCTTTAGACTGGTTGCTAACTTCTAGTCAAAATCTTACTGGAGCAAAATTGTGTTTGTCTGCAAATATCATGCAGACAAACAGTTCACAAGTAAAAACCAAAGCTTTACTGGCCTAAAAGCTATGCAAATAGACTGCACCCTGCATAGAACCTTACTTTAGGGGCTACGGTGCCAACCTGGGCAGAGCACCAGAGAATGCAGCTAAAGAGTGAGGTGAGTCATAAACACTGTATTTAAATCCTTAGAAAAAAACAAAAAAACACACGAACACCACCACCACAACTCTAGTAAAGCTTAAATTTAAACTTACTCACTTTCCTCATTGCAATCTGGAACACAAACTGCTCAAGGACATAAGGACCTAACTGTATAATTTTTACTGAATGATCAGAGCTGGGGCTTAATGTTTGGTGTTCTTTTGTGTTCATAAAACACAGAAACAAACATTTAACATATCAAGTGTAATTCAAGCAGTAAGATCTGTATTAGAAAGAATTACAGTTTTTCTGTCTAGTTGTGCAATGAAAAAAGCAAAAGAGTTATTTTGAAACGCACGTAGTCATATCACTTTTCAGAAAGATACCTCAAGGATTTCTTCGTATTTTTTCACAGTTCTTTTTAGATCATCATCTTTTTCAGCAATTTTTTTATGCAACTGTGTTGTCTCTATGTGATGACTTTCCATCAATTCAGTTTCTACCTCCTGGGCTTTACCTATAAAAAAAAAAAAGTCAGGCGATATAAAAAAAACCCAAACATAATTATTTTGTTAAATTATGTCACAACAGAATTTTGAAAAGCTTAAAGACAACTGTGGAAGGCATATATAAGGAAAATTGTCATGAAAATTAATTTTTCACAGTCAGTGATAATTATGTCACTTGATCCTAACATGCATGAAGTTTGCTGTCTGCAGTTTGGTATATAGAGCAATTTTTTTTAACTGCTGGAACTCTTCTCTAAAAGCTAATATCACAACCAGTATTTATCAATGAGTTCTATCTCATATTCTATCTGGAGAAGCGATTGAAACACCTGCAAATCTTCAGAAATTCCTCACTTGTAGGGGTACTTCCAGTAATTGTGGAGTCAAAATATACTTTCTGCTCCTCCAACCTCCAACTTACACTAGGGTGGCAAAAGACAGACGGAGAAGAGAAGCTGAAATATGGTATGCTCCAGTTAAAACCAGACATCATATCCAGTTGGTACCTGTTAGTGGTTATAGTGAATGAAGTCTGTAAGACGCAGCAAAGAAATGCACTTCTGATTGCCAGATGGATCCAAGTTTCTCTAAAAGGGACCCTTCACTGTCATATATTGAACAATGAAGTAAGTGTTAAAGGTTTGTATTGCTGAAGCCTAAGTAGTATGACAATGAAAACTTACCGATGTGTTTCACCTCTAAAAACACACTCTCTTTTGTTTTTATTTTGATAGAAAGGTAGTACCTATGGTTATCAAGGGGTAACTTTTGCCATGACAGATGCAAAGAGACAGAGTGCTAGACCAAAGAAGTCATCCTGCAGGGTAATGAAGAACAGCTACATACGATTTTCCTGATTCTGCTACAATTAACATTAATATGTTATTTTCTGAGCAAGAAAAGTTCTTTCCCCAAGTTCTCTAGGCAGTCATAAAACACGTGCTGTCTTTACCAGAGTCACAGGTAAAAGCCCTTCCCCCAAAATTCTGAAGATTTGGTTTTCTGGCTAGTTTCTGATTACCATTATATTAGTGTTTCACTTACTGATAGTCTCTTTTACTGCTGTTTCCAATTCTCTATCTTTTTGAGCGAGCTGAGTATTGAACTCTCTCATTAATTGCTTTAAAGTGGAGTTGTGCTTTAACTCAATGTCTTCTTGTTCACACCTGTACAAAAATGTCAAAAAAATACAGTGAGGAAACAAAATGTTTAAAGAGAGTGTGAGAACAGTTTAGCAAGATAAGAGACCTGGGAATTTCTTCAAAACTATTTCAGAATGGGATGGGTTTGAATTATATGAATTCTGTGGGATTCAGGGAGGCTTTTTGTTCCTCTTCTATAGAATTAACCTGGAAGACATAGGTGTTTCATTTAAAAAACAACCCAGAACTGGGAATTTCTTCAAAACTATTTCAGAATGGGATGGGTTTGAATTATATGAATTCTGTGGGATTCAGGGAGGCTTTTTGTTCCTCTTCTATAGAATTAACCTGGAAGACATAGGTGTTTCATTTAAAAAACAACCCAGAATCGAATCCTTCCAAAAGATCACAGAATGGTCACGGTTGGAAGGGACCTCTGGAGATCACCTAGTCCAACCCCCCCTCGCCAGAGCAGCGTCCTGATCACCTCAGTAGCCCTTTGCTGGACCCTCTCCAGCAGTTCCTTGTCTGTCTTGAACTGGGGAGCCCGGAACTGGACACAATACTCTGGATGTGGTCTCACCAGGGCAGAGTAGAGGGGCAGGATGATCTCTCTCGACCTGCTGGCCACACTCTTCTTGATGTACCCCAGGATGCCATTCGCCTTCTTGGCTGCTGGGGCACATTGCTGCCTCATGGTCATCCTGTTGTCCACCAGGACTCCCAGGTGAGAGAGTCTCCCTGCTGGAGAGCAGCTCAGCCCCCAAACTGTACTGATGCATGGGGTTATTCCTCCCCAGGTGCAGTACCCTACACTTACCCTTGTTGAATTTCATCAGGTTTCTCTCTGCCCGA
>NW_009647947.1:141719-190171 GCF_000708025.1 Charadrius vociferus | reverse complement strand
GCCTTCCCAGCAGATATCAGGGTAGTTGAAGTCCCCCATGAGAATCAAGGCCTGTGATTGTGAGGTGATTCTCACCTGTCTGTAGAAGGCCTCATCAACTTCCCCATCCTGATCAGGTGGCCTGTAATAGACACCCACAACTGTGTCTCTCATATTACCCTGCCCCTTGATCCTTACCCACAAGCTCTCAACTTGCTCATCATCTGCCCCCAGGGAGAGCTCGATACATTCCAGTTGCTCTCTCACATAAAGAGCAACTCCACCACCTCGCCTCGCTGGCCTATCTTTCCTAAAGAGAACATAGCCCTCCATGACAGTGTTCCAGTCATGTGAGCTATCCCACCACGTCTCAGTAATTGCAATGAGATCATGGTCCTGTGACTGCACACAGATCTCTAACTCCTCTTGTTTATTCCCCATGCTGCAGGCATTGGTGTACAGGCATTTCAGAAAAGCCAATGAGTGTATAGTTTTTGCCCGTGAAGGGTGGTGGGCCTTCCAATCCTCAAAAATACTAGCACTCGGCCCCACAACTGCTGAGCTACTACGCCCAGGCGCCTCTCTATCGAGCCCAGTTACATGCCCATGCCCCTTCAAATCTAGTTTAAAGATACAAAGTTTTTTCTGAGGAAGATGAAGAACTGGAAGTAAAGAACATTCAGAATTATTAGGGAATTCCTTGCTTGAAAAACTATTAGAGTGCTGAGCAGTATACCACATTTTTGTGCGGGACATACGAACAATTCTTGGTATCATTTGAACATGAAGCTCTCAGCACTATGTTTTAATAAATTTCGTTTCCTGTTTGAGGAAAACAGAATTATATTTTACATTCTGGCAATGCTGAAAATGACCATCTCTAAAACAAATCAGAAGCAGAATCTTTGCCAAAGACAAACCACTTTTTAAACTCATGACTCAAATAGTATTCATGAAGTGCTACTTTCAAGTAGCTCTTTGCTTTATGTTTCTCTAAGTCTATTTTTAATAAATTTCGTTTCCTGTTTGAGGAAAACAGAATTATATTTTACATTCTGGCAATGCTGAAAATGACCATCTCTAAAACAAATCAGAAGCAGAATCTTTGCCAAAGACAAACCACTTTTTAAACTCATGACTCAAATAGTATTCATGAAGTGCTACTTTCAAGTAGCTCTTTGCTTGACGTTTCTCTAAGTCTATTTAGAAGAATACCAGTCATTATTTCATTGTTACAAATTGAGCTTTAAAAAGGTCTTCTTGTGGTTTTAGTAGTTAAGAATAAAGCAATGAAATGGTAACAAGACCAGGAACAAAGAATTTACCTGATTTTCTGCTCCATTTCTTCTAAGGACTCCTTCTTTACTATGTCGAGTTCCTGCTGCTGTTCTTTTCGCAGAGTACGTAAGTCTTTTTGAAGATTACTCACTTCTTTGCGTAGTTTCTGTTTCTCCCTTTCAGTCTCTTCCAGTTTAGTCTGCAAGTCCTTCTGCTGGTTCTGCATATCACCTAGTAAATTCTGCAGCTCCAAACCAGATTTAGCCTTTTCTTCAGAATTTTCCTCAAAAGCTTTAAGACTGTCGTTTCTTTCATCCAACTGTTGCTGTAAACTTTTTAGCTTTTCTTCGTATCTCAAACTCATATCTTCCATCTCAGTCTTATGCACTTCATTTTCCTTCACTAGATTATTTTCCAACTCCTTTATCTTCTGTTCTAAAGATTGACTGACTGCCTCCTTCTCCTGTATTTTTTTCTGGAGATCTCCAATTGTGTTCGCCATGCCAAGATGGTTTTGTTCTTTAGCTTTTAATTCTTCCCTAGTGCTTGCTAAATCATCACCACAACGAGCATGCTCATCCGCTAACAATGAGTATTTTTTGGTTTGCTCCTGAAGTTCTTTCCTGAGGTTTTTAGTCCTACTCTGCTCCTCCTGATGGCTCTTCTCAACACATTCTAATTTTTTAAGGAGTTCTTCCTGTTTGTTTTGCAGTTCTAGATGAGAGCCATTACTCTCTTGCTGTTCCTTTTCATATTTGCGCAACAATTCATCTTTTTCTGTCAAGCCCTTTTGTAACACGTGGATTTTCTCTTCATATGTCTGTTGGACGCTCTCAAGCATTTTATTCTTTTCTTGTTCTACAGCAGCTTTTACGCTCTCTAATTTTTGCAGCATTTCTTTCTCTAATTCTGTGGGATCTCTTGTTGACCTAATTTTTTCTTCTAAGGACTCAATCTTGGCCTCTCTCTCCTGCACTTTTTGTTCCAAGTCTCTTAAGTGATTTTCTTTATCTTGCTTAAATTCCCGTTCCTTTTCTTCCATCTGAGACATCAATTGCTTTTTAATAGAACCAATTTTTTGCTCTGCCTTCTTTTTCAGATCTGCCAGCTTAGTGCTGTTCTCTGCATTTAGTCTGTCTTCTAATTCTTTCAGTTCTCCCTCTTTGCTTTTAAGCATCGCTGATTTCATTTGATCAAATTCCCTCTCCTTTGCTTCAAATTCAGCTTTCAGTGCACCTATTTGCTTCTCAAGATTAAGCGCTTTTTCTTCTGCCTCCTTAAATCTATTGTCCTTTTCAAAAGCCACCTTCTCTGCCTGCTGGAGTTGCCAAGCTATCTCTTCTTGCTCTGTGTTTTTTTGTTCATTATATTTTTTAAGTTCCTCCACCAAGGAATCATTTTCTGAAGTTTTCTGAGCAACATGTTCTTCTAGTTCAGCAATTCTTGCTGCTTGTTTTTTTAATGTTGCAGTTAACTCACCTTCTTGCTTTTCCCTCACGTTTTGCTTTTGTTCCAGTTCACTTTTTAAACTATCCAGACTCTTGCTTTGTTTAGCCAGCTGCTCCTTCAGTTTATTTAGCTCTTCATCTTTTTTATTGGCTTCAGTATTGCTTAATTCAAGTTTGCTCTGCAAATCTTTAATAGTATCATGATTTTGTGTAAACCTGGTTTGTGCTTTCATCTTCCACTCTGAGAGCTTGGCTGTGCAATGACCTACCTGCTCAAGAGCTGACGCTTTTTCTTGACTCAGCGTCTCAACTCTGGATGATAACTCCTGTACCTGGTTTAACAACTGCAACCGATCCTCTTCATGTTGCTTGCTTAACAGAGACATGGCTGCTTCCTTCTCCGTTAAACTTATCGTGCTTTCAAGTCTAACATTAAGGTCATTAATTGTTTTGTTGAGAGCAGAGATCTCGGATTCTTTTTCCTGGAGTTCCTCCTTCATTGAGGTGACAGCATTGATGTTTTCAGATAACTCTTTCCTCAGTTGTGTTATGCAAGTTTCTTTTTCTGATGCTGCTTGCTGCTGATGCCCTCCTTCTTTTTGCAATTGTTCCTTTTCTGTTACAAGCCCTTCAATGTCAGCTCTCATGGACATAATTAAATTGTCCTTCTCTTGCAGCTGTTGCATTGACTTTTGCAAAGAAGCACTTGCCACAGAATGGTGCTCTGTTACTTCTCTAAGTTGAGCTTCTAGTTCAGGAATCTTACTCACTTCAATTATTACTGCTTCTTTAACTTTTGCAGTTCGGCGCTCACAATCTGCAATTTTGCATGTTACCATGCCAATTTTTTCATTACATTTTTCAATTAATTCATTGCTTTTTGTTTGCAATAAAGCTTCAGCATTCCTCCAACAAGCATCTAACTGGGCTGCAAGTTCTTCTGACCGCCTCTTAAACTCAGTTTCTTTTAGCTGAATTGCCTCTATTTTTTTCTCATAATTTTCATGATCTTTATACTGAGAAGACTGCACCGTTTGGAGTTTCTCCTCAAGTGTTTTCAGTGTATCACCCAGCTCAGTAATTTTGGCTTTGTCCTCTTCTTCAATTGCTTTCTGTTTATTGAGCTGTTCCTGAAGTTCTGACTGATCTTTCAGGGACTGATTAAGATCGCTTTCCAATTTTTTCAACTGTGTTTTCAGGTCACTTTCCTTATCAGACAAAGCATTCACCTTAGCCACCGACTGCTTTAGTTGTTCCTGCAGTTCTTTCAAGGACTCCTCTCTTTTCACCTGTTCTTCCTTCAGTCGGGTTATTTCTGTTCTGGAACCCTCCTTCTCAGCACTGAAGGTAGCAAGTTTCTGTTTCAGGTCTCCAACCTCCTGCTCCTTCTCTTGCAGTTCCATTTCATGTTTTTCCTGGAGCTCTTCAACCTGCTGATTGAGTTTCTTTTCCCAACTCTGGGTAACTTCTTCTAACTCCCTCCTATGAGCCTCAGCAAGACTCTCTAGTTGCTCCTTCTGATTAGATTCCAGTTTTGACACGGCATCATTGATTCCGGCTGAGCTGGCATGTGCCATTTCCAACATTTTAGCGTTGAATTCACTCTCTTTCTGACTGAACTCCAACTGCTTGTTTTCAAGCTCTTTTTTTAGTTTAGCTTCCTGCTCAGCAAGCTTCTTTTTGAAAGTTTCCTGCATATCTTTTGATTTCTGTTTAATTTTCTCCATTTTGTTCTCTTGACGTTTCAGTTTACTTTCATATTCTCCTTGTAAAGCACTAATTCTCTCCTCTGCTGCTAACAGTTTCTCTTTAAGCTCTTCCACTTGCTTGTTCTGTAACTTCTTCATGTGTTCAATTTCATTTTCCTTCTCAGTTAGACTTCTCTTTGTCTCATCAGCCTCTCTCTGTGCATCCTTCAGCTGACATTCATACTGTTGTGTTACAGAGGTTACTCTTTGTGTATTTTCATTGCTTGCTTCTTGCAAATGCTGCTTCAGGTCATGTACCTGAGAGACATATGCCTCTAACTCATTCCTGACTTCATTCAGCTGGGATTCACTTCCTCCTAGCTGCTCACTAAGTTGCAATTTTTCACCTTCAAGATCTGTCAGCTTTTGCTGCAATTTTGCTAATTCCTCTTCATAAATCTTTGCCTGCTCATTAGAAGTACTTTGATGAGACTCTGAAAGCTCCTCTAGCTTTGCAGACACTTGGACAAGTTCGGCTTCAGATCTCTCTGCAGATTCCTTTAGTTTCTGTTCATGTGCTTTTAGTTCCTCCAGATGTCTGTCTTTCTCCTCCAACGATTGCTTGAGTTTGTTGAGCTCCTCTTTGAGTAACTTCTCAACACCTTGAATGGACATTTCATGCTCTTTTAACATCATTTCAACCTCTTCGCTGTGCCGTTTTCTCTCTTCTTCCAACTTTCCTTCCAATTCTTGCTTTGCTTCACACACTTTACTATTCAATTCTGAGAGCTCTTGTTCTAAATCATGACGTATTTTTAGGGCTTCTGATAGCTCAGAAGACAGTGCTTCTAATTCTGTCTGTTTCACATCAAGTTTTTCTAATGTTTTTTCATTCATCTCTTCTATGTGTGCACGGAAAACTGCTTCTTTCTCTTTCAAAATGGTATCTATCTCTTGCTCCTGTTTCTCTCTCATTTTTTCTATTTCAGTTACTTGTTGTTGCTTTAAGATTTGAAGTTTTTCTGTCCAAAGCTCTTCCTGCTGCTGTTTCATGTTCTCCAATTCTTTCTTGTGTTTTTCAACTATATCACTAATTTCCTTATTGTGCTGCTTTTTTTCAGACTCCATCAGAGTACTTAATTCCTCTGACTGGTTTCTGTCATCTTGTGAATACTTTGCAAGAGTGCTTTCCAGTTCAAGAATCCTCTGTTAGAGAATACAGTTTTAAAAGAATATGAATATTCAAAAGTAAGAAGTTGATTAAATTTAAAAAAAAAAAAACTTCACCAGGTTCACATAACTACAAGTCACTTATTCCATTAGTTTTAGTGAATATCAACTTTTTATATAAGCCTTTCATTCATCTAGTTTGTTCTCAATTTTGCTTCCATTATGGTAAGTTAGTTAGTTATACAAAATTTTCTATTTCCCTGCAGTGAAAATAGATACAATAAAAACTTGGAAATAATTTAATTAATTCAAATAAAATAATTCACATTGAGACATGTTCACATTTTCTTATTAAGCTAAAGCACCAATATATAGGATGAAAGATATCGGCAGTCTACACGACTATTATGGAGCTTTGTACATATCTACTAACTGATATATCTTAATTTCACCCCTCATGGAAACGCTGCTGTAAAGTTAAAATGCTTCCATAGACAAAACTTCCAAACTAATATTTGGGAATAATGGAATAATATACAAACTTGCACGAGTAGATAATACAATCTTACCCATTACATAAAGTAAACGATACTTCAAGAATTTAAGCAATTTTTTTCCTTACTTAAGTATTCTTATAACTGTTTGTATGGTAGCAGTACCCAGAAGTTACACAGTTTAAAGCTTAACTCTTCTGTATAACATAAAAAAAAATTCTGTAGACGGATACAAATTCATATCCCATGCCATGATATAAAGTGAATATATTTCTGTATTTTATCATCTAATCTTGTAAAAAACTCAGGGCTGCAGTATACCATGACGATGCATTAAATTTCTGTCATTACAAGAAGCATGGTAAGATTAGAGCAACCCAGTCACAGTTAAGTCCACAGTATTTGTAAATCTGTCATAGCTAAATATATCAGAGAATCATCTATGTTGGAAGGGACCTTTCAGATCATTGAGTCCAACCATCAACCAAACACTGCCAAGTGCACCACTAAACCATGCCCCTAAGCACCACGTCTACTACCCGTCTTTTAAGTACCTCCAGAGATGGTGATTCAACCGCTTCTCTGGGCAGCCTGTTCCAATGCTTTCAGTGAAGAAATTTTTCCTTATATCCAATCTAAACCTCCCCTGGCATAACTTGACGCCACTTCTTCTTGTCCCGTTGCTTGCTACTTTGGAGAAGAGACTGACCCCCACCTCTCTACAACCTCCTTCCAGGTAGTTGTAGAGAGCGATGAGGTCTCCCCTCAGCCTCCTTTTCTCCAGGCTGAACAACCCCAGTTCCCTCAGCTGCTCCTCACAGGACTTGTTCTCCAGACCCCTCACCTCACTGCCCTTCTCTGGACACGCTCCAGCATCTCAGTGTCCTTCTTGTAGTGAGGGGCTCAAAACTGAACACAGTAGTTGAGGTGGGGCCTCACCAGTGCCGAGTACAGGGGAACAATCACTGCCCTAGTCCTGCTCACCACACTATTGCTGATACAAGCCAGGATGCTATTGGCCTGGCTTGTATATTGAAAGGAATTCTTGTAAATGTTTACTCTTTTGAAATCTTTACTCACAGTTCTAAAAGTCTCTACTTCTTGATGCATCTTCTGAACTTTCTTGTCACACTCTGACTGTATCGCTTTCTTCTGAAGCTCTAATTCTTCTAAGGCTAGGGATTCTTGCTGCTCTTGTTCTTGAAGGGTTTTTAAACACTCGGTCTGATTTTTTTCCTGTATCAAAAATTATGATTAAGACAATAAACTATAAATACAGTGATCATACCTTTAAAAACAGTATAATAGAATATTTACAAACCAGTTAATAGAAGTCACACACTAATCACTTGTATTTTCTACGCAGACACACACACACAGAGTTTGTATTTCATCTCTGAAAACAAAATTGTTATAAATCACTTTTCTTCGGAATCATTTGTCTTCTACATCTCTTTGTATGAAAATCATAATGCAATCCAGCCTTTCATTTTGGTTTGTTTACCACAATTGAGAGTAACACCTTCGAGGAATAAAGGTCTGTCCTCACTTGATTCCACTGCTAATGTATTTTTAAGCTTCTACTCCCTATAGTTACAAAAATAACCTGAGAAACAGGGAGAAAAATATAGTCAGGAAGGCACTGTCAAAGTCCCTCAGTCCTAGTCATGGACCAGCATGGACGAACACACAAAAAAAAAAATCTAATATTTGTTAGGTAAAATTACATGATGATATAAAGTGGATTACAGCTTACAAAAAAGAGCAAAGAATATCAATGATTCCTCCCAGCCTGACCTAGAAGAAAATTCTTTTCTGAGGTCAAACACTATGAATAGTTAACCCTGCTCATATAACACAATACAACCAGACATAATGATACCAACACTTTTCAAGTAACAGCCTCATTCTTTGTACCTCTTTTACTCTAGGTGCTGTGGTTAATCACCAACGATCCAGAGGAAGAAATTAAAAAAAAAAAAAAAACAAAAAAACACAAGTCTAACAAAAAGATTTTTCAAAAAAATAAGTCTTTCATACAAGATACAGCTGTTGGTGAGGGGTAATAGTGATTAATTATCATCACTCAGTCTGGATAATCGCAGCTGCTTTCCTTTCATGTTGCTGAAGTCTCTGAGCTCTTTGACTTTTGGAGGACACTCATATCTTTGAGCACAGAAGGACTCTCACTATGGAATGGGGTCAGATTAAGACTTCTAGCCCACCTCACACTTAAGAGGAATGTCTTCCTACACATTTTAGGGATACTTACAAGAGCTGCCTTCATCTTCTCCTGAAATGCCTTTTCTTGGGCCTGTAATCTCTCACTTAGCTCCTGATCTTTGGTAGCCATTTCTTTTTTGTGGAATTTTTCTAGTTCAGCAACACGCTCCTCTGAAGACTTCTGTGAATCATAGAATCAAAGTCAGAAATCAAAGTCAGAAAAAGCTAAATCCAAAATATTAAGTAACAAACCACTTTGTATTATTTCTTAATAAGAAAAGCACTGCATCAGAGAGAGGAAACCAGAACCGTCTCTTTGCTCCCTTTGAATAAGTAACAATCACTTGGAGCCCTTAATATTAAGCCCAGACAGTTCTTATTTTCAAGCCGGTAGTCATCCACCTTCCTTCTCAAGTCTTTCACAGTTGTACTAAAAGAAACACCATATTTTCTAAGGCCTCTTCTACCAAGGTGAACTGACTGTTTTCATTCTCAGATCAAATGTGATAAATTGGAAAAGGAACTTCTGTCAGTAGCTTTCCCTATATTCTTGTTATTTCATGAGCCAGAAAGTCAAGTGGTGATGCTGTACGTAGACAGCTATCTACAACCTATAAATGTGCTTTATTTAAGAATAATGTAATGCAATTCAGACATCCCCCTAAAGCATCAGTGTATTCTCTTAGAAAAACAAATAACATAACAAATGTCAACACAAGAACTGCAATTTAAAGGTGTACAAACTTACAGATTTGCAAGGCACGTTCAGTACTCCTGCAATTCCTACCTGAATATGCCAGACAAAGCAAATTTTAGCAGTTCTTAACTAGCAAACAGTTTGGCAACAAGTTCTTAAATGATTTCATGTACCGGACTAGGATAATCATTAAAAGTACTTAGTATTAAAACCCAAAATCCTGGTAGAGATGTGTGAGCTGATTGCCATTAATTTCTTCTTCCTGACTCCCTTAAAGTCTCAAGTGTACTTCTGGTAAATAATTTTATTAAATACTGTGAAACAGAGAGTAATACTGTTCATTTGTACATGCCTCTAACCTATTGATTTTAAACTGTTAAGAGAAAAAAAACACAACCATGTGGGGAGTTTTCTACTTTGCCTTAAGTAAATCTTTAATCCCTGAAATTAATTTTTATAGATTTTATTAAATAACAGAAATTTTATAACAAAGTTCTGATACACTGATGTATTTTACAACTGCAGTTTAACTGTAATTGAATGGTTAGATGAAAAGCCAATAATACAGGGTGAGTTTCAGCTTTTACCTTCATAATCTCAACCACCTCTTGTTTCACTCTGGTTAACTCCCGTTGAAGATTTACCCTCTCTTCCTCACTTGCCTTTTCTACTGCTTTGATTTTTTCATCCATTTCTGCCTGCAATTTTTTCCGGGCTTCCTCTGTCTTTTGGGCCATACTCAGAGCCCTCTCAAGTTCTTCAAAAGCTGCAAAGAAAAGGAAAAAGAAAAAAAAAAAAAGGTATTTCTCGACTATCATATACTTATGTCCCTTGACACAAGAACAGAGTTCTCAGTAACTGTAAATTACACAAGTGACAGAAGAATTAACTTAGGAATCCATCAAGAATCCACATACGTTTATTATCTAGAAAGGAAAGAGAACTAACAAATAGCTGTGAATGTCTTCTAATACATTCTGTAGCTTCTATTTAATCCCCTAAAATCACTATAAAATACATAAACCATACAAATAAACATATAGCCAGAAGAGGAGCCATAGTATGTGCTGAGTAACTTTGAAGAAAAGGAAAAAGTCTGTATGAAGAAAAGGCGATTCACAAGTTGTTCTTCCACTAAAACGAGCAGACGGAAGCATAAACCAGGAATGACTGCTATGAAAATAAGTTTTTACTGAATCATGGAAGAGTTCTTCCTGAACAGAACACTGAAATATAATATCAGGCACTTTATTTACCTAAGAGTTGTTTATTTCAAACTGTAAAACCTAAATAATCTTCTCTTTAAATTGTGGGTTTGGTGGAGTCCATACAGGTGGCTTTGCTAATTTCATTATTTCACTATTCACTTTTAATGTAAGTTACTACCAATGCCATTCAGGAACACTGGAAAAATGCTTGTATGGTATGAAGACTGTCCTGTGCTTCTAAACTTTGCAAATAAAACATAAGAAAAAGATAGTAACATTTGCTTCCAGAAAACTTGAATCTCTATAAGATGTTTCAAAAGAACACTCAAGCCGCAGTGATGAAATTTACTTGTATTTGCATAAGATACACAAGTCTGCTGAAAAGCATTCTAATTTACAAATAGGAAGCAATAATTCCACAGCTTCTTCCCATGCTAAGGGAGAAGTATTCTAACATACTTTATTCACTTCACAGATGATCATTTAGAAATAAAAAGGAAGCAAATAAATTCCTATGTTGTGAATTATTTTTTTTTTTATTATTATTCAATACCAGTATTTGAGCTCCTCACTGAAACTGATGGCAGAATCTATATAGAATTACACAAGACTAGAATTTGATCACTATTAGGGAAATCTCTTGTCCTGAATAGATCATGAATGTGGAAAACTCCTTCTGCATATCAAAGGAAAATTCAGTCTCAGAACAGTCTACTATATGGTTAATTTTTTGCATAAAAGAACTTTGGCAAAACATCCCTGTAAATTTCAAAATCACAGTGCTAATATCAAGACTGTAATTTATCAGAGCACAAAAAACCTATAAGTATATTATTTTATTATACCCTGGACTACTTGGATAGTATTCTGGTGGCAGAGTAAGACACACACATCTCTAGTTTCCTTGATTCACCATTACTTAGTAGGCATTCAAAGCAATTCCACATCTACTGATAACATTCAAACCTGACACTTCTAAGCACAATCTATACTTTTGAGGCAACGCTGCAAATAGGTTTTAAATTAAGTCAATTCCATAAAACTGCATTCATCCAAATTCTGATCTTTTCCAGAATTTTCTTCCGTTTCCTAAGGAAGCCTTTCTCTGACTACTCACAGAAACAATCACGTTTTAGGGGAAAACAGGGTTGTTATTAACCCTGGCAATACCAAAGCACACCATTGTATCCACTTTTTCCCTCCTGGTTCTACTTAAATAATAAACACTAAAACTCATTACAAAAAAATTAAGAGCTCTAGAGATTATTTCAAATAGCAAAACAGTCTAAACGACAATGCAAGCATGCACAAGCCTTACAGCTCCTTACTTTCCAAGCACCTTTCTTCACAGTCCCCATCAAGGCATTTGCCACCTGGGACCCGCAGGACTCAAGTCCTTCCCCCTTGTCACCCCATCCACGACTTGGTTTTGAACAGAAACTGCGCAAATGTCTTTGGAGAATGGCACCGGCTTCCCTGATGCTCCTCTCAGCTCTAACAAAAGCACGCACAGCCAGCAGAATTGGCCAAGTCCTTCAGTATTACAGCATCATAAATGGCTTCTTTAAAAAAAAAAAAAAACAAAAAACAAAAACAACATACAACCAAAAACCAAAAACCCAACCCTACAGACCTTTACAGAGTATAGCTTGAAAATAAAGCCTGCAAGTAAAAGATTAAGTTATTTCACTTTGCCATACATGTTTTCTGATTCTTATTCTAAGCAACATACACTTTATTTTCATTGGAGAAACCTGTTACTTCTGCAAAAGGAAAGAGAATGCATTTGCCATAGCCCACAAATCTGCCAAAGAGAAGATCCAGGGTGACGCTAGGGTTGACTACTGATATGTAATAGCTGAGCAACATGCAGTACGACAGCTGCATCACCGTAATTGCAAGCAGGATGCTAATACAAAAGCTAGAGAAAAGCTGATGGGTAAAACGCCGAAGGGGTATGAAAGCACAAAGAAGCAACACTTCACAGAAACACACTTAGCTCTCTAAAAGTTAAATTATATGCATCTCAGGCACTTTTAGCACTTAAGCAAAACAGAACATTTTAATTCAATTCTAGTCATTCTATTGTAGCATGACACAACTCAGTTTCAAACCAGCAGAGGGCAAAACTATCATCAAGTAGACAGAACGTTATTATTATTATTTTTAATCTATGGGAGATTTTCATTCTACTGCAGACAAATGCCTGGAATAAAAGTTCCTGGTTTTATCCAAATACTTCTATTCTGAACGCAAGAGTAAAGGCACTGCCTGTGTTCTTTCGCAACCAGCAGAGCTACTGTCGAGGGAAGATCTTTTAACCCGGGTACTGGCTAAGTGAATTCTCACAAAGGCACAGTGGAAAAGCAGAAACAGTAATAACAAGCACACCAACAGAGTCGCAGGTGAGTCTTGCAAAATCCCCGTGGACCAAGCCAGACAAAGTGGAATCCTTCCTGTGCAGTTATATACATTACACAAAAAGAGCCTGAGCGGAGTTTAAAGAAGTGCGAGGTTGCAAAACGGATTTTTATAAGACGTGTGCTAGAGAGTTGACTGCTTTACATACACTACTCCAAAATACCAATCTCCGTTGCCTTCGCCTTGCCTCTCCTACCCACTGTAACACCAGTCCGTACCGCAAAAGCTTCTTGCTCAACTCTCCCGGCGCTACACGTTTTCTCTTCAACTCTAGTGCCATCTACTGCTGAAAATTGTGAAGAACAGGAGGGCAAAGGAGGGATTTACATGTTTTCTTACTGAAGGCTGAGAGCAGGCATCTTGTCGAAAGTTTGAGAAACAAAGGTTGAATGAATTCATTTCCTATAGTTGGATTTGTGCATCTCGGCAGGATTTTGAATGCACAGTCCAAGCTTTTTGTTTCTCTGTAGAAAGGTGCAAAGCACACGCTAATTAAGCTTGCAAAAGAAACGTTGCCTAGTAATCAATGAATGGCAAAGTAAAGCAAAATGAATTTGCTTTCTAAAGACTTTTTTTATTATTATTATTTACTGTACAGAATATAAGTTAGTCAGTAATCTGCATCCTGAGAAGTCAGAAAGGACTTACGCCAAGTAGTCTCAGGAGAAACAAACCTCAGTTTACCAGCAAATTTACAAATACTGTAAATAGCTTTGTTGAAGTAAAATGTAAATAATCTATGTACACTGCAAAGCATTAAAAAAAAAAAAATCAGTTGCCATTACTTCAAGTAAAAGTGCCTGAGAAGCACAGAATTTACTTTTTAGAGCCCAGTTCAAGCACCCAATGTGTGATGTAAGAAAAAAGAGCCCTTACCCCAGTCCTGTTCATACAAGGCTTGGGAAAGGCACCATGATTCACTTATTGGCATGTGTGGATGCACAAAAACAAGATGCTCTGTGAGATTTCAACATAATGTACCTCTAACTACAAAAAAAATGATCTTCAACTGGGCAGACCAAGTTACAGTTCACACAACACACACAAAATAAGCATACATAACTTTTCACTGTTTCAGTACACAAAAATGCATTAACATTAAATCAAACACTGGAGCATTTCACTAAAGTGAAATTACTGAATTATGCTGAATTACAAAGAAAAAAGCCAGACACATAACTCTATGCAAGTTCAAAACATGAAATGGAAAAATATACCATTTTTTAATCCTACAATATAGCACTATGAAAGTAAATTCCAAGTACAAGTGCATTATGCTTATCCTTATTTTGCCGTAAGTGAAATTACCATTTCTACAAATACAACATTCTATTAAGTCAACTCTTCGCTAAATCATGATATAGAAAAAGAGAAGGAGTCTAGAATTTTAAGTCATCTCACATTAACTATCCAAGAAACAGAACTTAAAACACATTGACCTCAAATACATGAAACTGCCAAATTCTTAAAACTGGTATAACTCTAATGTTGTGACTTAGAAGTAATTTCGGGCTCTCCCAATATTGATGGTGGTTTTCTCAAATGCCTGAACAATTTAGTTCAACTGTATTGAACTACACTCCCATTGTACATCACAACATTTTTGGAATGCATAAAGCCAAGGAAGTAATAGGAAAAACCCACTAAAGGTCACCTTACAATTTTGACTATCTTAGACGTAGTATTAACTAATTTTCCATGGATTTCAACATTTATATATGCATGCTTAACAGAGTACAAAAAATAAATGCATTCAACGGTAAAGTGAATGCTTATGAACCACAGAAGTTCCCAAAAGTACTTTAAAATTTTATTTAAAAGAGAGCATATTTAACACACAAATCTCCCCCAAGAAAATTGCAGTGTACTCAACACATTATTCATAAGTGAAATTGTGAAATTACTTCTCATTACAATAGTTAAGTTTTCTGGGTATCCAGAGCATCATCTCTAACCCATTTTCAGCTTCTGGCTACGCAAGTTTGAGGAAATCACTGTATTAACCACAGTGTGTAGGTATTAGTTCATAATTAAGAGGTTTCTACGGCTTAAAAAAATGCTGTGTTTCAAACAACTATGACAATAACTTCATATCTACAGAAGTATTAGAATATTCTTCAGCTTGCTTGTTTTTTGTTTTTGTGGTTTTTTGGTTTGGGTTTTTTTTTTTTTTTTAAATCATGAGGAAAAGCTTCCCCATCTCCAACAAATGAGCAAAATCCAACTTTAGCAGGATTGACTGACTTCTGAAATATGAATTTCCAGAGCTAAAAAGACACATGCAACCTGAAAGGGTAGGAGAGGAGGGCACCTAATCAAAACGCTTGGTACTTTAACAAGATGGATGTTCAAGCTATTTTTCTGTATTACAGCAGGATGATCTACCCAAACTAATGTTTAAAATTGAAAGTTCTGATCTTAATCTACGTAGATTTAAAACAACCCCCTATGAACTCTATTGTTTGAACTTCTCATCGCTTTTTAGAGAAAGAAAATATGCATAATGTTTTATGCAAACTAACCACATCTGAGCTGCTGCCAAAAGAGTGATCTCCTTTAGATACCTAGGAGAACAAACTAAATTATTCTAAAAGAATTTTGATAGATATAGTACAAAACAATTTCACTGTTTAAAAAACAGAGGTGGGGCAGATTGACCTTTTAACTTAGTTTCAAGCAAAAGGAGAACTGCAAGCACACATAATTAATGTTACCTAATTTCCATCAAAAGCAAACTACAGCGTGCAATAGCTACATAAGCCCTAGGTTCCAAGCCTGAAGCGAAAGGAATCATCACTGCTCTTTCACCAAAAAGAAATTAGAAATGCTTCTGCTAGGGTTATTTAAAGAAAATGCTTATTATGGTTGTAACACATCATCTTGTTTCTACATCTTCCCAATCTCTTAGACACTGCCTGCTATGTTTTCTATGTAAAATACTGGTAGCATTATAATGATAATTTATAGACAGATGAGAGGTTCCCTCCTGAAGTTACACAAGCACAAAAGTCTATCAATCTTTTCTCCTACAAATGGGAAAGTACAGCTGCCCCTCAGCAGTGTCCTTCCTAACTCCAGTTGAATTGATAACAGAGACAAATCAGTTATAAACATCCCTAAACTCTGCTGATCAGAAGTGAAGTTAGTAACAATGCTAGCAGGGGTGATATGTAGAACATTAGGAAAAAGAGCATCTCTTAATATCCATTCCAAACAACAACTGATGAAAGAGTGCAAAAAGACCACGCTGACGCTTGCTCATGTTTAAATGTAAAAGCTAATTATCTCCAGATTTTCTTACCAGCTCTTTCAGATTTTTCTTTCTGTTCTTTTAATTCCTCGCCTTTTGTAGCTATTTGTTTGATCCGAGCACGCAGTTGGGCTATCTCTTCCTCCTTCATTTCCAACGTTTCGTGCATTTGTCGCTTTGTCTCTGCAATTACCATGCCCTATGGAAAAGGTCCTTGTGATAAAAAGCTAGCAAATAAATAAAACATACAGCTAAAACAATTTCAAGCCAGGACACAACTCTTGTCAGGAATAAACTTTAGTCTATTACTACAAGACCAGAGATTGTGGTATTTTTCAATGTCAGTAAACAGAAAATGCTAACAAAAAGAAGATAAAAATAGGGATTATTTTGAAAAGTAGCCAAAAATTGTCTAGTGGCGAAAAGAACTCCTCCAGCAACTAAGGACCACCAGAAAACCTCCTCCTTCTGATACAGATACTTATATGCATTCTGTAAACAAACCAAAACCAAAAGCATTGTAGAGTCCGTGCTTCTCCTCAGAGAACATGCACATACAATGAATGTTAGTCATGTTCCTTATTACACCACCAGAAGTTACTCCAAGTACCAAGAATGTGATAAAAAAACCCACACGCTTTAAGGAACAAAAAACTGAGAAACTCTTCATATCCTAAGAAACTACATTACTTTTCCTTCATTGGTTATTTTTTTTAATAATTTACATTGTATCTCATCTTCGTTAATGTTTGGGGTTTTTTTTTGTTCTTTTGGGTTTTGTTTTCTTTTTTTAAAGCTGGCATTGAGGAGAGTATTCAGCATAATTGCTCCATCCTAAATAACATCATCTTGCAGTATCAAGCATAACCTAACAGACAAATACACTAAAGTATCTATACAATAAAGTTCTTAGGTAGCTTAAATTATTTGCTCATTAGAACGTAAACCAAACCACATCAGGCAACTAAGAACAGCTTCTAATACCAAGAAGCCATATATTTTGAGTTTTAAACAATCTTCTTCAAAAACTACAGAGTTTAAAAGAGAATTTTTTTGTTTACCTTGTCTTGTTGTAGCTGCTCAATCAAATTCTTTGCATCACGCAACTGCGTAATCAGTTTAGTCTTCTCAGCCATGTGAAGATCCTAAAAAAAGACCCCAACCACAAGTTTAAAGCACTGCCATCTGTAAGAAAATACCTTCTTCTGACAAACAGCTGAGGTTTAGCTCTTACCCTGCACTATGCCTTGGAGAAAGAGTACAGAACAGAATCCAGGGAAATTAAAGTAGGCATCTTTAAATTACTTCTAAATCTCCCAGTGTTAGGCTGCCTCATGGCTTCCGTAATAATTGAGATATCTGAAGGCTTTGTTACAGCCACCGCACTTTGCTCATAGATGTCAGAATTGCTACAGTAAAATGGGCAAGAAACATGCCTAAGGCACCTGCACTACTACCTGCATCTTGGCTTACAAGAGGATCTCAGCAATGCAACATAATGCATAACGTACAACACGGCCTTGTTCTGGAAAAGGTCCTTAAAATACCTGAGTCTTTCAGAGCTCTTTCAAACCGGGACAGTGCTCAGAGACCAAGACAAAAAAGAGAATCTGATCTCCAGAACTGAAGTTGGGTACAGCTATACTTAACACATTTTCATGTTTTCGTTACTATCAGCCACCTTACTTTTATTTCACACTAGGCATTTAATGACCTTAAAAGGAAAATTGAGCAAAATATTAATTTAGCTTTGGCACTGCACTTATCTTCACTATATTGTGCTCTCCACTGTCCTGCCTTTCTCTGTTTTCTGTTCATTTACATAACTGGTGCCTCTTCCACTGTGTCTTAAAGGTTTAGCTCTGCTCTACTTTTCCCACATTACCTCCTGTCTTCTCTCCTGGGACACATCCTTTCCTCACCCAACTTCCCACAGCTACTTTATTTCTGATACCATTTTGATGGTTATTCATAAAGTAAGGTTTCATACACTACTTCTCACAGCTTTTTGAGTAATTGCTCAATGCGTTCATTCCAGGTGAGTTTTGCACGTTTAACTCCAAAAAAGTACAGGGACAGTTTAATGGTCTGTCCTATTAATAAATTTGGGAAGTACTGGAATTCTTACTGTGCTTTAGCAGGTACCCATAAAGTTAAGAGCATTTTCTGTACCTTCATTTTCTCCAGTTCCTGAAGCCTCTCGTCTAACTGTTCTTGAAGTGCCTCTTTCTCATTGGTTAATTGGGCACAGCGCTCCTTATGTGACCGAATCATCTCCTTACAACGTTGCAGCAAGTTCTCTTGGCGCTTCACCCTCTGATTAAGAGTTTCCAGTGTTTTAACAGAATCTCCATTACCCTCTACAAGACAATATATCAACATCATCATACGCACGCCATTTCCAAAATATAGATCCGCATCCATCATTCACATTGCAGATGCCTCACTGGTCGCTAAAGAAAGCTGTGCAAAGTCTGCAAAACTTCCTAGTGACTACCATAACTCCCAGAAACATGCTACACATACACAGAGTAGTAAAAGTTTTTCACCCCAAATTAGCTTACAAAACCTCTGTTGCTCTGCAAGCTTCAAACCCAAACTATTATTCAATAAGGTTTTCTATGCAATTACGAAGTCATCATGATTTGTAAACCTGCCTGCTGCTACTAACAGGATATCCACAAGCAGGGAAAAATGCAAAGCAAAGCACATCTATCAAGTGCCAGGCACAGAGTCTTCTGCTTTCCCAGGGCTGGGTATGATGTTAATTCTAAAATATCCAGGTCGGCAATACTACATTCAGCAGGATAAAGGCCACATTTAGCATCTCTCTGAGCTTTACTGCTCTCTGTATAACAAGCATATGGGGTAATATTTTACTGTGTGTTCTGCTCTGATGCTCTGGAGGCTATAAGAGTACTTGGCATGAAAACAGGATCAGACAAATTCTAAGGTTCAGTTCACAACCGTAAGTCTTACACACTGTAGTCCAGAAGCAGATTCCAGCACAGGAAACATCTTGAACCCTAATTCTTAGGGACTGGATACTTACTTTACTTCCTGAACACTACAAAACACATGACGCTGGATAAGAAAAATCTCTGATCTAACCCTTCATATCATCCTAACGTACAAAAATCATGGCAGAGTCTAGACAAAGATCATTTCAAGATGCATGTTCACCTCTGTCTGAACCTCACCTTTTATGAAGGATATCAATGAATGGCATTTTAATTATTTAGCAGCATTATAATATCCCTTGCTCGGTAATCAAATATATACAATACTGGGTGTCCCATAACTCAAATAACCTCCTTATGGTAGGAACACTTAGATTATTCAATAGCATGAATATCAAAATTGATCTTTGACTTTTTTCCTGAGAAAGAAAAAAAATAATAGACTGGCAACTGGTGTCCTCCAAACTCCAGGGATAGGTCCTTGCTTATGGGGGATGGAATCTCTCAATCACATTAAGTGGGGATAGAAACAATGCCTACCGGCAAAAGCATTAATTACAATACTATCATCATTATTGACAATGGCAAGATGTTTCAGTTTGATTTCTTATGAAAATTTACTATCTTAGAAGAGTTACCCTGTCTTCTAGCTGCCATGTTGTTTTCAAAACAATTCTCTCCTTCTAGAAAATGTATACTTACTATGACACATTCGGCCTTAAGTATTGTCACTCCATCATAAATAACAGCAGGCTTATTCCCCAAAATTCAAGATCTCTTGACAAAGCTGCAATACCTACCATTGCTTCCTGGTTCCACAGTATTTTCTGTACCGATTTCTTTTGTTGGACTTTGAACTTGTGATTCAGACTGGATATTTGGATCAGGCAATTCAGTGCCTATCTGACCGTTCTGTAACCTCTGTTTCAGCAACGATACCTAAACAAAATGATTTTTGTTGTTAAAAAAATCCAAGGATTCTAAGTAGATCGTGTTTTCATCTGCAAAACTAGAGTGTGTTAAATAAAACTGATATCAGTAAACAGAGAAAGGAAAAAGCTGTCTTAATTCTTTTAGCATTTTTTCAAATCAGAATTATGTTTCCAATTAACAAAAATAGCATGATTGTGAGTGGAGAAACAAAGACCAACTAGGCAAAACACATGAATTTTGCCAAAACAATTTTAGGTCAAACATTAGCAATGTTATGTTCCTGATAACAAGGACATTACAAAGGCATTTAAGTGCAGATGAAACAATCCTATTTAGCATAAGTCAGATTTTACAAAGGTATCTTCTCCCACAAAGATGCACTTAATTTCTAGATAATCATAAATTCTCAAGAAGCTTTACAATATTGCAGCAATTATAATAAAACATGGACATGCATTATAGGAAATACATAATTTAAAAGAAAAAAAAAAAGAAAAAGTAGGAAGAACAATTTCAAACTACATCTGTTGGGTAAGTCATGTTACCTGAGTTTGCAGAACACTAATAAGTTGATCCTTTTCTTCTAAGGAAGCATCAAATTCCTCTTGGAGATGCTTCTTAGCTTGTTGATCCATCTGGAGCTCCTGAGAATCATAAATAAACACATCTCAAATGAAAACTGAAACGTGAATTTAAAAGGCTTGTAAAATACTATGAAATAATATCTCTTCGCAGTTGTGACCCCAGAACACAACCATAAAGTGGATATTTCTTTTACTATACAACATTCCACACAAAATAAGAACATCCCATAATAATACCAGTATTAAACAGCAAGAGTCTAGATTCAATGCAAAATTATCAAGTGTTCTTTCCTCCTAGAAATAAGTTTGTGTAGGGATCACTTCAAGCCTGCTCCTGAAAACTGTTTTCCATGCACACATTTCTCCTAGAAGTTGAAGACTGCACTTCAGTAGATTCTTCATTTAGCCACCAAACTAAGTGAACATAAACAGCAGAAATGTAAATGTCTCTTATGCTCATTCAATATGCTAGCATACTGAATGCCATTTATAGGGGCAGAAAGTTGGTGGTTTTGTTCCTCAAACATGTCTCAAATGAGAAAGCCAGAGAATGCCAAAGAACTTAACTATGTGGCTTTATGTACTACTTACTTTAATACGTTTGGTTGAACACCTTTAAGAACTTGTACACGTTGCCTAAATGCATTAGTAGAATCTACATCTACATAATCTTATAAAACACTGCCTGATGGCGGTTTCTTTCAATTACTTCCTATGCTTTAAAGTTTAAATATTTTCATTTTTTAAAATAGTTGTTGTTCTAATAGAAAATAAATGTACTGAAAGTTAAATTAATCCACATCTGACTGCTTATTGAGAGAATCAGAACCATACACGTCATGCAGGCATTGTAAATTTCCCAAACTTGTGGGGTTTTTTGTTTTTTATTTATTTACTCCGTCCTTATATATATATATTCCCAGTGATTTACCCCAGGTAACTAACACTTCTGTGACCACTATTCTGCAAAGATCACTTGTATAAAAGCAAGCACCACTCATAAACATGGGTTCTGTTAGCCAGGCAAAGATAGAGGATGATAGAAAGCGAAAGAAAAAATGAAAAAAGCAAACAAGAGACAACACAGGGCATGGGGTGCTTCCTGTGCTGCTTTACCCCAACTCTGAATCACACTTTTATGCTCTCTTACCCTCCGACAGTGAATTCTGGCTGTCATAGCTGAGCCTGATACCAGCTTTGAGAACTGCAGCTGTGGGAGCTGAGCCTGCCTCAGCCACGAACAGGCAGGACAGAGCTGGAAGGCATCACCGGGAAAACTGCTCTCTCTTCGCAAGTAACTATATTCACTTTTCAACCCTGCATTGCCTTGGGTTCTCAACAGCTACTGATCACACTTCTGCCTCGTGCTTCTGAGCTTTAGAAGCAATTCCTTCCAAGCAAACCAAAGCAAATCAGTGCAAGAACAAGTGCCAAAGAGATTTACAGAAACTAACAGGGAAACAGTCCTCTTCAGATCCCAAAGTCCCTTCTGATCCTTACCTGAGAAGGAGAACACTAAAGACTGCTCGAAGATTGCAGTCGAGGAATTACTTTTAACAGGAAAACACTAAGATAAGCAAAAGACACATTGATTTCCAGGGACTACTTCACACTGTCAACCTGGCCTCAAAGGAGACTTATTTTATTCTTATATTGCCCTCTTAGAAGAAACTTGTCTGATTCAACATATTTATGGGGAAAGTGGACTGTATGATGAATAAAAGGATTTTTAAAATTAATTTCTGATAACAAATTATTACATCAGTGAATGAGCTATTTTGTACCATTTTAGCTTCCACAATGGAAACGAACCATTTTATTTGTAATTTTTCTTTTAAGTCTGTTTTACCTAATGCTGTAACACCTGGGCTTCTAAAAAACTAGTTCTGGAAGTTTTTCAATTAAGAAAAAAGAATTTCAGTGTTAGATTTGAAGGAAACTTTAAATCTACAAGATTTGTAAGAATTAAATTCTATGCCAAATGTATATAAAAAGTTTACAGTTATATAAATCAGAGATAGATATATATATAACATATACATATATGATTCAGCCAGATTATGACAGAAGTAGTGAAAAGTAAGTACGCACACGTCCAACCCTTTTCCATGATCAAAAGCTTTAACTCTGGTATATGCCTTCCAAAATTTACCAAGTACTAATAAACTCGAAAACTAAACCTACTGGAGCATGCGGATATAGACTTAACATGGAATAAGCTTCCTTCATTTTGACCTTGTAACGAACTGGAAAAAAAAAAACCCAAAGCATCGGCAAGTAACGCTGTGTGTTTTCCCTTGCTATGGGCTGAGAGTTTAGTTTAGGACACGGCAACAGCCCAGGCGCAAGCTCTGGCTCAGACCAGCACGGCACACCCAGCGCTCTGGCGCACCGTCCTCAGCTGCCGAGGTATAAGCGGCACAGATCTGAATGAAAATGCTGGCGCACACAATTCACCATCTGCTTACCTGGATTACACCCCACATCACTGAAAAAGAGTGCCCCGCAATTTGCCAGTGACCTCCTTCGTAATGACTGGTTGCCCGACTGGTCACACAGGGGCAGCCCCTTGCAGGTGAGCATGAGCCTTGGGTACACGCACGTCCAGGTGCTCGCAGTTGCTGTCCCCTGCCTTCAAGGGACCGACCCTGGCTCCTGTCTGCAGGCAAGATGCCCAGCTGCCTGGAGCTAGTCTGCCTCCAGGCAAAGGTGGGACTCGGCACGGTCTGACGGCTCTTGCAACCTCCACGTGCCAGCGCTGCTGCTTGGCACAGCGCATGCCAAAAAGCAGGAGTGCAGACACAGAAAAAGCCTGTGGCTTTGAGCGAGCTGGTACCCAGCTCCCAAGTGAGGTATTATCATGGACAGAGCGGTCCGCGAAGACCCATCTCCGAACCTGATGCTGCACTGGCTCTTGGGGCAGTAAAAAGGCTTCAGCTCCACATTCTGCTTCAGCAGGGTTTGATAATATGGCTTTTGTGAACTTGCTCTGCCCAATAATTTGTACATGTCTTTTAATTAAGCCCAATGTGTTTATTAGCAATACTAAATACATTAGAGCTTCTCTTTTTAATTTCATTATAACCTAAGGAGACAATAATCATAATACAACCTACCTAATTTTATGACTGAAATCAAACTATACTGCAAATTCATACAAACAATGTAAATATTGTAACTGAGATCAAGGTGTATTTGTAAAATTTGATCCTAAATTTTTTTATTGATAGTCATTAAAATTTTTTATTATAAAGTGTCTATTACTTGTATTTGCCTAATTTTAGTACTTCTCAATACTAGAAGAACAACAAACTGCACAGGGACATCTACTGCTAGGCCTAACAATAGTGCAGGAACCACACACGTTTCTACCTATTCCACAATGAACAGAAAAGCAGTTCAGTCAGTATGATGAACTGATGAATTGTCTTAGAGTAAGACAATAAGCTGCTGAATGGGAAACAAGCCAGAGAAATACCCGTATAAACAAATACAAACAAGCAGTAAAAACCCCTGCTGTGCGATAGAAAATATTTTGCAAATTGAACAAAAAAATCAAAAGCTAGGCAGAGAAAGATCCTATGTATGTGCGGTATAAAGTAAATGTTCGAGCAATAGAGGAAATTACCTCTCTCAGTTCTCCAATTCTGCGAAGTGCTTTATCCTGACTTTGACTCAGAATGCCCTTGAAAAAAAGGAAGAATAAACATCAGGTGTATTAAATGTAACTTTTATATAAATTATAAATAAATTTATAGAATTCTATTTCAGCAGAAGCACTCATGATTTGTATTTCTCTTTCCAGTGAAACTTGATGTGTAAGTATTATCATAAACTGCCACCTGCGCGTTGGCAATCTATCACCTGAATTCAGCTGATGCAATAAAAAAGGCTGGAGTACAATAGCTTCAGTTATTCTGACAAACCAAAATTAGCTTGGCTACCTTAGAAATCCCAGCGAAGAACGAGTCTTTTGTTACACACACACACACGTACACAACATACTGTGTAAACACACACACAACGCACTGAAAACCAAATCTGTACTTGCACTACACATTTTAAGATTCAGAAAAGCATTCATGTAAGAGAGGATTAAACATAACACTTACCTGTAGCTTCTTCTTCTCCCGCTGGATAACTTGATAAGCAGACACCAGCTAAAATACAGAAATCAGATATAAAGATGATAATGCATCTGCTTACAGCTATCAAAATAATTTGCTTAGTTGCATCACTATCTGCATTTTCAAACTCTTCACTTGAGAAAGCTTTTCTGACAGAAACATACTTAAATTTTCTCAATGTTTCCTTTTTCCATTTATAAAATGTCTCCAATGTGTTAAAAAAACTAAAGCCTAAAAAACCCTCTAAGAACAGCGATGCTTCAATACAGGCAGTCAAAAAACCAACTGTATCAGAAAGTTACATCCCAGACAGCTACTCTGCAGGGATGTGCGTTTGTAAGGGTACACGTCCTAGAGAGCTTAACTAAAATTCATTTTACAATGAATATGGATTAAAAAATACACTTACAAGTCTAGCAAAAAAAGGTCTGTGTAATACTGAATGTTCTCATCCCATGTGCTTTGCATATACCCAGCAGACAGACTGGAAGTAGACAATATTTCTCATTGTAAGCTGACAAAAGGAGCCCATGAGTAACTGCACAAGTTAGTTTAATTAAAAATTGGATCATAATTGCCTAAGCTGTCCAAAGCTGAAGTTGCATAATGGCACTTGAAACTAGAATATTCTGTTTTCAAATTGCTGAAAAATTACAGGAAAACAAATCCAAAACACAAAAACCAGAAATCTCTGAGTCAAAAGACTGCTTCAAATTCTTATTTAAAATAAATTAGGATTTTTCAGAATTCAAAATTGCTTTTAATTTCAGTCATACTTAAAGGAAAACTAAAACTATCATATATTCTGAGATGCTAACTTTGTATCCTACTTTAAGATGTAAAGTTTTTTTCTCATTTAAAGTCTTGTTACATATTGAAACTACTTTCTTCCAAGCTCCAGCAAAACAATTTTTTGCAACTGCATTAAAGAAATTCCCAAAACCACAAAAACCCCAGACCTTTTTGATAGAGAAAATTAAGACTTGCTCAGCAGACTACACCAAAAAAACCCCAAAACACACCAAACCAAAACAAACCTACAAACTGAAGAATTTTCATTTTGGCAACACTGTTTACATAAACTTTTTAAAAAAAATGTATCTTATCATACTAGCCAGAAGAGAATGAAAAAATAACGGGAGACAACAATTTCTGAAATAATGGATGACAAATGTTTTTTCAGGCGTATGCTGAATACTGTAATTGCTTTATACATCGTTTTCGATTCCAGGGATTTTGACAGTAACAGCCAAAAGTCTGCACAGGAATTTTTGTATTTCAGGGCAGCAAATATTTAAAGAACTGTGAAAAACAGTGCAAATGGATAGTTTTAAATGCAAAACACACACATACTGCAAAAAAAAAAATATCCAGCACTTGGAAAGCTTTACTTTTCCCAACTATTTAGAAAATGAGTAGTAAAACTACTCATATCGTTGATTTTCACTAAAATAGCAAAAGAAATAGTCCTTGAATGAATTCCTTCCAGGGAATACCTGGAAATTATGGGGAGCAGAACTTATTTATTGAAAACAAAATGCTTGCCCATTGAGTGTACATGGAACATACATTGTGTACTTCAAGAAGAAGTTTCAGAAGGAAAGTAAATTTGCTGTCATGCGAGTACAAGCCGTGCTCACCTCTGTACTGAACTCCATCACTTGCTACAGGCTTTCAGCAGAAACCATCATAGGCCCACTTTGTATGAGTACGTACTAATTAAAGTCTATTGCTGACAACATGAAATTATTTACAAACAAGAGAACGATTTCCACATTTTAATATCAGCAAAACATTTGGCTATCTAGGCCAAAAAATAACTAGACTTACAACAATAACTGAACTTCCATGTTAGCTCTAAGTTGACCCATTTGCTCCAAACAGGGAAACAAAACAATTATCCATTACTGCCGTATCTGTTAGCCTCATCTTTTCACCTCTCTGCCCAGGTAAGTCAGTAACAACATTGCCTACCTCTGAGTATTTCCCCCTATAGTTGCCCAAACTGCGCTCCATTCTGCGCAGTCGCTGAAGCAACTGCTCTTTGCTGAGGTTGTCCATATTTCCCGGAGGCTCTTCCGTTTCACTTTCAATGTCGGAAGGTGGATCAAAGGTGGGACCGGCTGTGTCCAGGTCCAGCCGATTCAATGAGTCTCTTGAAGAAGTTCGTACCAGGGACTCCTTAGAAGAAGAGCGGAACAGCGACTCTTTTACCGGGCTTCGAAACAAAGACTCCATGGAGGGAACTCGGAGCTGAAGCCTCTGGGCAAAAGACTGAGTGTCACTCAGCTGCAAAAATTCAAAGCAAATAATTACTCCTACACTACTTTTAGGCAGAAAGACACACTAAAGCCCAGGAAATAGAGACCAGACCTGGGCAAAGTAACAACTGCTGCCTAACACATGCATGACACCAGATAGCTACCACTCCCTTAGAAGAATCATCTCCTTGTGCAGAAAAATCAAGCATGCAACGTCCAGATGTGGGCAATTTCAGACAACGACTAAATCCAATAAACTACAGCTCCTATTTAAAGTCCTAAAATAATGTATTTCTGTGTAACCCCTTTAAAAAGTGAAGAATACATAACTAAACAGTTGCATTTACTGTTGTCCCAAATTTAAAAAAAGATTGTGACTCACTTCTTGATGTATTAGCTCAAAGACACAAAGATATTTTCCTATGATTAAGAGAACAAATTTATTGTAAAAGTCCTTGTAAGATAGTTCTAGCATGCTGTCGTCTTCTTTTTTTTTTATTTTATTTTAAATGGCTTTATGACTTTTACATAAAATGCTATTATTGATGCTATTATTGATTTATGCAGCAAAAGTACTTACACTGTTCTAAAACAAAAGGTTCTGTGCTATGGTACTGTATACTGCTAGTGCTACAGAAGTGACTTGAAAGCATTACTGCGCGATGTTGCCCTCACAATCAAATGCTGGGACACGTGCTAGAGGCCACTGCTAATCCCACTCCCGCAAGCTAAACTTTTTCTGAGACATACTGAAGGATGACCTCCACCTTTATCACTAGTGACAATTTTTTAACCGTGTCAATTGTTTTCCATCAGCTAGAAACTAGCTTTCTAGCCACGCAATATGCCCTCTACTTTTTACAGTGAGGTTAATGCTCCGTATCCCGTGCTGGCTGCGTCCGTGAGCAATGAGAAGCACCTCAACGCAGGCAGCCTGCAGCACGCCGTCAGATCCTGCTAACCTGTCCCTACAAAAAGAAGCTCCACGCATCAGTGACAACACTTAATGCCAGCTAATGGGATTATACACAAACAAAACACCTTGGTGTCCTGGCAGGCAAGTACTTGTCATCCCTACTCCTGGATGAAGATAGATACTGGGCACTTAAGCCAACATAACACAAAGACAACACAGCACTGAAGGTGGAAACCCTCCCCAGACCCTCCCCATACCTGCGGGGAAGCTGGTCCACTTCCATTGTTTTCCGTGGATCTGGGAAGTGGTTGTTTAGTTAAGCTCTACAAGAGGAAAAACAACTGTTAGAAGGAATAGACGACGAGGACTGTAATTCACTGATTCCTACAAATAGCATCTGTGCTTTTTCCTTGCCGGTGTTTTTAGTACTTTCTTTTGAATATTTATTAAGATGTCTTCATGCAAACAAGCTAGTTTGTTAAATTCAAAACAGATTGCTGCAATATACAGAACTACAAAGCAGCTATGTGTGCGTGGATTAGTATGAGACATCTGCAAATGCTGACATCTCCAATTAAGTTATTCATAATGATTGTTTATGTAACATTTATGCACAAATCAAAGAAACACCAAAAAGACAAAATGATAGCAGGAAAAATCTAATTGATGACCGGTGTTGTTTACAGCCAATGTGAGTAACAGCGGAATCATACTGTCTTTCTCTCTTTAAGTACATTTACAGGGGGTGGGGTGGTGGTGGAGGAAACTACCTGGAGAAAAAGTGCTGGTAATAGGCTGTTTAAGACTCCAAACAAGCACAGGAAGAAAATTAGACTTTCAGAAAAAACACCCTGTGCAGAATTTCACTTGTACATTCATCTGCACTCCCAAACAATGAAAAACAAACCAACCAACCATCCAAAAAACCAAAACCAATGCAACAGAAAACAATAGTGTTGGGTGGGTGGGTAGGTTAGGGTTTTGGGTTTTTGTGGGTTGGGTTTGGTTTGGGTTTTTTTTAAACAGAGTTGAGACATTTTTGTTCCTAGTCTGTCTATCCTGCTTTTCCTATGTCCTGTGTTCAGGTGTTTTCTCACCTGTACAAATCCAGACAGTTTTCCAGTGCTTAAACCGCGTCAAACTGAAGTAGCAAAATATGCTAGAAACCATCTTGGATACAAATTTTTTCCAAGAGATGCAAAGCACTGAGACATACCAAACAAAGTACGAGGAATTCAGCTAAAAGCAGTGTGATTTTTAATTTTTAATCAAGATGTACCCTGACAGTTATATGCAAGCTGTAAAATCTAAGGTGTGTATACAACTAAAATATCAATCATAATCACCCATGTATCTGCTACGTGATTACACCCACAGCTTCTACTGTGCAGATATGCAGATAAGCACACAAACAAATATTGAAGAGGAATGATTCAGTGTAAAAGGGCTTCAGAAAGGTTTGACACAGAGCAAACTTAAAGAAGTACAAAAACACCACAGAAGAAAAAGAAATCCAGACAGTTACGGAAGCCAGAGAAATGTGCAGTCACACAGATTCAGACAAAGCGAAATGAGCAATAACCAGCCATACAAAAAATCTGTTTGGATTTGGAAATTGCGCTTCACCTGGCTCGAACAAAATCTGCATTCTGCTTCAGAGCACTATCCTGTTGCAGTGGATTTACTCCTAGTGGATTATGAGCTCTTACTGGGTTTTAAACTAAAGCACTCCTACATTTTATTCTCAGCTCCATCACCTGTTCTTTTTCACTTCCTAACTGGAAAGTTAATAGTAAGGGTAATACAAATGAAGATTTATCTTCTGCTCTGTGATTTACAAAGCACCTACCGTGCTAGTACTGGACTGACAACAGAGGAAGAAAACTACTTTACTGAGAATTACAAACTAACTACAAACACTTATTTCAAAAATTATATATTCTGATACCCATAAAAAGAACTGAAGGAAACTGTAGAGGGTTTGTACATCTAATTCATAAGAATAATTTAATAATATTTAAGATCAATTTTGAAACACAAGATTAAGCAGATTAAAATCTAATGAGGTGTTTATGAATAAAGAAAACCTATGGATGCTGTACTTTTCTGTGAAGATCCTCAAAAAGCTGCCATTTAAGGATCTGTGAAGATCCTTAAAAAAATGCCATTTTGAAACTAAATGGTGCCACTTTTAAAATTTTTCTACTAATTGTGCTGACATCTTTGTATTCAATCTCTGTGAACAAAAGTAGAACCTGCATTTGGGATTAGCCTTTCTATTGGCATAAAGCATAAAAAAGATACACTGGTAATCTTTGTATAAAAACCGGACCACCACAGGTATCCAACTGCTGCAATATTAAGTCACTGTGCTCTAGGGCAAAGGGTCATATTCTGGTGTCTGCACAGTGAAAGGTAAGCATGAATGGAAGTTGCTAAATATAAGTACAGATTCAAGAGGCTTTGAAGAGCTTAAAAGCCCTAGACTTTCATAAGCATTAAGAGACGTTTCAGCAAAACTAGACTCACAAAGCATAGGCTGGCACTTTGAAAGTCTTGAAACCAGCAGGGTTAGTTACATGAGGGTTTCTGGAGACCAACAGAAGTCTTTCTCCACGAACCCATAGAACATACACAACTATATCACTATCCAAAGAGAGCTATAACTATAATCTCTAATAAAAAGGTTGCTTTTTGTTGTTAAGATGTATAAACCAGAGCTCAGTTTTAACTGGAGGACACTAGGGTGTCTTAGTGACACCAGTCCTTCCTTACTTCCCTATTTCTGAAATGCAAACTAATTAATCTTATTTACTTCTGAAAGGTATAAACAGATTCATAAGCCTAAAGAGTGAAAACTTAAATATCTGCATTTAAGAACATTTTACTGTTCTCCCTCATTCTCAGGTATTCCAAAATCACGTAAATTATGGAGGAAGGAAAGAGAACTTAGTATATGTTTTCTTCCCTCATTTTCCTTTAATTTTCCTTTAAAAAGACCTCTCTGTCCAAGAATTTTTGAACTGTTTCTTCACGCAACAAAACCCATGCATCTTAGTTAGTAAAGACTTTATACTAACTTCATCTATGCCAAAAAAAATCCACAATTACAATCACTTCTCTATGACGCTCACTCTCTTGGATCAGACAACACTTGCACATACACTGTTAAAATACTGGTCTGTTTTAGCAGAATTAACTTAAGCAACTTTCCCTCTCCTGCATGTTCAGTTTACCTAGGTTTCCCAAATGTAGAAAATTGTTTTTTAAATATATATTTGTATATAATCAGCACCCCTTTTCCCTATAAACATTTATATCATTGTCTTCTCCCCTCAGTTCTTACTATGAGAGTACAGCTCTAGAGCTTTCAAAAACTTGAGAAAACAAACTCAGTTTTACAGGTAACGTATTATTAATACACACTAGTAACACACTAATGATAACTCTTACATTATAATTATTTGCTCTGTATGCAGTCTTGTATATAAATATGCAAGTCAGTGATTCCTGCCACTAAAGTATATATTAAAAGACAACAAAGACAACATTTCAGCATTCACAGAAATACGTTTTTCAAAATGCAACTGTACTAGGGATATTCTGTAGTGTAGTGAAAAACAGCCCACAACTTAACTGCTGGAAGTGTAGAAAACCTTAATTAAATTTGCAGTGAAACTTTAAATAGTGATCACTGGACCTGGAATGTGGCCAAAATCCCTAGAACTGAAAAAAAAATAACAATCTAGTAACTATTTCAAAACTATAGATTTCAGTACGGTCTGAATATCCTCTTTGCTCCCCATCAAAAAGTTCAATCTTGAGAATACCGTGACTGAGCTAGTAATGAATCTGTGCTCTAAGGGCACGCTCTGAACAAGCATAACCCTTTACAACAAATCAAGACTTTCCACAGATCACCTTTTCAATCACTGTTTCAGTCCAGTCTTGCATAGCTTGAGAGACAAGTGCAGCACAACATAGTGTGCTGTGCTATGTCCACCTGCTTACCAAATTTCTATCCTGTTACAGCTTTCAGTGACTTGTCATTTTCAGCCTCTGCATGAGCAGAAAAAAAAGCACTCGCTAAACTGGAAAAGCAAGATAACCATGAAGTACAAGGATGAATTGGAACTCTAAAAAACTGTTTGAATCACAATGGACTCAGGAAGGCCATGCCTCTTGAAGCATGTGAAAGATGCCATCCCAGTCCTGTGACAACAACGAGAATACAGCTTTGTACATGCATGTGTTAGAAAGTAGAAGGCTGCTTTCCTTCCTGTGCCTGCTTCTTTTTCTCCATTCTTTCTCTTCTCACTGACCTTCTCCCACTTGTAAACTATGAAAACAACATTTCCAGGCAAATAAATATGTATTTTAAATAAAATCTAATTATTAAAAGACTACTTATCCTCACAATAATAGCTGCCAGGGTACCAACTAAAAGTAGCTGAATTCCAGTGTCTATATGAGACAATTATTTCCTGCTACCATTAGTAGTAAACGACATTGTGAGGCTTTCGCTGTACACAGCAAAAAGCATGTAATTTTTAGTGAAAAACAATCTCAATGTTTATCATATCATCTTGAAATACATAGACATACATAAAAATGAAGACTTTCAACGCCATTAATGAATTCTAAGCCACAAACATACAAACGTGTGCCACAATTATCTAAAAGTTGTGTAGAGTATGGTTACCTGTGTAACAGAAAATGTGTTATTTTTTTTTATGCTACAATAAATTCACATCATACAGCACACCAGCCAGGAGCTATCAGGTACTACCTCCGTGAAATTTAGTGCAGGGTTAGCAACAGGGTAGTTAAGATAGATGCCTTTGTGAGAACAAGCCACAAGCAACACTAGGATTGCCTTCTAGTACAGTACTCTCCTCCCCCTGCTAAAAGCATCACTAAGAGGGGTGGGAGGACTCACCACACCGTCACTCTGTGGCTTAGGTTGTTTGGTGGCATCCAAAGCAAAGATAGTATACTCAGAGAGAAAAGCAGGTTCTGCTATCATCCCGGCTAGCAGCTGTCATTCAATGCAAAAAGCAGGAAAACGAAAATAAATCAAGTAGTAAGGTCAAGAACGTTGCACGATTTTACTCAGTTTTTCCACACTATTAAAAGCATCATAATTATGAGACAACAGCTATTGATAAAGGCAGGACATAACCAGAAAATATGCATTAGATCATTTCAGAACAGCCAAAATTCAGTTTTGATCATTCAGAAGTAAAGAAACACACAATTAAAAAAAATTATCCTAGTTTAGCTGAAGATAAAGACAACATTTCAGGCACTGATATTGTATTTATTTTTTTTGTAACTTCTGTGGATCACTTATCTTCAAATACCACTGAGCCTTCTCTACTCTATTATGTGTGAAAAACTAGTTATTCTAAAAAATCCATCAGTATTTCAGTTGCAAACAATATAAAGTTCATGGTTTTGACTATTTATCTTTTAATGCTCTTATACACTAGAATTCTAACTAAATAAAAAAAAATAATTCCTTACAAAATTTTTCAAACTACCGGCAGACTATTTTATAAAACCATCACAAGTTGAATTAACCATTTTAGCAAGTCAGTATCAAAGAAGAGATTTAAATTCCTACAGACAAAAAACTATGAAGAGAAAGAGACTGGAATTTGAATTCAAACTACATGTACATCTAATGTAATGCAATCTAATGCTGTTAGGATGCTGTAACAGGTTTCAAAAAATATTCTTCTAATCATTTTACTTACGCATAAAAGTTCAAGGTTCAACTTTATTACAGCCAGAGATTTCAGAACTGTGCTTTCTGATGACTGAACCAAAACACGATTATGGTTTTTCTTTCTCATTATTTCAAATCAATTTTATTTCAAGATACTAAATAGTATTTTAAGGAATTAAATCTATTACAATGTAAGTTAGAGTTTGATTTTTTTTTTTTTGATGACTGTTACATTGACTCCAGTGCTCCAGTAGATGAATTACATAAATTCAAATTGAGAGGAAAAATATTTTCATGTGTAAGAGCTGGAATGCTACATGACTTGCAATTTGTGCTCATAAAGCCCCTTCAGAAAATGTATGAACTGCTTAATGTTCAGTGATAGCCATACACAAACAACAGACTCTGAATGTTGGTACTGACTTCCTGTGTCTTTTCTCCAATGTATTTCTATGCCAAAAACCCCAAATAATCACTCAAAAACCTGAGTAATGAGACCTAAATTAGCAATCCTGCAGACACCAAAGCAAAATAAAAACCTGAACAATGTACTTTTTTTGCCTCCTTTTTGAATCACTATTCTATATATATATATGCACACATGTATACCCACCACCCTAGTACAAAAGTCCATTGCTGAAGAATGCTGCTTGTTATATCAGAAGACCTTCTAGAGCTACAAAGGGAAAGCAGCTTTGGTTCATGGCAAAAAAAAAAAAAAAAAAAACCAAAAAAAAAAAAAAAAAACCAAAAAAAAAAAAAAAAAACAAAAAAACAAAAAAAAAGACACCCCAAAACAAAACCACTACAAAATTGTGAACTGTCTTTACAGCCAGGGTATCTGCAGAGCACTAATTCTGACTTCTATTATTCAGCTGCGCTTGTCGTGGCATTCCCAAAGCTGGCATGGGACAAGTGCTCCCAATAGTTTACTCGAATTGCTAAGAACTGGCTCGGTGTGCGAAACTTAGGTGAAACTTTTCACTTTTAAGGTACTACAGACACAAGCTGCTCACAAAAGAGATGGTCCCACTTCTCCTGCTCCCAATCTTCTTTCCCCTGGCCTGGACACACTTTCCCAGTGCATCCACTGTAGTTGCAACCACATGCTGAGTGTGGTCAGATGGGTCACCAGTCCCCCCCTCTCAGCCTGTTAGAAGTATAATTCTGAAGAGTAAGCTGCGTTAAGGCTCCTGCTATATTTTATTCAAGCACAGAAAACCCAGGTAAGCTTCTTTCCTCATCTGAGCCTTTAGGCAAAACAAAAATAAGGAAGCTGACAAGTGTTAATGATTGTAGAAAGTCTTCATTAACTGGTGATGGTTGTTGAAGCACACAGCCTTGGTCATGCTATACATTTTGTACACATGCCTCTTGAAAGGGTATACGCCAGAAAAATAAATGGTAAATACTATGTATAAACAAGTGTACAAACATACAGCAGAGGTAATAAAAGCAAGCCTGATGGCATCATGAATTAGAAGCATGCAAATTCTCAACCACAAATGATGAAATCTTTAAGATAAAAATGACTATGTTTAGAGAAGACCAGTTAAGATATGTTGAAACACAGTTTGCAAAGCACTCATAAATGGATTATGGCACATATTATTAACCAAATGATTATGAACACTTTAACATGTAACATATATTATCTTCAGCTTAAATAGGTCACTTTTAAAAACATGACTTTAGGAATCACAGATGCTTCAAATTATCTTTTTATAGTAACAGTATGCTAATGTTTGCTTCTCAAAATATTAAGTTGTGACATTTTACCATAGCATTATTTTGCTTAAGCCCAATTCCATCAAATAGTACACCAAGCAACTTGCATTAAAAACAATTCATACTGAATCTCTAACAAGTTATTATTCCTCACCCAAAATTTAAAAAAAAAAGTACTGTCAGTATGTTCGGCATCCATGAATTGTGATATTTTCAATCATCCCCTTGAAGTCCATGACCATTGTCAGTGCAGCCAAATTCTAACAGAAGGCTTAGACAGTAAGTCCTTCACAAAATATTAATTACAAACCCCAAAACTTACAGGTAAGTTGACGAAGAGCTTAAAACAATGGAAAGAGTTAAGTTTAAAAATACACTCACACTACCTGGTAGGCAAGTGACAGGGAGTGTATGTAACTCCTTTTTAGCAAGATCAGAAGCTATCAACAGCCGAAAATGTGCCAATCCGCATTACTGTTATGGTTTTGAGAAAAAGCAGGAAAAAAGCTTATGAACCAAAATCAATGCAGTACTGCTTGAGTTTGCAGACATACAACGCCAGGGTCTCTATCATAACTAATAGTTTACACAAGCAGTAGAATACAATTAACAACACTGTTGAGTTTCACAGATGTTAGTCAGAACCCTGATGCAAGAACATCACTAAATCATCTCGGCTTCACCCTACTGTTGCTTGAGTAAAGGCAAGCACAAAAGGGAAGGAGCCAAT
The DNA here is from genome assembly GCF_000708025.1 of Charadrius vociferus. Taxonomy (NCBI): domain Eukaryota; kingdom Metazoa; phylum Chordata; class Aves; order Charadriiformes; family Charadriidae; genus Charadrius; species Charadrius vociferus. The sequence continues at coordinate 154,345 of NW_009647947.1, read as the reverse complement.
CCTACAAATAAAGTAGGGCAGAAGACAGCAATACTGAGGCAGAACAGTAATCACTGTATCAAAAGAAATTGCAAAATATTTCCTCTCCAGTAGCCAAGACAAGAGTTTCTCACTTCAAATAGCTGCCAAAGACAGAATATACTCAGTCGTGGTCCAAGAGTGGTTTTTCCTTAGCTCATTTAGAACTGGCTGCATCTTCTCATTAGTGAGTTCATCCTCAAATGTTGGGTGCCCAACAATAAAACATTTAAGTACTTGCCCACAGTATTTTTGTTACTCCAGCAGCTCATTACCTGCTCCATTTTTACAGCTAAATTATAGGCAGAGCTGTCTAATGAGCCCTATAATTATACTACCTAATGCTTTCCAATATATACATGTGTTTTTATCGGAACTTTTTAATTTTTTTTAATCAACTATTCAGTGTGGCTTTAAAACTAGCTGCCTGTTTAACTTAGTGAGGGGATGTGGTATTAGAAGTCACTAAAAATGATTCACCTATGTCTGCAAAAAAGTGAGAAACAACCTGGTAGTCTGCCAAAATTACACAGATATTAGTATTTCCACAAGGACTTCTTGCACTTCAGGATCTGGCCTAAAACCCTGTCCTGGTTTGAGCAACACAGGACTAATTTCTCTTCTAATGCTTGGGAAACTGACTTTTGGAGGACTCTCAGGTCTGAATTTGTGAAAATGTTTACTTTAAAGCCAGCTATGGTGTGTGGGTTTCAAGGTCTCAGTGTTTTCAAGCTCACCAGGTGCAGGGATGAGGAGGAGCGAGACCTGGGCACTTGACCCAAGCTGGCCAACAGGATTATTTCATACCATCAATGTCATACTCAATATAAATTAGAAAGTTTGCTGAGAAGTTCTCTCTCTCCTTGATGGTGGCGATCCCAAGAACTTCTTGCCCTGGTGCTGGACCCCCGAGTCCTTCCCTTCCTTCCAAAGCCATAGAGCTGGCAGTATCCGACATTTACTGTCCACTGCTGGGAGTGCACGGCTTCCTACTGATAGAATTGGCTGAGTATAATCCTTGTAGATTTTATACCGCTATCAGGATCAATATGTGTTCTTTAGTGTTATTAATGTTAATCATCTAGTCTTATTTTATTAAATCTGTTTATATTTCAACCCCTGGGTTTCCTTGTTTTTTCCCCGATTCCACTTCCTGAGTTGGGAGGGGTCATCGGGTGATAGAATAATTGTTTAAATGACAATAAATTGTTCATGGTTTGAGAAAACCCACAACAAACTCACTCCGAATTATCTTAGTAGCTTCAGAAACATTAAACATACCGGGTGCTATAATGTCTAAAGTATCACTAGCACCGTATTAGCGCTATGCCAGTTATGTGATCAATAAAACTGGACAAGCAGGAAATCCAACTGGGCTGAACATACTGGAAACAGACAAAATGTGCAAAGATATAAATAATCCTTTATCTAACCTTCTACTAATACTCTGAACACCATCAAATCACACTTGAGGCTTGCTATAGAAATCCTACTAAGATCTTCCAACATTCTGTTTCAAACACACTCCAGGGTAAACAAACTTCCTACCCCATACTGACCTTAATCTCAGGCACAAAATTAAGGCTACGATATCGCTGATCTTTTGTCACAGTATTTAATTCCTATTCTTTTCTTCGCAAGTAAAATCGTACTAACCAACAAACATCTCTATCTTGGAGAGAAAGTTACAAATGCGGTAAATTCGGTGATGAAGCCAGACACCAGAGGATGCTATGTTTCCTTCAGTATTAACGAAGAACAATACATAAAGTTATTTTTTTAAATAACCTTTGTATTTCCAAAATTCTGGACAGTTTTTGTAGTCCTCAAGTTTGGCCTATCTTAAACAGCCTTACTTGTTCTTTATGGACTTTCTGAACTCCAGAACTAACAGTTTTCATATTGTTCTTGCTATTCCGCCTCCTCAAATCTTCCTTTGGTAAGGCTCTGATGAATAGGGCATGAAGGCCAAAGTCCATGTGACCCGTAGATCAAAGGGCTTCCTTAACACGAAACAAAACCCAGATTTAACAGGGATCAGAGTCTGACTCAAGTCTCATTGCTCTAGAGATGGCAGTAGTTGAATCAATGCATGTTACATACAATACATGTTTGATTGCCAAAGGCAGTCATTACTCCCTTTCAGGGAAAAAAAAAAAAGTGTGAATTGGTGGTTCCAAATTTCAGACTAACCTGTTATCAATCAAATTTGAAAATTCATACGTTTTGTTAGCAAAGTGCATCATGGTATAGGTACATTTGTAATATATTAATGCTCAAAAGCTTCTATAATTGTACATGGACAGTTCTGCTATGTTGTATACAAGCACAGTAAGACAGAAGGAAAGCAATCAGACTAAGCTTGTCTAAGAGACCAGCCAGTATTTGCTTATCTAGTTCAGGGAGTTGGGGGATGCCAGCTCTCAGGGTAAAGATTTAGATGTTTAACTGACAAGTAACTCATTCTCCACATTAAAATAAATAAATAAATTTGGTTATTTGCCCAAGTTGGGGAATGCCAGGAAAGGGCTGCAAATAATTTGCTAATTTACACATATTTATTTATAGGAGATTTGTGCCATTTACAACATAACCTTTTATGCCTCATTCCTACTGTGATCAGGGAATAGGAAAAAATGAAAGATCTGAAAGTTCAAGGTTTCTGAGGCTTCTTTAATTGCAGAGAGAATCTCAGAGTGCAGAACTAAATTTTCAGAAAGAGGTAGTACAGAATCAAACACAACTCTTTTCTGGTTTGTTTTTCATTCTGATGAGCAATTGAAACATGCTAGTGTACACATCAGGAGTTGTAAAATCCAGGCTTTAGATATAAACTAGGTTATACAGCCTCCAAAATTTAGTTTTAAATTTGCATGTCAGAAAGGAAAAAATACAGACATATCTGAACCACTGCCATCTTGGCATGGTAACGTCTATTTAGAAGTGCTTTAAATTAAGTATACGAATATGGGAAAGTTGCTGCATTAACAAAGGTACTGAAGGAATATTATTTCAACTTGACTTGTCCTGCTGTATTAATAGCCCATGCTGGAAACACACTTCAATTAATTTAAAAACACAGTCATTATATAGATCTAAAGTGAGACTGAAAAATACCTTGGCTAGCTTACCTTGAGCTCTAAGAGGAGCTATATATATTGTGCTCTGCTGTCACTTCCCTAACACTCATGAGGAGGAGAGTAATATTTGGATCTGCATGACTGGTAGGTCATCCACAGCAAGCTATCAGCTGTTTGCTTTCAGCTGATGGCTCTGAACTAGCTTTGTTATCTTCTGCAGGTGGGCCTGACTTGTCAATAAGTATATTACAGAACAGAAAGAAAATTTTGAACTTCTAGGAACTATACTGAATAGGATTGATGTATTTCATCTCAAATTCTGTTCAAGAGTCAACACAGTAACAGTTTGAAAACCAAACACTATTCATCCCTAGAAAAGACTGGAAGCACTAAGTAAGTATACTTACATTTTAATCAGCCAGGGCTATTTCAAATAGCTCCAAGGCCAACTCAGAAAGTATCTGATATGCAAATTGTCTGAAGAAGCTCTATGGAAGTACCAGGATATGCTTTTACCTCACACTATAGTCATATTTTATATGCTACTTGCAGGAACAGAATACAGAACTAGACAGACCTCTGCTTTTTCCTTATACACAAAAATTATGAGCTTCTCTGTAACACTGCCTCTGGAAATCCACAGCTCCACTAAAATAGAATTTGAAGAAGTGGGCACGAAAAAGAAATTTACCTAGTATTCCATGAATGGAGCATACAAGTTCGGGTTTCTTTAAATTGAGAATGTTTTGCAATTAAAAAAAAAATAATCTGCAGAATATAAAGCAAGAATGTTTGCCTGTACGTTTTATTATAATTCTTTGACCAGACTAATGCTGTCATTTACAAGTGTAATTCACTCTGAAATTGTTTTTATTCTAAAAATATTTGAGTTTAAATCAAAGCTTCCGCATGCAAGACTTCTGACTTTGATATTACAGCACTAAAAATCCAAACCCATGACCTATTAAAGACATACTAAATAGCCAAGAGGGAGGACAGAGAGCATACAAAAGAACTATGAAACACTGTAACTTTGCTTAGCCGTCAGTACCAAAAAGGTTAGCATTTTTTCATGTACTGCAAGAACATTTTAGCGTATGATACTCTTCAAAAACCAAGTCTTTTCAGTGTACTAAATGTTGTCCAACTTTAGTTCATTGTAATGCCATTGCCACCTGTACATAAACCATCTGCCTGATTGAGAAGACTGCAAAAAGTGCCCCCCAAAAGGCATAATGCACCCGTATAATTAGCACATATATTTTCAGAGACAGTATGTAATGTTTGCATCTTTTTTAAGTATAGTAATACTGCCGTTGAACTATATTTTATGAAAATCAAATTTCAAAGACAAATTTCAAAGAGTATTTGCTTTTAATCATTCTGTTGACATTTATGAGATATAGTTGGAGAAAGGAGATTTCATGTCTTGATCATTTAAATTTATCTTTATTTTAGTAAAATTTTCCATTTGACATAACATCAGTCCTTACAAAAAAAAAAAAAAAAAAAAAAAAGAGTTTTTCATTCCCTCAGCAGCTTCACTACTTTCTGAATTTCTAATTACAGGATATGTTTCACAAGTAAAATTGTTATAGCAGCTCCCTAAGCCCAAGGATAAGTATAAATTTAAAGTTCACTTCAGTACTCTGTTCCCATTCTTAATCTTATTTCTCCTTCTGCCTCTCTGATCATTCCAGTGTAAACATTGTATTTAGAGCATAATGTCCGTCCAACATAACTTGGCATGTCCTGTGGGGAATCCTTTCCTTCTGTTTGTCTAGAAAAACAGTCTGCTGCAGGGCAGCATATATCTAATGAAGCAGTACAAAACAAAATTTATTTCTCCATAGAAATGAAGAACACTACAGAAAGTATTGATACATACACCAAACAACACTTGGAAATGTATTTATTTTTTAAATATGTTATCTGAATTGTGAAGAGAGCTAGTATTTTTTTACTACATCAATTGATAAAACCGAAAAAGAAGATAAGCCTTCAGGCTCACAAACCTTTTTCAGATCTGGAATAAAAGCAGACATCCTCAAAAATAAATACAAATTAAGGAAAAGTATTCTGCCTTTCGCTCAATGTCTGAGTTACACTACTTGAACAAAAAAGCAGTTACTAGTTGTATAATAAAAGGGATGAGGACTGTTACCACTTCATCTTTCCTTTTATTTCTCACTGAAAAGAGAGAGGAAGATTTCTTCCTTTTGTGTAGGCAGTACCACACTAATGACAGACAAAAAAGAGTGAATCAGTTGTACAGAGGAACAGCACTGTGTCTTCATTGCTTCAATATTTCATATTCCACTAAGCTTTTGCTGCTTAAAAAGTCTGAAAACTTTGGCCAAATCAGTCTTTTAACCTCCAACACATTCTACAATTGATATACATAATAAAATAAAAATTAAAAAGGGGGAATCTTTAGGTTTGCACTGGCCACTGATGACACCAACTCTCAGCACCATTTCATTCCTTCTAGGCTGCAGTGCTAGTTCTTATGCAGCAATATGCCACTTCTATACCCTGAATTAAGAATAGAAATGCAGGTCGTTTTTCCTGGGAAAAAAAAAAAAAAAAAAAAAAAAAACCAACCCCAAACCCACCAGCACACTCGTAACTGAAATACTTAATAATTTATCCTGAGTGACACTGCTGACATTTTGGAACATCAGTTAACAGAAAACTTCTCTCCAGGGACTGAGTGAAGTCATAGCATACAGAGAGAGAGAGATTTCTCAATCAGTATAGAAAATAAGTATTTATTAGAAAACTCAATACTGCATTTCCAAAATACAAAACAAAATCATGGGATACTCTTTCTTTCATTTCTATTATGACTGCAGGAAGCAAACTGCGAAGCTGTAATTGCTGGTAGTGTTCATAATGGAATCTAAGACAAATTTCAGGTATAGCCTCAAACCAGGACAGCTGATCACCTCCTGAGGAAAACGTGGCATTAAAAAGCGGATCGCCCCACTGCAAGAAAACACATCTTTTTTTGTAGCAAAACCCAGCAACTGAATTTTCTGACTAGTAACTCAAAATTTCCTCTGGCAAAGTCCACAGAATCACAGAGTTCCCTGCTTTACTCCACTGGCTTATTTTCATGTCCACTAAGTCATGGCTTTTTTTGTTCATTTGGGTTTTTTTCATTTTTAATCGAGCCACTTCAAAAAAGCGATAGTACTTAACATGAAGAGATACGAGTACAGATTATCTCCTCTATTTGCTCTATTATGCAAGTCATGGTTACCCATCATCCTGACAGTGATTTTAATGATAATTTATGATTGATAATTTAGACTCAGTTTGGTTTGTTGCTTGGGTTTTTGTGTGTTTGGTTTGGGGGTGGGGTGGGGGGTGTGTGTGTGTATTAAATTTAATAATTATTACTGATACGGTTAGAAACATTCAAAAGGGCTCAGTTTAAGCCTTTAGGCTCATCTACCTCAAGTTCACTGTGCAGTTAGCTGGATTCCCCCAACTTTTCAACCAAGAGAGCCATAAAAAACAAAGTTAGTCTCTCTGAATGCAACTTCTGTTGCACTACCTCACTGAGTTCAGTTCGGGGTAAGATTTTTAAGACCTGAAGAAGGACTTAAAAGGTTTCATAATCTGGCAGTTAAGCACTACAGCTTAAAGGTCTGTTTTATTAACATTAAACACTTCAGTATGTAACCTAAAAATTAGACTATTCATATCTATAAACGCACAGAAAATAGTGAGATTGAGATACCAAAAAAACATAAAAATCAAGGACACAAAGTTAGATTTTTTTATTTTTTAAAGTTAAAGTTGAAAAACACGGAAAAATTGTTCTCAACTGACCTCTTTGTCTGGTGTTAAAGTGCCTTCATCATTCTGATCTGTAAATGAAGATGTCCTACTTCTGTTGCCAGTTGGTGGAGGGGATTTGGAAGGCACCTACACAGAGATCACATATATCAACAAGTAAATATTATTAAGTTCAGAACTGATTATTCTGTTTCATAATTTACTTCAGCAATTACCGACTATAACATCTCAGCAAAGCCTGGTCTACATCTTCCTTTTAAAGAAAACAATCAGTTCCAATATACTGTCTGTGACAAGTTCTGCCCTACTACAAAGTCTCCAGAGCAGAATCAACCATGAGAGCATGCAACAAAATTAGTTATTTTGATTATTTCTGACCATGGTCCTCTTAGACCAGCTTTGAAATTCAAGCCTCCTAATACTTTAGCAACATAGTACAGTTGCTTAAGGTTTAAAAGTTTTGCAGACTGACACGGATTCAAGCATTTACATACGGAATACCATCTGATTCCTTTAAGAAATCAACAACAAAAAAACTTGACAAAAGAAGAAAAAACACACTTATAAAATTGAATCTAAACATAGAAAAAGGGCAGAAGAAATTGACACATTTTATGATGTCAATATGAACTTGTTATTCCTGTCAGCACCGAGCATCTATTCAAAGAAATTTCACAACTTCATGCTGAGTAAGGCTGCAACAAGCCACGCCAACCCAAACCAAAGGTAACTTGCCAGCCTCATACTTCAAAATTCAAATATAAAATATCAATAAGTGTAATGAACATTAAATATCAACAAGCTTTTATGTACAAATAAGGTGATTAGCAAGATCTCTCATTAGATATATCCTACAATATAAACAGAATGAAAAAAAGTGTTAAAAAAAAACAAACAAAAAAAGAAAACAGAACCACCACAAATCCTTTAACAATTTGTTGCCGCACCATCATTGAGGTTGCATACATAAATTCTGTGTTGCAAAATGCCTGTCTCACAAGACAGAGTTTAATGTTCTAAAACATGATTGACAGAGTATCAGACCACTGAAAAGATACTACCAAAACAAACAGGTTTTTGGAGAATTATGGCCAATGGATGTGTTTAACAGAGGAGCTGTGCAGCTTGGTTTCAAAGGGACAAGGGGATGTGACAGTGAGAGCAGCAATGGGCTACTTTTGCAGTTTGGAAGAGTTGTCCTTTGCCGGGTTGTGCTTTGGGCACAGACCCAAGTGTTCTAGGTCTGAAAACAACCAACATTTCCACCACTCCAGTGTAACCACCACTCACTTGCTGTTCAAAGCCTGCCTTATTTCCATGGCGGTCTGTTGGCACTGTCCACCCCAACCTGTGGCTCTGGTTACGCTTTGGCTTTCCTCCAGGCTGCAGCTGCTGAAATCAACCCCCGCCCCCCGCCTTACGCCCCAAGAAAAGGATTTGTGTCCAGCCAGATCATGTCCCTGGTCTTCCTCACTGCGTGGCCTCATGGACATTAGCTTTGGTGCAGAGAGGGCATGGTTAATAGGGATGGTTTCTGGGCTGCAGGGGTGGTTTCATCCATGGTCTGAGAGAAGAGTAACAGCATGAGGTTTTCCCTTGGGAGCCAAGCAGCACAGGACACATCAGGGATGCCCAGCAGCTGTGCCCAGTGCATGGCCACCAAGGGCTGGGACAGCCCCCTGGGCTTCTTGAACACAGGACTGCCTTGGCACCAGCACCCCAAGTCTTTCCTCCGAAGGATGCTGGGCAGAGGGGTGGTGGGCAGGACTCTGTGGGGGGGCCCTTGTCACCCCCATGTCACAGTACCACCACCCAGCAATGCAACAGTCAAAATGGCCCAGGGCAGGATAAAAGGTAGGATCCTCCCATGTCCCACTGCCATTGCTGGCCTGGGGCAGCCTGAAGACATCCTGTTCCAGGGTCTGACCACCCTCTTGGTAAAGAAGCGTTTCCTCATGCCAAGTCTGAACCTCCTCTGACAGAGGCAGCTTTGGGCTGTTCCCACGCCTCCTGGCACTGGATCCCAGGGAGAAGAGATCAGCACCTCCCTCTCCACTCCCCCTTCTCAGGAAGCCGTAGAGAGCAGTGAGGTCACCCCTCAGCCTCCTTCTCTCCAAACTGGACAAACCCCACGTCCTCAGCCGCTCCTCAGAGGACATGCCTTCCAGCCCCTTCACCAGCTTTAGTGCCCTCTTTGTGACGCACTGAAGTACCTTAACACCCTTTTTAAACAGTGGGGCCCAGAACAGTACACAATACTCAAGGTGAAGCCACATCAACACTAAATACTGCAGGATAATCATCCCTTTTCATCATCTGGTTATGCTGTGCTTGATGCACCCCAGAATGCGGTTTGCCGTCTTGGCTGCCAGGGCACACTGCTGACTCCCATCGAGCCTCCTGTCAACCAGCACCTCCAGACCCCTTTCTGCAGGGTTTCTCTCCAGACACACCTCTCCCAGTTTATAGACTTGTGTCTGACCTTACCCTGTCCCAGGTGCAGAATGGGCCATTTGTTATTGTTCAATTTCATGCCATTGATGATTGCCCAATGCTCCAATCCACCTAGATCCCTCTGCAAGGCTTCTTGTCCCTCAAGTCAACAGCACCTCCCAGCTTAGTATCATCAGCAAACTCACTAACTGTGCATTCAACTCCTGCATCCAGATCATTGATAAAAGGATTGAACAGAACTGGCTCTAGAATTGAGCCCTGAGGAACATACGCTGGTAACTGGTCACCAGCCAGATGTAGCCCCATTCACTGCAACCCTCTGAGCCTTGCCGTTCTGCCAGTTCCTCACACAGCGCACTGTGTACCTGCTCATCCCACTGGACAACTTGTCCAGAAGGATGCTGTGAGGGACAGTATCAAAAGCCTTACTAAAATCCAGAAAAAACTATATCTACCGCCTTCCCTGCATCCACTAGGTGGGTGACCTTATCCTAGGAGGATATTAAATTAGTTAAACAGAACGTTACCTTTGTGAACCCGTGCTGTCTATGCCTGATGATTGCATTGTTCTTTAAATGCCTTCCAATAGCACCCAGTATGACCTTCACCATAATTTTTCCAGGAACTGGGGTTAGACTAACAGGTTTGTAGTTTGCTGGGTCTTCCCTCATACCCTTCTTGCAAATTGGAATAATGTTGGCTAGCTTCTAGTCAGTGGAGACCTCTCCAGACTCCCAAGATGACTTAGAGAGGTCCTGTTGTAACTCCTGCTAGCTCCTTCAGTACTCTGGGGTGAATCACATCAGGCCTCATGGAGTTAGGAACATTCAACTGATACAACTGGTCCCTTACAATTTCAGTGTCCACAAATGGAAAGTCACCATTCCCACAGTCATGGTCCTATGACTCAGGGGACCAGGCAGCCCAAGGTCTATCAGATATTATTAAAGACTGATGAAAAAAAACACACTGAATGTCTCAACATTTTCTTCACCCCTATTTGTCAGATGACCATGTTGAACAAGTATCAGTCCAAGAGATACCTAGAACTGCAACAGCTTTTTTTTTTCCTCCTTGTCAGCAGCTAGACATGGATGTGTTCTTCAGCTTGTGAGGGGCAGAGCACAGGTATTCTCAATCTGACAGATGACATCAGTTAGCTAACCGTTCATATGAAAGAGGGAGGCCTACAAAGGCCTCCTCAGAAAAAGTTTTGCACTTGAGAAATTTTACCTTCTAATTTAATCAGTCTTAGGTCAGTAATTTTCATCTCTGACAATACAAATGAGAAGTTCTAGGTCTCCAAGCAGAAAATATGAATAGAGCAGAGGGTATGGTGAGTGAAGTGTCCCTACAACAGGGTACAGGAAAGAAATGAGCAAAAATGAATGCAAACAAATGTCTCCTAAAACTAAGAAGTATTAAGTGTTTGGAAAATTAAGTTTGAAAATGTCTTGATAGAAAGTAGCTGATAATCCATATGACGACAGAATACCCAACAAGTGAAATGCATTTTAAGGATCAGGATTACTAAAGGCAAAGTAACAGAAGTATATTCCACACTTTGCAAGACTCCAGTACATTTTACAGACCTCAAAACCTGCTCACAGAATCTGTTTTCAGATGAGATATGAGGACTGAGCAGATTAGCCTGTTTCACTTTTAAGAACAAATTTAACTCAAATTTCCCTCTGGTGTTACTTGAGAGCAACTGAAGGATAAGCAATATTGCAAGGCAACTATTTTACATTAAAATAAAAATCCGTTCTCATTTTGTGCTTCTGCCTTTCCATTCACATCAGCCCTTGAGTTACATGATCTACTCTGTCCACAGTATAGCAGATTAGGTGAAAGTATCATTTATCGTAAACTCTTGTATTAGGTTTCATGAAATTCGTCAATGCTAATTTTAACAGCCAAATAAAGACCGTAAAATATGTTGTTGCGTGCACATGTACACACAGGCCCAAATTTATTCACAAGGCAGATTTTCAGCAAGTAACGACCCTTTAACACATGCACCGAGTATCCTGAACTAAGTGGGTTACAATATTGTGTGGAAGGTATCATAATTTAGCTGCTGCTTTTTGAAAATAGTAAGCTCTACAGTTCAATCTCTTCACGTCATACTGAAAGTTCACCACATATGCTAATTCAGGACAGCACTCAAAACTGCCACTGACAAAAATGTACTTAACTTCACTAACTAGAGAAGACCCAGAGTTAATAACGATGAAAGGGCTTAAAACAAAACTCAATAAGCTACATAAAGTTTTACTGTAGATCCATTTCCAAAAATACCGCCCCTATTTGACAAATGAGTGATTTAAAAAATACTACATAGCTGACTGTCAGCAATTTTGAAACCATGGTCTAATACTGAGACTATGCAGTGTCAGATCTCCCAGTGGTTCAAATTACATTCAGATCAAGCCCAGGCACCTGATCGCTTATTTGCAAAATTAACAGAATTATCTTCCTATGTCTTAACATTCACATGATGCAGAGTTTAATATCAATTTCATGCTTTTAAATTCCCAGAGGCAAAGGATACTTAACCCAGCAAAATGCCACAGAGACAAAGGCAGACATTATCTTTGTCAGCACGGAGTCCGCCAATACAAAGTTAACTTGTCAAAGTCTTTCTACCCAAATTTCACCTGGTAGAGAGAGTTTATTTTACTTCGACACATGCATGAAATCATCACAACATTTTTGAGGCCACTGTCAATTTCGAAGATACTCTGCACTTGTATCATTACTAATGTGCATTACTATCATTTAAAAACAGTAGTTTCTAGAATACAACAGGAATCATAATTTTGTGACAGTACCCATAAGAGAAAATGGCCAATTATGACAAAAAAAAAAAAAGCCCTGCTCTCAGCTTTATACCATACTTTTCATTTGTCCACAGTTATAAAAAAAGCAAAAATAAGGTTACAGTAAGCAGACCAACCCTCTAAACGATGGAAACAGAAGGGGCTTACAGTAATTGAAAGGACAAACATTAAGATGAGAGAAAAAGATAACTAGCCATCTCAATGCTGGACTGTTACCCAGCGCATATGAAAATGTCAAGTCCTTTAAACGCCAAAGAATAAACCCACTTCTGTTTCACTCTGATGTTCGAGCAAAGGGGTGGTTGCTACATTCCTCCGACAGCCAGCCTTGAGGGTCCGAAGAGAAGAACAGCCTCAGAAGCCTCCGCAGAGCCTTTCAGGACAGGAGTCGCCTCGGTGATAATAAAGTTGGCTTTCCGAGTCA
>NW_009647947.1:120705-140470 GCF_000708025.1 Charadrius vociferus | reverse complement strand
AACCGGCGGGGCAGTTGAACCCCGCTGCTACTGCGCCTGCGCAGCCAACGTGGAGCCGAGGGCTGCGGGCGGTACGGGCTGCGGCGAGGGACAAACTTCCCCACGGAACCGCCGCCGCCATTCGCCCCACCCCCGCGTCGTCCATCCTCAAACCTTCTGAGTGGTCTTCCTTTTGTAAACCGGAGGTGTACTGTTTACAAGCAGAGCTCCATTAAAGGTGGAAAGGCAGCGTTTGCCACCGTTGTTGTTATTATTATCTCTTTGAAACGAGGGGGAAATGTTCTTGACCACCTTAGGTTAAAACCTTTGGCTTTAGAGCTCTTGGTGGATGAGATTTGGCCAACGATATCCTGGGGTGCATTAAAAAGAGCATGGCCAACAGGTCGAGGGAGGTCATCCACCCCCTCTACTCTGCCCTGGTGAGGCCACATCTGGAGTACTGCGTCCAGTTCTGGGGTCCCCAGTTCAAGAAAGACAGGGAACTGCTGGAGAGGGTCCAGTGGAGGGCTATGAAGGTGATCAGAGGAATAGAGCATCTCTCTTATGAGGCAAGGCGGAGAAACCTGGATCTGTTTAGTCTGGAGAAGAGAATGCTGAGAGGGGATCTCATCAATGCTTGTAAATATCTAAAGGGTGGCTGTCAAGAGGATGGGGCCAGACTCTCTTCAGTGGTGCCCAGTGACAGGACAAGGGGCGACGGGCACAAACTGGAACACGGGAAATTCCATCTCAATGTGAGGAAAAACTTATTTGCTTAGAGGGTGGCAGAGCACTGGCACGGGCTGCCCAGACAGGATGTGGGGTCTCCTTCTCTGGAGATATTCAAAACCCACCTTGACGTGTTCCTGTCCACCTGCTGTAGGTGACCCTGCTCTGGCAGGGGGGTTGGACTAGATGATCTCCAGAGGTCCCTTCCAACCCTGACCATTCTGTGATTCTGTGTGTGTTCAGTCCTGTCAGTGCAGACGCAGAAAGCTGTCAGCAGCGGCTGGCATTCATTCTCCAACAATGGGACTATTTTGAAACTTGCTGCGTTGACAGTGATGGTGTATGAAGGCTAGACGTACACGATGCTGTTTGCAAGAAACGCTGAACTGTGGGGTCTTCTGTATAGCACCACGCTGAGGAGGCTGTACACGGTAATCACAGTCATCCAGAAACGTTTTCACGGACCATAAAAATAACCCAGATACCTCTACAGCAAACACAAACTGCTGTAAGTTTTTCCTAATTCTTTGCTATATTGTAAAAAAAAAAAAAAAAAAAAAAAAGTAATTTTCAGCAGTCTGTTTAGCTGTAGATAAACTGAGACTGGTAGTGACCCTTTTTCAGTGACTTTCTAGTAGGAAAAACTGATTTGGAAAACTTTCAAAAAAGCCAGTCCCAACCTACAAGCCACAATAGTCGGATAAGTATTTTGAAGATTTTTATATTCTCTTTTCTATAGGTGAGCTACCTGAAACAGAGGTATAGGAAAAAGTCTCCAGGACTAAAGGTACAAAACCACCTGAATAGCAGTCCATAAGGAAATGAGATCAAATGGGCAATTAAGTTTACTGCAGCCATAAAAAGCAAAAATTCTCTACTTCAGTCAGGTAGCCTCTGTTTCCTCTAAACATGCCATGCAGCAGCATGGCTGCACGATTCAGAAGTTAGCGAATGAGAGCAGAATTGCTCGATGAATGCTTTGGGAAACCCTCTAACAACCTTCAGTCTCCTAATAAATCTGTGATGCTCTCACACCTACGTGCTCTATTACAAATGCTAGCTCATAGTCTCCTCTTCAGCATCTACAAATTACACTCTAAGTCATTAAAAGTAGTATGTGAGTTTGATGGACAGATGCATAATTGAAAGGACAATAGCTCCTACAGCTATCAAATAGAAAAGCAAAGCTTTGTTAATTCTTTCATAAAATGTATCCAATGCAAAAGAGAGCTCTGTATTATTTCCTTGGAAAATTTAAACCTTGAGATGGTATGTTCTGTTTCTCATAGTGCAGATATTTTCATAGGACCAAAGGCTATGTGGTAGAGAACACGTACGAGACTAGAAACTATGAGAAGTTATTTTTTCCTACACTAAAGTCTTAGTTCCTATAGAAAATGGTAAGGTGATTCACTGATTGCAACTCTGTTAATGGGTTGCAATAATACTAACCCAACGTGGTAATCATGGCAGTTAGATATTTTCCAGGGGATTGTATTACTACAGCAAGGTCTTTTGTTGTGTAAATTCCAATGTACATAATCACCTCCTGTTCTCCACAGGAGGTGCCTAACCTGGGTTTTAGAAAGAGATGAAGTAATATATGTATATATCACTTACTCATATGTAGATTGGTGGCATTAAAAAAAAGCAAGGACAATGTGAATTTCTGCACTTTTGAATTGGTACAAAACAGCAATATATTGTGATAGACAGCTACGTGGCTGGTGTTGCTCAGATAATACAACGTGGCATCCCACATTAAGCGGTAGTATACAAATTCTGAAGACATATATGCTAACTCCACAAAATACTATCATAAGCCTTCTAAAAGGGCTTTAAATATTTAGCGACTGGGCAAGTTTGATTAAAACATATTGCAATATACAAAGCATTTATTCTAAACCCTACAGAAGTCCTGGGGGATATGTCTGGAATCATATTCTTACACGCACACGGTGTAAAAATCCCTTACTTAACTGAATAGTACCTTATTTCTAGAAGGTCGATCAGTTAATTTCTCTGTGAAGTTAAAAGTAGCAGTCAAAAGCGCAGATTTGCCCCTCCTTTTTTATCTTTCTTAAGTACACTGGTTAACATGGGCTAAACAAGAGAAATACAACATTAATGTACTGTCTGTGACAGATAAGAGTGTATCTGCAAACAGCACTGGTAATGTTAGATAACTGAGAATAAAGGCCTGTTCCAAATTAAATCTATAGCAGTCGTTAATGTATTTCCATGGGAAAGGGAAGAGAGCGTAAAAGGCTGTGTTTTCATAGCCGTCTAGACTTCTCTAATTGTCAGTGACAGTGGCCCACACATCCCTGCCAGTCCCATTCTGTGCCTTGTGCTAGCTCCAGCGCTTGTCAGACCTTTCCCTTAGTCGTTTCTGCGTGTTGAGTCTGCAGAAAACTAACCTGACAAAAGAGCAGGTAATTTTCTGCTGACTTACTGTGCTGAGTCCCCTGAGTGCAGGAGCTGCTGCAAGAGGGACAGAGGCAGGCAGGAGCTGGAGAGCTTAATGTTGCCGGAGTTATTCCAGATTGCTCAGGAACACACAGCCTTTGCTGAGCGATTTGCCTAACTTTAAACTGAAGTAATCCCACTAAGTGCTACTTCAACTTCAGCTAATGAGCAACTCTGTTACTGAAGGAATTGATGCTATCTCAACCAGTAACTATCTTACTTGCTAATGATGGTTAAAGTATTCACGCGTAGGGCCTCCAGCCAGTCTGATCTGATTTTCAAAATGCTGTCTTTAAGTTACTGCAGCTTTCTGGAAGTCACAAAAAAGCCATGGGCATAAATTATGAATATGGTTTTCTGTACTCTTTTCCACGCCTACAGCTCCAATTACTTTGTGAAAAATGTATGAATTTGCTAGCAGCTGGTTCTTTCAATCCAGTCATCCATCCCAAATATGAGAAGACATAAAAGAAAGTAACATTACATACCTAGTGTTTCTGATAACTTTTTAATGTTGGTTCGTATTTTGTTTGGAAAGGAGGTTTGCTGTGTTTGAATTTTTCTTTACATCATCATCATGGTGTTAAAATAATGTCTAATACAAGATATTCCTATTATTCCTACTGAGTAATATTTGACATTGAGGGAGTTACTTTAAAAATAAAGGAACGTGAACTGGTAATAGAGTAAACAAACCTAAGCTGAAGGGAGCGCTAATCATGTAACAGGAGTTACTATCCAGAGCTTATGTACACACCACTGTTCTTTACAGACGGTTTATGGAATGTTGCATTTGGTAATAATTGTAGTTTTCACTCCTACTCATAATATTCAAAATACTAATGTTGATGTTAAAGCAGTCAGAGAGTCTACCATACATAGATGCACAGATCATCGGGTTCAGTTAGGAAGTATTTTGATCTTTACTTCAGCACAAAGGTTACAAACGACAGCTTGTTATCTGATAGTGCAGTGAAAACTGTGATAACTCCTTGTAGCGGCAGCCTACAGAATGAGGAGAAATAGCTGTGCAAAGTGAATTCTTTATAGTGCTGTGGTTAGAACCCTAAAAGCTTTAGTATGAATAAAATGGACAATCGGAGCATTTGTCTAGCCTGATTTGATTGACATTTTTACTTTTGTATCTGAATGTTGTGACTCAAAACAACCACCAGATGACAGTGTTCTAGAAGATTAGGACTACCTCTCTACAGAGTCATTGTCAGTATTATGAATGGAAAACTATACCAACACCAGGACGACAGTTAAAAAAACATTCAGGCCAGCGAACTGACAAAAAACAAAGTCTCTACATCAGCTGTATAATCCTTCTGTGTACACAGTATGGGCTGCTCTAGCTAACTTGCTGGGTATCAAATATTAAATTCCTTTACCATGTGGTTGCTTAGCAAACAGTCTATTTGCTGTTTATTTGTGTAGTCGTATATTCACCTGTCATGCCCTCATATCCATCTGATCTCAGTAAAGGTAAAACTGAGCAAAAAGGTTCATTAATAGCCATTTGAATAAAGATAGCGAGCGACTTGAAGGAAAAGTCAGATTTACGAGGGTGTTCAAAATGTATAAGGCTATGCAAAGAGCAAGGAAGGAAAGTCTGAGAAAGCCGAAAGGTAGCCTAAAGGCTCTACTTGTTCAAACCAACAAGACAAGAGGAATTAACACACTTCAGAGTGAGGAAAAGCTGACAGGCTATGCTGCTCTGCACCTTGGATGGGAAAGGAAGTTCTCTGCTCGAGTGGGAAAGTTGTTCAGAGATCACATTTCATGCCACACACCTCTCTTTCCGAAAGTACAAAGTGCAAGCTCAGGCACTGGAGACTACTAAGAACCACTGCAGTGAACTGGGTCCCTAGTTAGGACTGCAGGAGGAGGAAAATGATCTGGATTTATTCAGCTGAAAGGCCATGAGCCATCTTTTTGTGAATGGGAATATAAAACATGGAGAGATTTAACAGCGAGTGACAGGATTTGGTCCTGCAAGGGTTGTACTTTCCTAAAACAAAAATCTTCATTGTAGCACTACCTTGTTAAGCGGCATTTCCTTTCTGCTTTCTCTAGAACATCAAAACCTTTCTCCTAACTTCCATTTCACTTTAATTGTACTTTAAAAGCTCTGGATGCCACAAAAAGGGAGTCAGTGATGCTATAAACCATCAGATCCTTTATATCGACAGTGATGCTAGTCACAAGTTTGATTTTAAATTAGCTGGGAGCAGACTCTCACTTGAGTACTTTCTTATTTCTGTAATCACAATATAAAAAAAAAACAAGCACAAAACCACCAAAAAAGCTATATGGGCAAGAAACTTCTATCTAAAAAGAGAAAAGAACTTGTTCTTGAAAAAAGAGCTTCTTCATGGCAAAGGAGTGGGCTGGTCCCAAGGAAACCTGGGTTCTATTCCCAGCTCTCCCAGTGCCCTGCTCACCCAGCCTGGGCAAGCTATTTTGCATCCTGGGGCTTCTGTTGGTATTTTGGTCAAGAACAGTGATGCTACCCAATTCCCTGCAAGCACATGGTTAGTTTTCCTCTTTGCTTGCCCAACTGCTGATAGAAAAGTCAAAGGAATGACTGCTTGCTTAGATGCTTTTTAACAATACTGATATAGACATCCATAACACACAATTATCTCTCTGCTGGGATTTTTCTGAGTCTATGATAATATTTTCCACTTAAGCACTGTTGTTAAGAAACAGCAAATGATTTTGCTTAATCATTCCTAGTCAGCAGGGCTAGAAATACATGCAAAGATCTTGAGACACTGAAGTTATTCAGTTGAGAAGAGCTAAAAAACTAGTTTAATTTCCATGATCCCCTTAGCTAAAGTGTGGAACATCTCAAACCACATCACTGGAGATGCTACACCCAGCAGAATTCACTGCTGAGGAAAGTCACTGAGTCATAGCATGACAGATTCTTAAAGAGGTATACTGAATAACATTTGCAACATAAGGTTGCATCCGTTTCAAGGAGAACCAGGAAGTATTTTTTCCCCAATTACAAGACTGTATAATTTGATTGTCATTAAGGAAAACACTCACTTTCCTTCTGCAGTATCAAATTTATGAAACTGATGGATGCAGAATACAGAAAACAGTGATTTAGGAATAATTATACGAGTTCCCTGCATTACAGTTTCTAGAATCTACAAAACAGAACAAATACATGTTTTTATTCAGTGATTATGCAAAGCCATTACATTATAAAAGCACAAAGACAATAGTTGTATACAGCTAGACTTATCAATTAGTTCTTGGATCCAGGACATGTGAAGGTTATGAATGTAACAGATCTCTAAGAACACTCAACTAATTTCAGATTAGGAATTTATCAGCATTTATGATAATATCCTGGTACTGCTATATGCTTGCTTGAGTATTGTCATAGTCTAAATTCCCTACTACTCTTACTTTTCAAATGTTTTGAAGGGAAGTGTTTCTCATCCTCCTTAACTTGTTTTTCTAGCTCCCAGGATTTACTACAAGCTTTGCCACTCACTGAGTAGAGTGGAATATCTGGTTGAAGAGACTGAGGTCTTTAGGGCTGAAATTCCTTTCATGTCTGACCTACTTCTCAATGACAGGCCCACAGGGCACTTCTACATAAAGAAGACTAACTTACCTTTCAGTTGAAAATTGCGAATACTTCATCGCCTCTGCTGAACTACTCCAGGAGTAGAGTTATTATTCAGTATTTATTTGCCTACATGGTATCTGGCTTTCATAAAGTGCTTTGGAAATAAATGCGTGGTAGGTCTGGTGGCATGCCCATAAAATAAACACAAGTCATTTTACAGGTCAGTAAAGCGAGATCTGGAAAACTCAAGATACTGCACAGCAACTTAGTGGTGGATATGGGATTAAAACATGGGTCGCTTGATACTGTTCCCAGATTTATCATTTAAAATGTTTTTAATCCTGTGGTCTAGAAGACATCCTTACTTAATTGCATACACACATAATGAAAAGAGGTGCTCCCGTTGTTGTATTCTCATGCTATTTCATCATCTCTAGGAGCTCAGCTGTATGTAAGGATGACATGCTGGCACGCTTCCTTTCTATTATGCCCCCTTGCTTGCAAAGAAATACTGCCAATGCAGAATCTTGAGATGTGAAGTACCTCTTTGACTTAAGAAAACTATTATATAAAAGGACGCAATTACCAAACTGCTCAGAATGCTCCAACTATGTGATTTTGCGTCTTCATCTATCAATATGCACTATTTCAAATTAAACTCAAATTCTAATCATTGAATTGTTCTCTCTCAGCCTTTGCTTACCTTATTATGTCACTTTGATTCCATACTCCTTTCTCACGCACGTGAAGTTCTTCACTGCTTATTCCAAAAAGGCCAGAGACATTGGCTTTGGCTTAACAAATACCTGTTGCTGCTCACAGCATGGTTATGTTTAATTATTAATATAAAATATACCTTTTTGATTTACTAATATAAAACATTCCTTATTGAATTTTTAATGTAAATTATTATTTATTGATGAGTGTGTCTATTAAAATGGATCACTTACCTTCTAAATGGCAAAATACTGGTTTTCCAACTACCAAAATAAACACTGAAGCATGTAATTGAAGTATTACAATGTTACATTTACAGAGGAACAAGCGCTCCAAAAAAACTTATCACCACAAAACAGTGACAAGTCTTCACATCAGTACTTCCTCTGGTAATTTGCTTCAGTCCATCTGGACTTTCCCGTGGCTCTGAAAGCGAAGGGTTGTTAACATAAGGGTTACAGTTATGTAGTTCAATTTATAGTAAAAACAATATGAACTCAAATTATTATATCAAGAAAAACTAAGCTGACCTCAACTTGTCCTCTAGCACCTGAAACTTCATTTGGAACATCTGTGGGAGATCAGACAAAAGAGATGCTGGGTTGATGGGGACTGTCTCAGTATTAAACTGCGTTCAGTGTCTTTGGATCAGATGGAGGTCATAAACTGAAAGTTCAGCTCTAGAAATATACTAGCAATTTTACAAGTTTGTTTGGTACTACAACATAAAGCAAACTAGCTTGACGTAAAAAGAGCAAGACAACCGTGTCATTTATTAATCTGTCTTGCTAAATTAAAGGATTTCAGGCAATTTGATTATTTCCAACCCTGCCAGGTCCTTCTTATGAAACCACGAGCCATATTGTGCGTTTCTCATTCTGCTTTTGCAGCAATTTGCATGCAACCAAAGAAACTCAGAGTTATGATGCCAGTCACTGTTTACTAAAGAATGTACAGTATGATTTTTACACTATGAATCTTTTCTATTAAACGTGTGTGATAATACTTACTCACAGAAGTGCTACACTGAATTATTTACCAGAGATGAAGGCCAGACCTTGTGCTCAGGCAGCAGGGACTGCTGTGGATACTTGGGTCAGAATACACAGAACTCATGGAAGCAGTGAGATGTAACTCTATCTCCTACTGATGACTAATGAATGTTATTTAGTCTTTGATTTCCAAGTGTAAAGCGTTATGTATTGTTCTTCTATTATCCTGTCTTATTCACTTCATCCCTGTAACTATCCAAACTAGCAAGAAACATTAGTCTACATCATGTAGCTCCCTAGACCTCTGTTCAACTCATTCATCAATATAAACTGCCACGATCCAAAGCGCGAAGATAATCTTGCTGTTAGGGCACTGAGTGAAGAGAAAAGACCCATAATGGTCAGAAAAAGTGTTGCAAACAGTTAAAGTTTCATAATTACACTATAAATATGCAGACCAATACTTAGAAGGAAGCCGTAACTTCCTTTTGGCTCTGTTCGGATACTGTAAGAAAGATAACTCTTCACTTGCTGTCATAATGCATTAACCATAATCATGCTATTATACAATTCTTGTTGAAAGCGTACTCTAAATCTAACAGTTTGCCCTGAAAATGTTTCATGCAGTGTTATGTCCTCTTCCTCCACGTACTAAAAATTGTTTTCCTGAAGTTAATTTAATTAAGCACAACATGAAGGTTCCTACATTTGAAATATTTTTCTAGATATTTAATTCTTTATAGTCTAACGATCAAGACTTTTGCTAGCCCATTAGGGACAATTCTAAGCAAGTAATGTGCTGCAAGGTAGGATCAAATTTTGTTCTTGCCAACTTCTCTCACAACCTTTTAATTCCTTATAGCTATGAACAACGTCAGAAAGCCTCATTGGATAATAGACTGCCCACAAACCATGTGGGGGCTTGGGGTCTTCTGGTGTAGTCCATG
Organism: Charadrius vociferus; assembly: GCF_000708025.1. Taxonomy (NCBI): domain Eukaryota; kingdom Metazoa; phylum Chordata; class Aves; order Charadriiformes; family Charadriidae; genus Charadrius; species Charadrius vociferus. The sequence goes on along the minus strand of NW_009647947.1, from coordinate 131,042 downwards.
CGCTCAAGCAGGAGCCACACAGGAAGATTAGGTATAGGGAGGTAACTGTGGACTATTATAAAATACCAAACCACCGTGAATGAGGCTGCTTTAGCTTCTGCGGTGTCAGTAATCTAGAGTACACAGTGCATACTTACAAAACATTCTCTTATTGCCATTACCTTACAGCCAGCAAACCAGCCATGAAGCTATTGAGCAGTTTTGGAAATTACTCCTCTTACCTAAGCAGCCTGAAATACTTCAGAATCAAGGTGGTACTTCTCTGGAGTTCAAAGGAGAAGTTGCTGCTTCAGAAGAACACCTAGTCTCCAAAACCGAAACTGGAAAAGCAGACATCATACAGGTAAACACAGTGGTTGCTCAACACAAGCCTTACAGCACAGAGAACAGATAGGTTGTAAACTGCAAACACAATCCAGAGCAGAGCGACACGTACATGAACAGTCTTCGAATCACTGTTTGTCCAAAAGCGAATAAAATTTCTGAATTTTAAGTTCAAAGATTTGCATCTTTTGAGTGCATTTTTGTCTTTTTTTAGCACTGATTTACAAATCCAGTTGCATCATTCATGCAGAGATGCCCTGAGAAGACAAAAGCAGAAAAGACCAAGTCAAAAGCTTTGTTATATGGTGCAAAGGAAATAATGAAGGGGGAGAGAGTTCCCTCATGCTTATTTGAGAACATTACCACTGCAGACAAGAAATGTAACTCCTATGAAATAAACTCCATTAATGACAACTAGTAATTTTACTTCTAGTTAGTGAAACTAATTTCATTTTTACTGCAGTGGAAGAATTTTGTTGTTTGGTTAATTTAGTCTAACACTAAGACTGCTCAAAGGCGAAGGCTGCTCAAAGATAGAAATACCGAAAGCATAGAAAACTGAGGTTTGCCTCCGCTTTTTCCAGAGAAGATTTCTAGGAGGGGATGGAGAAGAATGTAAATATTGAATACACTTAAAAGGCTTGCTGACTGAAATGACACACTTCCTTTGAGAATGAGAAACGTACCAAGTACATTAGTTAACACAGAAAACATTTGCAGTTTTTAAATGAAAAACAAGAATTGTTTGCTTTTTAACATCATCTTGACAGTTGCATTTTCAATACTTAAGTCTGGTTTTGTTTGTTGACATATTTGGAAAAAGGGGAAAGTATAAATACTAAGAATGTAAGCTATTAATGCAATTCAAAACACGGGACTCAAAAATCAGACCTCACAGTGCAAATACAGAAGAGAAAAAGGATTAGAAAGTGGCATCACTGTACAGATAACATCGCAGTATTGAGAAGTGAGAGCAGTGGTACTGCCTAACGTTAAGGATATAAGTATCAGGTCTTCAGTACCCCAGCATACCAACCTTCACATCTTTGTGATCCTGACCTTCCCAGCACTTTTATTACAGCAATGTGCAGCAAGAGCCTCCCCCCCACCAGCAGAGGCTGCAAACAGCAGCAGCTTTCATCAGCTGATCGGGGATAACAGCTTATACTTTTGCACCTACTTTTCTCTCTTCTTACCTGTACCATACCCCCGCAAATGCCACTCCTTTGTCTTCTCTGTGCTAAACCAAAGAGTTCTCAGTCCTGGGTTTCGGCCAGCTGCCTGGCTTAGGGCAGAAAGCAGCTGCTTCCCCGGTGGCCACTCAGTAACGGCACTGCACCCTCGCGCTCGCTGCTGGGGCACCTGGCAGCCCACGGTGTCCCCCACCAGCCGCTGACCTTGTGCAGACTTAGCACCGTGCCAGTCACGGGCTGGCGTCAGAGCGACTGGGTGAGCCACTTTCCAGGCTGTACTGTTGGGCTCTAAACTGCGTTATTTGTCACTATCAAGGGAACGATTTCAAGTTAAAAGCCTCTGGATTTTTTTACAATCTCCCAAGTGAAACTCTCCCATCTTAACCTAGCAGATGTAAAATAGTTGAGTTCAATTTTGCCCTTTAATCTTATATTAAGTTGCCCAAAACCAGAGCCAGTAAGTAAAATAACTGCATCTAGGAAAAGCTTAGATGGGTTTCAGTTCAGTGACTTCCTTACAACTTTTTTCTCAATTTCAATAATTTCTGGGGTAACTTTTTACAAAACATCTCTAAGCAGCCTTTCTGGATGCTACTCCTTTAAATCTGATAAATATAAACATGAGCAACCCTCAAACAGCTAATTTGAACTAAGAGTTTTTACTGCTTTTCCTCATCCAGCATAGAAGTTTTATTTCTTTTTCTGAAGCTTTTTTTTTCTTTTGAGGAAATGGTGTGCATGTTTTAACAGTAACAACATATAGATAGGAAGCCACTTTTTTCCTGTCCTAGGTTTTACTCCAGTCATCACTTCTACACTTATTGATGACAAATTATAAGGAACACAACAACTATTATATAGTATCAAGCAACTGAATTTTAGTCATATCAACCCATATTTTTTATGTTTAGATAGCAGTTATCATCCTACTGGTTATGTTTAGTACCATATTTTACAAGTAACCCAGCCAAATCTCCTCCCCATAACATACAAAAGTAGATAAACGCAGATGCAGAACTGGTTGTTCTAAAAATGAACGTGGCCGTCTTGCTTACCAGGAATTGAGAGTTGTGGTATTTCCCTCAGGAAACAGGAAAGCTTGAAAAGTCAGCACACATCTTGCTTATGCCAGTCCGGTGACTATTTAAATTTCTTCTGAAAGGTTTTGAAGTAAAGCAGACGTGGAGAGTTAGGAGAATACCATGACATCTTCGGTGGAGGAGCAACCTAACAGCATGAAATGGTTATTTAAATAATTGCTTGTCATTAGACACTGTAACTTGTTTGAGATTCTGTTTAGCCTAGTTTTAGTATTTAATTTATTAGTACACGACTTTCTGGTTCATACATATTGCACGTATGATTCTTTTATGTATATAAACAGAAGTTACAATTTCGTTTGGTGATCTGAAGGATTCTTAAATTGGTGGATTAACCCATTCTCTTTTCATTAATAAATCCTAAAAGTATTTGTTTTCGGCTTTAAGTAATTAAAGAATCTGATGTCTGTAACAAAGTAGCAAAACTAAGTTGTTGCATAAAAGCCTAAGGTGTGGTTCAAAGTATAGCTTTGCTCTGAAAAACTGCTGTAAAAACAGCATGAAAAAAATAATGTATTTGTTGTGCCTTGTTTCTGACACCAGATGTACTTTTTGTATTCTTGTAGATAGTCTGGGTTGTGGGGGGAGGGGGTTGTTGTTTGGGTTTTGGGGATTTTTTTCCCCCAAAAAAATTGACAGGCGCACAAACCCGGCCTTGGCTCCTGTAGTCCCGCAGCCTTATTTCTTGCTCATGTCTCACTTCCTGTAACAAAAGTTCTCTCTGCCAAACAGCGTCCTCATTGCAGTTGCGTAATCCCGGTTTTTAAAAGTGATGCCCTTGGTGACACCTGTGCAAGCTGAGCTGAGGTTGCGTAAGTAACCAACCGGCCCTCCTAACTGGATGCTAATAAACAAGTCTGCACAAGAAACTGTAACCCACTTTGTGTGCGCTCGCTCTCTCTTCTTCAGCTGAGCTGGTGGGAATAGTTAGTAAGTGTACCAAATATTCAGGCATGAATCATCACAAAAGTTACTGGATCGCCTCTTGAATGCTTCAGAAATGTTGAGCAAGACTGTCGTGTCACTCTGCAGAATTAAATCATGCCTGGAAGTAGAATTGGCCTGTATGTTACTGGAGTGGCATCTGCTTGCTTTTATACTCATTTTACATTTGTTCAGCCTAGAAACAGTAGAAGACAGACTTTTTCTCTTGCACCATCTGTAGGTTTGTTTACTCGGCTTCAATCGGTTTGACTTTTGCTAATAAAATTCAAGAAGTCTCACAGAGTTGCACAGGTACCACACATAGGTGTAATTTAGGACGCCCCTTAACAATTGTGATTATTTGCATGATTGCCTTAAAAAGCCCTGAAAAGGCAAAACAAAGCCTTAGAAAGTATAAGCAATCTTTTCTTGTTCATGTATCAAATACATAATTCTATAATGTTAAAGTTTTTTTTAGATCGGAACCGCACACTGCATACAGAAATACAAAAACTTGCTTTTTACTCCTAGGTCACAAAGGTTGAGCTGCCATAACCCTCAGAAGATGCAACATGAAGTATACATAGAGATCGATTTTCTGCAAAATCTAAGTAACCCAATTAGTGTGAGCTTTAAAATGCAATGTACATTTAAATCAATATTATCAATTTCATTTAGTTTAATTAATTTGTTTAAATATTTTCAAATTACATACCCACTTTTCAGCTTGGCCAGTTCTAGTGCTACAACTAGACATGTGGAGACTTCTAGTAGCTTCACTCTCTAACTGAATAAAAGATCCACATATTGTCATAAGAAAGACCGAAGAGGGATATGCTATCTTGCAATCTTGTTTAAGGCAAATGATTAAATTAAAGACAAATGTCAACAGGTTAGACTTTACAGACAAGGAAGACATGCTTTAAACTGTATTTAATTTAAATGAATTAAGTATTAGGAACATTTCTGTGCATTTTTCACATTTTTCTTCTTCCTCATTGTTTTATCGTGTTTGAATGCCATTAGCATAGCATTTCTCTGAAATGTTAAGAATAGGAACTTTTTTTTTTTTAAATTTGTATAGTATGATAGTCCTAAAATTTCAAGCATTGGAGCTACTATCAGCTCTAATCACGACTTGCCAAAGCTGTTTTTGCTCTCGATCTTCGGTGCATGTACCTTGTAGACAAATATTACTTAATTCCCAGTCTTCCAAAGCTTGTAAGTATTCTGATTTTCAATTCAGTAAATGGAATTATTAAACCAAATCTGCGTAATTGGAACGGGCTGTTTCTCTCAGGAGTTCTGAGCATCCATAGCTGCCAATGACTGAAATAGCAGTACAGATCTGAAAATCTCTAAAGTGCAGTACAGAGCTTAACATTTAAAATTTAAATGCCAGTGTCCTTTTGCATCTCCAATCTAACAGTACTTGTATGAAGGAAGCATCCACCTTCACCTTCAAATAACGATGCACATTGATGTCAGACATACACCAACAGAGAAGGGCACTGAAGCAGCAATCAGCAGCACAGAGGCTCAAGACTAATGGAAAAGAAGCATCTCTCTCAGCTGGGCTTTCAGTTACTCCATTTGGTTGGTTTTTAAATGCATTAGACAGAAGGCCAACTTTGTTGCTGGAGAAAATGAGATGAAGGCTCAGTGAAACCTATTTTTGTAATACGGAGAATCTGTCCACTTGAGATTTTGAAGAAAATTGTAAGAGAGTGCTTCCTTCAGGTAGGAAGCAAAAATAAAAGAGTATTTTAAATTTTATTATATTTTCTAAAGAAGACAAAAAATCATAGTAGGTATGTCTTAGTTATATTAGTAATTTGTTCACCTCGGGATACCCAGTGGGAACACTGTAGTAGGTGAAGATAATTTGGGTTGGGTGGATATCAGACATAGGAGAGTTCTGATAAATGCCCATTAGATTTTAGTGTGTTATAAAATATAAATGTACTGAAAAGTCATATTTAAATTTTACATGCTAATGATGTTCCTACATAAGAAAAATGTAACAGATGTCATAAAAGTGACCAAGAAAAACATGTGATTACATACTAAAAGATCCATGTGTTTACTCACTGATGCTTAATATAGACACTGGTCATTATTTTTGGAAACTCAACACAACTATGAAAGAGTGAGGTGATTTCCTCTATGTGGCTTGTGTATCATCAGTATAATCAACTGTCATTTACACAATCTGTTTTGGGGGATATATAACACACGAAAGAATAGATCATGACTTCAGACTGAGTTTTCAAGAATGACATTTAGCACAGGAAATTGTCAGTATTTCTACATATACCAAACAGAACATAAAGACATTTAGAAGTACATCTCTCAGATCTGTAAGGACAATACTTGGATCTCTAGTTGTTCTTGCAATGGAATAATAATGAAAAGCTCTATATGAAAATTAAATATACTGCTACGTATACTATAAAACCCTTCAAATTTTAAAGTAAAATTTAACTTTAAAATTCATTTTTTCAGAATATAGCTTCACTTTCTAAAAAAAAAAAAAAGAAAACATTTCTCACAAACTCTCAGTCCACAAACCTTGTTAAGATATTTCATAATTTATCTATATCTAAATGGGATCAATTGAAATAATGCCAATATCGTCCCCTTCTTTCTTATTTAACAAGCTGATCTTTGGACACTGTTCTGAGCACTCTAGTGCTTAAAATGTTACTGTACAAGAGTGGATACTAATCCATAGCTATTGAAAAAAATCTTCCTATAAACACATTCGAAACATAAACCACAATATTCTAGTACTTACCTTATTTCTAAAAGATTTTTTAAAAAAGAAACAATGACCAAAACAGTGAAAATAAAAATCTAGAATGTGGGGAGCATTCTGTTTTCAATTGTTTGGTCAATTATCAAATCTGTTTTAAAACAGATGTTTTCTACAGAAGATTGCATTTACTTGGAAATGTAGATTTCTGGGAAAACATTGGAATAGAATTTTTTCAGTTAGCCCTACCTACAGCTATTCAACTGACAGTCTAGCCCTTTCCCTGCTGAGGATGCCATAGATCTGAACCAGAACAACTCAAGGAATTCTACTGCTGGAGAACACCAAAAAGATTTGTGGGTGCTAATCCTCATCAAAATGCATGATATATGCATAATTCCTACTGTGGCCTACAGATTTTTGCACTATTAAATGTAAATGAGGTAAAGGGAAAAACTAAATCTCAGTGATTCAAGCATTACCAGAAACCTTCTAAGTCTATAATAACCCTTACAACAACAGCTGTGAAACATGCATATCCCCACAACAAACAGCCAGGAATTTTGAATGCTTGTTTTTTTCCACTACTTGGTAAATGTCATATGTATGCAAAAACCTTACAAAGGAAGCCTGATAATAGTCCCTCAGTAGTCCAGTGAATTCTACAAAAGATTTAAATAAAGAATTTCGTTATTATGTTCAGCATACACTCTGCATGCATTCTGCCTTATAACTGTTTCAAATATTCTCTTTGACTTGTTTCCCATCATTTACATTTAAGTCATGCAACCCTTTGCTTATTGCTTTGAAAGTAATTGAAAATCAACATTACTTTGAACAATGACAACTGCTTCAACAGAGAAGGTACTGAATCATTTTAAAGATCTTTTGATTGTGCCACAGGATTACTCATTCTTTTGCTCTATCTACTTAGTTTTCCAGTAACTAAAAATAGATTTTTACGAGTCTAGTAACTGAACTATAAACTGCCCAGTGTCTGTTTATGTAACTTTTGCATATCACTTACAGTAGAAACTGACTGATTGCTATGGTTCCCCAGACCTTATATTTCATAGATATATTATGTGTTCTAATAATTTCCAAGTTAAAAAATTGGTGCAGAGAAGATCACGTCACCCACGGAAGGCAATGCATCTTTTTTGTTCTTCTTTTCCTCTTGAATTTAAAAAAAAAAACCCAACCATATAAATGCTGAGATTGAAAACATTTATTTAATATAAATTAGTGTCTGTGTATCTGATGACAGAAATGTATCTTTAGCAGAAAATAAAATCTTAACAAAAGGTGGGGGAGGGCAGGACTGAAAGATCCTGGCAGAAGCCTCCTGTAAGCACCTCCAATAACTGTTCTGAAAAACAAAACAAACAAAGAAGCAAAAGTTGTTCCCTACCTTACAAAAGGAATTTGCACTTACTTTACAGTTTACTATACAGTTGATTTTCCATCTGTCACGAGGGAGTACTGTAATACCCTTTTTGTGGAGAGGGGGCAAAGAATCAGTTCCTAACAACATTGGGAATCTCCAAAAGAGGATCTACTACAGCTAGGAAAAAAAAAAAGTACGTTCAGTTGTGCCAAATAAATTGTTGAATGACGGTCTCTGAACCAAGGAGATGGAAAAACCACAGGAAAGGAAAGGGACAAAATGGGAAGGGGAGAAAAAAGTGGATGAAAGTGGTCAGAACTTCTCAAAATGATGTGTTAAACCAATCAGTCTCCATCAGTAAACCAATCTGGAGTTAAACTAATAACCTAATAGCTGGAAGTTATTCTTTGCATAAGGGCCGGGGGGAAAGGGGAGTGGGTGGCGACAGGGGGAGAAAGGGAGAATAGGGAGGACACAAGAGAAAATACATGGAATGACATCAGGGATTAAGTTAGACTATAATCCTACATGTGTGCCATCACTATTGCATTCTTAACCAGAAGCTGCAATAATCACGAAACAAAAGCTTCATGGGAAGATTAGAAATGCTAAAGAGAGGGACAAAAAAAAAAGAAGATATTAAAAACTGCACAAATAGCAAACATTACACAGGAAAACACCTTTTTCTGTAAACTGTCTCTCATGAAAGTTGGTTCAGTGACAAAATCTCTTTAAAACTGTGTACAAATTATTGCAGGATGTTGATATTGTTGAAAGTACTCCATATAACTGAGTCACAGATTCGTCCTAGGTATACTTAGGTAAGTGATCATCACTCTAAAAAGAGCTAAGATTTCACCCATGGAACATCTCAACTGAGCAAAACAGTTTTAGAGAAACTTTTCCAGAGAAAAGGGAGAGTAAATCAGCAGGCTCAATTACATATGACAAGGAATCTATACTAATCTAACATATAACAAGACAATTGTAAAGAGAAAACACATTCAAAGGCAGATCCAGTGACACTTCATTCATTCATTTATTTATTTTTAGTAGAAACCCATTATTAACAGAGCAGGCTTTATACTAGCTTCAATAAGAATTTGTTCAAGGCAGATTCATAAATCATATTTTATAACTGCAGCTATTTCACAGCAAAAGTTCAAACATAACTATCATTTTCTGGCTTCTAATTAAAGGTTTATAATTAAACTGTATATAACTTGACTGTTTAACTACTCATTAATGATGCTGAACTCAGAATTGCTACTGTGACATCCTGTACCACTGCTTGTAGTGACTGCACTGTGTATACACTACACTGTGCACTGCTTTTCAGTCCAGTAAACAATTGCTCTTTCAAGCCACAAAAATGCATGTCTGCTCTCAAGGAGACATGTGCTTTGCTGCATCATTAAAGAAAAATATGCAGCCTATGATATCAAAAGACTAAACGTACGCAAATACCAACATTTCATTGGAGAAAAACGTACAAACAACTGAAAACGTTTTTCCCCTTTTTATAGCAATATATTAATAAAGAATCATCCAACACAGACCTGGGACATCTGACATTTCAGAAGATTCCACACAAACTCTCCACTCAAGAGGGAACAAAAGACTTCTCCCACCAGCTAGACCAAACCAAAATGACTCGAGATATTTTTAATGAAAACTCTCCACAAAGCCCAGAAAATCAGGTGAGTGCTTCTGTAAGAGTAAACTTCAAGTAAAAATGTAGTGTTTAAGCCAGTACTTTCTTTGGTCCTTCCTACTGATGTTCCAAGAGACACTTTCTACTTCATCTCCCTGTCGTGAGATCATCATCTATTACTACAGAAATTAATGTGATGTTAAAAATAAGCATGGTGAGGCTATGCTGTATGATCAAGTGAGCAGAGAGATTGAGAGTACAGGGTTTCTCAGACAGAAAGTTATAAAATACTAATTGAACTCAAAGAAGCTGGTTTATGTCTACTATAATAGATTTAATTCACTTGCACGTCTCTTTTTTTTTTTTTTTTTTTTACTTTATGCACATCCCCTTGAGCTTATTTTAGTAAGACATTTGACCTCTGTCAAGGGCTCTGGTGAATGTAATGTTCTTGAGTCCTACCACTAGGGTTGTCATTTTAACAGAGGTTTTTCATTCCCATGTGATTTTTAATATATGGAATGCCATCTCCTCCAGACCTGTGATAATCTCTACGTTCTTACAGACAACCTGCGCTTACTGGCAGGGTTGCTGAAAAGCAAATGGCTACAGATCTGATCCCAAGTCTATTTCACAGCAGTCTTGTCAATATTTCCACAGCTCTTTGTGTATAAACTGGAATATATTTAATCAACTATGATTATTATATTTATCACATATATACACACAATATATATATTATTATTATATATGAATATATGATTAAGAGTTGGAAGGAACCTTAAAGATCACCTCCAACATGGACAGGGACACCTTCCCTTAACGTCCTCTTAATGGCATAGTCTTTTCCTTCTTTACTATATGTTATATTTAGGGACTTGCTTGCTTGTCTATATTTAAAAACTGATAGCACACAAGTCCAGCAGCGTTTGGGCGAGCACATTAAGATAAGGTGTAAATGCTTGCGCGGGATTTTTACCCATAAACCCCTCCTGGCACC
>NW_009647947.1:64173-119207 GCF_000708025.1 Charadrius vociferus | reverse complement strand
AAGGTGCTGCCGTTCCCGCCTGGGCGCGGGGAGGGGACGGCGGGAGGAGGAGGAGGGAGGGAGGAAGAGGAGAGAGAGGGAGAAAGGAAGATGTCCGGGAATCGCAGCTGTGCGTGTGCCTTCGCCGTTCCCCGGGGCGGCAGGGCCTGCCCCCCTCGGGGGAGAGTCACGGTAGGGTTCGGTCAGGCCTTCTGATGCTCGGTCCGGCTTTTATTTCTTTCACAGCGCGTTTAATTATTTGTTCTTGGTGCGCCCCGCTGCTGTAATCGCGAAGAGGCTGTTGGGGATGAGGAGGAGAGAGAGAGAGGGGCACATTCGGGAGTTTGGAAGGAGCGGGACAACAGCTCTGGGCTGTGATCTCCTCCGTGTGTTCTGAGTGATTTCCAGTTTGAATCCTAGCGTGATGCTGTGAAGGGCAGTGTTATATGTTTCCCTGACAATAATAATAATAAAAAAAATATTCCCTAATAGATGAAGCAGTACTTTGTGGAATTGGTGTGCTCTACTCGGTGACTCCCTCATTTTAGAGAGATTTACGGGCGGTTTTGGCTGGAAATGAGGAAGGCCTAGGGTCAATTTTATCCCTTTAAAGTATCAGTGTTAACATAGAACATCTTTGGAGATGTGTGTTTTTTTTTTTGTTACAAATTTCATGTCAGATGAAATCAATGCTTGTCTGGTGAGTTCTTCAACCATTGATTGTGTCTTGGCTGTAAAGGGATATGATTAAATGTATTGGGGCCCAGAAACAGTTATCTCCTTAATATACATGTGCTTCCTTGGTTAATGTAATTGCTTAGTGATGATGTAAGAACAGATGAAAGGTGCTCTAGCAGCACAAAGTAGTTTGACGTACGTGACATGCTTTTTCCATTGCTTTGTGTTACTTGGGTTTGGAGATGTTTACCTTAGAGTGTGAAGTCAGTCGTACCTGAACTGGATACCTGGCTGTAGCTGAGAACTTGTGGATAGAAGACAGTTGTGTGAAATGTGTCAGGTGTAAGCTTGTTTCTCTAAACATCAGTACTTCGTGTGAACTGACTCCAAAGGAGCTTTTTTTTTTTTTAAATGACTGATCTCAGAAGATGGCACAGGACTTTACCACATGTCACCTTTTAGAAAGTGCTGTTTAAATTGGACTCCAAGTAGCAGGGATCTGTAGAACATGTTAAGGTCTAGACAGCGCACAAGTTGTCATGTGCGTATGCCCAAAACCCCTAGATTGTTATCATATATAGTTGAATACCTCTGGTATATAGTGCCAACAGAGGATTAGAAATCAGTAAGAGATGTGATCCTGTGTTGTTGCTCATGTTTGTAAGATCCTGATGTGAAGGTGTGCAGAGATAATTATGGGTCAGTACAGTCCAGTAGTGTTACAAAAAATAAGAGATGCTTTCTGAGAAAGTAATCCAAATTTATTATTTTTAATATCTGGAAACCAGGTAACATGTAAATGTATGTAATAGACAGTTTGTGTTTATGCATTGAAAATAGTTTGTGTAAATAGTGCTGTCTGTTTGTGAAGATTACAAAGTTCATGTTTTTTGATGTTAGGCATGCTGGGTTAGAGCTGCTCCAAGGGAAGAAGTGAAGGGGCACTTCCTAAAGAGCCAGGTGGGAACATGTGTTTGTAAGCCTACCAGCCTGCTACCACAGCAGAGGGCTAGTCAGCAGGAGTGATGTCAGCTGATGGAAGAAACAGCAGGTGGAGAAAACTCTAAGGGGTACCCAGGAGAATTTGTCCTGCTTGCTTCAGTAGCTTTTCTTCATTGTACTGTAACTGTAGTAGAAAAGAGTGTAGGAGTGTATTAAATTTGTAATGGAAAAATATCTTAAATAGTTGCAGCTTGTTACTGAATGTGGGTTGTTACCATGGGGCTCTCTGTTTGTTTCATTAAAAAAAAGGGAGCCTCAATATAGTAGCAATGTTTTGTTTTGTTTTTTTGTAATGAGTAATGAATCATTCTTTTGCAAAATGATAGATAGGATACTCATTTTGAAAAAGCTGACAGTGTAAAAATGATGGTTGTTCCATTTTAGAATAAACACTTATGGAAGATTCTTGTGACTTTGTTTTTTTTATTATGCATTCCCGTCATTTTTCGTGGTGCTCACTATAGTACTGTCACTTCCTCATATTTTAAAATTACGTTTGATTTCTTAGTTTGTTGCTGGATCTTCAGCATTTACGGTGGCACTGATTCTAGAAAAGTCCAACTGTATTACACTGCTTCTCTGAAACCTACATATGATTTACATGCTGCCCCGAGAGGTCCTCTGGTGTGTGACCATTGTAAGAACTTTGCAGATGCTTCTTGTCACTGATGATAATATCCTGTATGTAATGTTTTATTTTGTGGAGTAATTCTATCTCCAAGTGCAGCTGTTAGCAACTGACTGGCAGAGAACTCATACTTCATAAAATAAGTGCCACTGTGTGAAGTTGCATCACCACATGATGTTGTCTTGGAATTTTGGTGATTTTCAAAGACTAAGGAAGGTCACCAAAGATAGCTTAATGGGTCTGGAGGTGCCTGGTAATTCTACAGCCCTGTAGGGTTACATTGGTACAGTTACTGTCTGGTGTTGCTTTCAGTTTACCAACACTAACCAGGCACAGGTTATGCTTTATGGCTCAATCAAGCAACACTTTTGCAGGCTGCATAATGGCTTTCTTGATTGTCTTAACTGGTGACTTTGTTTATCTATAGCTTCATAACACCAACAAACTGAGGGATTTCAACACCCTCTAAGAAATTGTCATTCTATTCCTAAAACACCATGAACTCCCAAGAAGTTGTATTTCTCAGATTTAAAAATGGCAAATAAACTGTGACTATACTGCATTAAAGGGGTAGATTGTGCAGTTGTCAGTTTCTACTGGATTAACTGCCAACTACCCAAAAAGGTTGTTGGTTTTTTTTTTCCCCTGAAGAAGCTGACATGAGCTTGTCGGTTCAGAGCAGAAACTTTGTTCCAGCGGTTTCTGAAGTGGGCCATGATTAGAGATGAACGGGTTGTTGTTTTTTTTTTTTTTAAGTGGAAACACTATTCAAGAACTGGAATAACTTTGCCTCCATCATACTGGTAAGCACTGTAATCTTTTGGCAGACGGTAATTACATGCTTTTCTCAGTCTTTGCTTTTTCCCTTTAATGTTAGGCTCTTTTATTCATATTAGCAGTTCTTTTTTGCAATAGCTCTAGTTTCAGTTAGTCTTTTTCTGAACAAGGTTATTCTAAATGAGAATTCTAAATGAGTCCTTAAACACGGTTTTAATGCAGTAGTTTTATTTCTATCTATCGCTCCCCACACGCTTCTTTGTTGGGTCATGGTCACTCTGTGATCATGCAGCTTCTTTTCTTTCTCAGGTGCTTTGGGGCCTATGGACAGACATACTAATTCCGAAGAGTGTACCCTTGTATAGGGGCATTCTTCTGGGGAGGACTCCTATGTTAGTCTTGCATAATTTTAACTCAAGTAAAGTAATGTATTTTTATTCTATGTCCATTTATTTCTGTGTCTCCTTTAGAGTTTGCTTTGACAAAGCACTGAAGGTGAAGCAAACAAAATTGTGATTTCCAACGCGATTCTTTCTGCTCCTTATCAAATATGAATGCTACTTCTGCTGTTTTGCAGTAATAGTACCTCTGGCTTGTTTGTAGCTTTGTGTTGCTAGAGCTGCAGTTTCATGAGACAGTTCTTTAAAATTGCTGGGTTGGGTTTTTCCACTGTTCTTCTGAGCACATTACTTTTTAGAACTTTGCTTTAATTGTGGGTATGGTAGCTTCCATACCTTCATGCATCAGCAACATTCATTTGTTGAAGTAAAGAGCAAGTGTTCAGTAAACTTATGAAGTATATTTAAATTTTTTAATTTCAGCTCCATCATCATTTCATAGTACTCCTGCTTCTTAGATTTTTCTTTAGTTAGGTATTTGAAAAAGCTTTTGCTCTTTTTAGTATATTTCACAAGTATTGTTTTTTAGTATATTTAACACTTGTTGAGCTGTCAAAAATCAAAATGAGTTACTACTGTTTGTGTTTCATCAGCAACCTGTGATTGGCTTGCTTGTGAGGAATGTTTGGCTTTTTTTTCTTCTCCTTCTTACATTCATCCTCCTTATTTATTAATGTGTTTCTAACGTTATTCATCCAAGTAACCTTCATTCAGCTCCTTTCTTTTAGTTTTTTAGACTGTTTGCTTCCAAGAAATTCCAGTCTTCCTCTGTGTTCAAATGTCGGAGTTCCCCTCTCCCACTGGCTTCTTGCCTTTTTGTTTGTATGAAATCAAAGAATCTAGCCACTAATTTAGATTGAATCAACTTAACTGCAATTGATCGCACAGTCTATTACTACGTATTCTATAAGATTTTTGGGTCTTTCTGAGAAAATGCTTAGCGCTATGTCTTGTTTGTTAAGAGGCAGATAAATACCTAGGTTTGTTACAGAGTTTTATGTACTCTAATACTGTGAAATTACTTTCAGATGATACTTATAATGAAAAACTTAGCAGTAGTGTTTATCGTATCACATGTCAAAGATACCCATTTCCAGCAGCAGAGGCAGTTGGCCCTATTGCAGTATTCTGTAGAACCTCCTTTATGGTCCGCTCAATTCAGATGTTTAAAGATATGCAGCGGATAAAAACGGTAACTTTGCAAGTGGGCAACTGAAACGGCAAGAAACTTTGCCTGGATATTATGGATAAAAGGTGCAACTCCTTCCTAGGATTAAAGGAATTTACTTATTTAAAGATACAAACTGCTATGTTTGTGGCTTTGGTCTTGAAACGCAGGGGCTGCTGGCTTATATTCTGGTAATAATTAGGAAACTTTGAGGCTGGTTCTAACAGGTAATGGTTCTAAAGCAGGGCTGCACTTTTCTGTTGTTGGATCAAATATACAGAGGCTGTTCTTATGCAGGTGAATTTTAATTATCTTGTGGTCTTACTTGAAAGAGAAAAGGAGAGTTTCAGTCTGTTTATTTATAGCCTGTTCACACTAGTATCTGAATGCCTCGCGTGTATGTGATGCCAAATACACTGGCGTAGACCCAGGCATCAGAACAGGTGGTGCCATTGAAGGTGGTGAGTGATAGGGCCTTAAATTGTAGTGTAGCTTCTCTTTTACGTAAGACAGGTCACGCTTTTTTCTAGGAAGCAAAAAAGAAACAAAGAGAACCTTTAGTCAGAAGGTGTTAGGAAGAAGAGTAGACAGCAACGGCTTGGGGAAGAGATAAAATTTATATATGCCTGAAGTGAAGGTGAATGAGAGAGGGAACTTGAGGGTTTCCTCACAGGTCTTCTGGGTTGTTAGGGGACTTCAGGCACTTCAGGTTTTTAGAATGAAATACAACAGGATGCCACTTCATCAGTTGTGTAATACAGTGCATAACCCAGCCTACAGTAAGAAATAAACATGTAATAGATATAACTTGAGTATTTTGAACTGTAAATGCAGCAAATCATAAGGTACTTTCCTTTTATTATCTTTTATACTTCAAGAAGGCTAGTGTAACAAACTTACTCATGCGGTTTTGTTTTGGAGTTCTCTAGTTATTTTTTCTTGAAAATTCTAATGTTACAGCATATATTAAGTTCTTTATAACATGCAGCAAAATAATTTTTCCCGTAATTAGCAAGTTATGGAAATGATACATTTCTTATTAGACTAATGAGTCTAATAGTAATAGAACTAGAGCTCTTTAGTACTGAACTGTATAACAAGACATGAAATACTCTGACATACATCATCTTAATTAAAAGTTACATGGAATGGAAGAAATTGTGACAAGACCCTTGAAAGAATATTAAAACATCGTATTAAAGCTTATATAGAGATTTAGTTTCAAAGATGGCAGCAATAATAAATATAGAATTATATAGTCTTTTATTTTGGAAGGAACCTCTGGAGGTCACCCCTTGTCTAAAGTTTGGTCAATTGGAGCAGGTTTTTCAGAGCCTTGTCCAGTCAAGTTTTGAGTATCTTCAGGGCTGGACGTTTCACAGCCTCTCTAGGCTGATGTTTACCTACCCTCCGTTCTTCAACTTCACAGTCTCTTATTTGCACGTGATTCCTGTTGGAGGTGTGGGTGCTCTAGATTTGCATGTATCTGTGCTGTTCTACGCAGTGCCATAATGCGTGTGCCAGTGAGAGTGCACCTCGCAAGCACTCACTACGTCCCCTGCGTCACTAAGCAATGGCACTACAGTTTTCTTAGTCTTTCCCTTGTTCCTGGTGTTCTTACAGTAGCTTTTCTCTTTGTCCTAATTAGTCTTTGCTAGTTTTCACTTCAGCTGAGCTTTGGCTTTCTAAATCCACCTTGTAGGCAAAGGCAACATTTCTGTATACCTTCTAGGTAATCTGTCCCCGCTTCTGTTTTGGGCATTGGGCTCAGTCACAAGTTCTGTGCTCATCCTATGTGAGAAGTGTGGCAGATGGCCGGAAAGGATGCCACACTTGCCTTCCTCCACAGTGACTTTGGCACAATTATGTTACAGTGAGACTGAGATGAAGTGCTTTTTGCTCGTTTAAAGCATCAGCATCTAACTTCAAAATTCACTACTCTATATGTATATGTTAGTACTTAGTGTCAGTCTGAACATAGCTATACTAAAAATAGCTAGATAACCTATTGCATTAAATTCCCCAAATCAGTCTGCCAGTTAAGAGAATCTCACTGAATTAACAAGAAGTTGTCCATTAGAAGTGGTATGTTGTTTAAAGGATGTCCGCAACTGCAGTTCAAGTCTATGGTATGTGCAGTTATTCTGCAGTTTTTAGTTATGTGGTAAATATTCAGTTAAGAAATGCAACCCTTCACATACATGTTAAAAGAATTTCGTTTCATGCTTAGCAACCTTTTTTTATAGTAGATAGGTTTGAGGTCTGTTGCTTACATGAACTGATCTATTGTAATAACATAATTTATTGATTGTTTTCCTTTTTTTTTTTGGCTAATATATAACCTTGTGAAAACCTTCTGTAGTAAGGGAGTATTATTTTGTGTTGATGCAACTTCTACTTTGGGCCCAATCTGCTTTTATTATTTGAAGTCAGCCAATAAGAATTAATGAAAAAAGATGCAGATTTTTGGAGACGTTTCTTCTGAATGTGGGGAGCAACCTGTAGCTCTGAGGTTGAACCTTTGCCACAGAGATCTCCAAACTGCTTTCTGCATTTAAATATCTAAATTATTCTGAGTACAAAATGTAAGTTCACTTGTTTTTAAGACTAAAAAGACAGACTTTTACTGAATGGATTAACAAGGGGAATATTTGTCCCAGGCCCTGTCTCAGAGTCTCCCTTCACCCCGAGTCTTAGCTCTGCTGTCCTACTTCCAGGACCCATCTCAATCTCTGATAAGAGTGAGGCTAGAATCTTGTATTTCTTCCTGAAAATTTTCTGCTACCTAACACCATAATAAAAGCCGAAACAAACAACAATAAATCCGTGTTGTGGGGGAGTAACAAATAAATTGAACCATGAGCCACAGGCAGATGGTAAAAACACTCCCTGGCAGGCGAGTCCTCCCTGTTGGTCCAAATGCCTGTATTTTATCCCAACACTCTGCACTGCAAAATGAATGAGCAGCCTGTGGAGGAATGGATGGAATCCAGGGGGGTACTTACGTCCACTTTTTCCCATCAGGAGTGTGTTCATTACTGGATGTGTCTTCTCAAGCCCCTTCAGATACTGTGGCTCTGCTACTCATCTGTGAACATTGCAAGCTCTCCTTTAAGGTTTTTACGCAATGGAGTAGTTGTGTACCTGCAGTATTGAGCGTGTTTAGCTTTGATCTCAGAACAGCAACTGGAAATGAACTAGAGTATTGCATAATTGTATCTGTCCTGTGTGGGAGCTTTTAAGAAGGGGGACATTTAGTTTCAAGCCTTTGTTATCTTTTCTCTCATCAGCAAATGTTCTATTTCCCTCATCAAAGCACTTAAAAAATAGAGAAATACCTGCAGAATTTGAAGCAGAATAAGAGACTTCCTCCCTGCAAGGAAAAGAGAGAACTGGCGGCATAAAGTTACAGAGAGGAGAAGTGTAGAAGCTAAAATTAAAAAATAAAAAAGCAAAGCTGTGATGCTACTTGATTTCTTTGAGTGCCAGAAAGTACCCTGTATATTTTGGCTTTGTGATTGTTGTATAAAAATAATAAAGTAAAAACTGTGCTTCCCAAAAATACCCCTGTCACATCCTACCTGCCCCTCCCCTCCTTTTGATTAAACTGTAAGGAATTCTTGAATGTTTGCTGGTTAGACCCAGCATGAAAGATAGTTCTTGCACCAGTTCAGGTTTTAAAAGGCTAGCCAATAGTGGTTCCCTTCTAGACCTTTTCTATCTGCATGAAAAAAATTTTGTTCTAAATAAGGTGTTTTCCCAAGCCCTGTGTGGGACATTTACTTTGTTTACATCAAATAGCTGGACTACCACCAAATTCTCATCTGACATTTGGAAGGACCTGGATGTCTGGAAGTACAGTTTCTTTAGGATATTTGGGAAAAAAAAAACCCAACAAACCAAACTTAGATCATTTTGTTGAGTAATGTTTTGCTCTCAGTGGCCCTATGTGATATATCTTGGTTTGGCGGTGATTTTCGCATTCTTGCAATTGATAACAGAGGTTTCTGGAGGACTAAGAGGGTATTTTACGTATTATTCTGTGTATATGATCCTGGTGTGTTTCTCTTTTCATTTCCCAAATTAGGATTCTTGTTAGGCAAAAGAATGTTTCTTTGTCTAGAAATGTTTTCACTTGTATTATAGTAAAACTTCTACTTGCATAGAAGACTGCAGTTCTCATTCAGTTGCAGCTGGATGAGAACACCTGCATTGTAATATAAATAAGCCCCATCTACCTGCTTGGGTGATTTGAAAAGTTTGTGTGCTGTATAGCTTTTCTGCTTTGGAGAGAGCTCTAATGATTGTGTGAGTTTACTTCTTGAAACCATTGTTTCCTATAGGTTTTCTTCACATCAATGAAATTAAATGGATACTTATTTTTAGGAGCTGCGAAAAGTGACAGTGTACAGAGGTCCTTGAGCTAGGAGTAGTTGACAGTTGTGCATAACTTCATAGGTAAACTCATGGGTTCTGTTTAGTAGAAAAATGTTGTGTGTGCGCCTTGTAGGATGAAGTGGTGTTCTATAAAGCTGCCACAAGATTTTCTGATAAAGTTTTGCCAGAAATACAACTGTTGGGTAAATTTGTGCCAATGGCATGTAGGTTTTTTGAGTACTATATAGCTGAAGAATTGGAAAATTCATTACATTTTGTGGTGTGGATTGTTTGTTTGTTTTTAGTTCCAGATCTGAAAACTGAGCTTTTTCCTGTCTGTTTTTGCAAATACAGAACCAGAGAATAAAAATGGGAACTCCTGGATCAGGACGGAAGAGAACTCCAGTGAAAGACAGGTTTTCTGCAGAAGATGAAGCTCTGAGTAACATTGCAAGAGAGGTTTGTTACTTTCAAATTGTCTTAAATTCGGGAGCAGGGATGAAAGCAATCTCATTATTCAGAAAAAGTTAAATTTGTTAAGCTGTGCATTAAAAAGTGTAATTAGCAAAAAATATGACGATTAATACAAACTAAGAGTATTTTTGATCAAAAAATCACATGTACTGAAATGTTGTCACAATGATATATTAATTGTATGATTAGTGTAACTTCACAGGTTCACACTTAGGCTTAGCAGATATTTCTACAGATAGTTATATGCTTAGCTAAAGATAAATGAGGAATCCAACTGCTATCCTAAGTCTAAAACTAAAAAAAAATCCTCATTTATCCCATTGCCGTGTGTAGTATTCTTAAGATGGTAAGTATAGCGTATTAGGGTCGAATGAGTAATAGTAGTTATTAAAAGGTATTTGTCATATATTCAATTTCAAAAGTGGAAAGTCACATTTCTGTCAAAATAAGTCTAATATGTACGTTATACCAGGACTTTCTTAAAAGAGTCACCACCTGAAGAATAGAGAGCTGGAGGGAACCGGCCAAAAATGCAATTAAGAAGTTGATACAAAGGGGAAATCTGTATACAAAGGGGAATTTTGTCCCACCGGATATAGGAAGGAGGCAGCTGGAATTTAGAGTCTTACAGATGTCTATTTGGACTTGAGTTTTTCTGGGAGGAAATGCTATGACTTGGAAACAAAAGCATTAGTACTGTTTGTATACAAATGGATACAGAAGCTTTGAGCTGCACTGTCTACAAAGCTGCTTACACTAGTCGACATAAATGAGGGCAAAATGCAGATTGTAATTGGCCTTGCAATGTAAACTGTTGTCTATGTATATGTGTGTATAGTATATACACATATATGTGCTTGTAAGACAAAATAGGTCTTTGAAAACACAGCTTCTGTAGGCATTTTCAGATGTAGAAGTCATAGACTGTAGGCAGAGGAAATGCACTGTCAGCGAAAAAACGTTTTCATTTCGTTGGTAACTTTCCAGAAAGCTATGTTCACACCAAATCTCATGGAAGTTGTCACCCTACCAGATAAGAGCTGTGTGGGATTCTGGGTCACTCACAGTCTCACTCATCGAGTTCCATCTTTTGAGTATTCTTTTGTGTGGTTCCAGTACAGTAACATCACCTTGCAACTTAGCTTAGAAAAAAAGGTCTCGATAGTAAGCTGTAATAAGTATGATCTTAAAATAACTGTGGTGCTTTGTTCTCTTGAATGGGATTCTGTGATTGCTAACCGCCCCAATTAAAATTCGAGCATGAGCATAAATCAAACAAAAATGAAGGGGTGTTTTTTCTACCTTAATGCTAAATTAAACTAATACTTGGTCTCACAGCTAGAGGTATTACCTCACAGAGAGAACTGAGTTGAATATGTCTATTCCAAGGATTAATGTCTATTAATTCTTCCCTCCTGTTCTGTCAACAATGAACTGGAAAACAACTTGCTGAAAAGCTCATAAAACTTATTCAATATTCTGATATTAATCTAAATCTGCTGAAGATAACTAAAATTTTTATGTTGATCAGGATATCACTTAAGGAGTAGGCAATGCATATTGTCTTTAGCTGTTTTATGTTTATTAATAATTCTTAAAACCTATTTGAATTAAATGGTTCGAAATGTTCCTTCTGATTTTCTTACTACAAGTATTTTTTCTCTTTCCAATATTCTGGCATTTTTCTGTATTTCAAGGGTTACCTTTTATGACTTGTTAGGGAGAAGAGTATTCAACATGCTTCAGAATGAAATAATTTGTTACTCATTTTCCAGGCTGTCTTTAGCATCATTTCTTCTTTTGTGTTGCCACATACAGGTTTCCCTTTAAGAGTCTTAATTTAAAATTGTTATCCGATTTTCAAATAGTGTGAAAAGTTGTATGTCATCATGAATATTGTATTATCACAATATGTGCTACTGTCAGTTTGTTAATCCCTTGCTCTGTGTAGGAGAAGCTGGCCCACAGATCCTGTGTCAGCAGCTGTTGTCATTGAACTGTTAGCTGTAATTCATAGTCTTAGCCAACTTATTTTAAAGAAAACTTCTACTTTAAAGGAACAGAATGCATTTCTTAGGATATCACAGCAGAACCCAGTTAATAAAACTAAGTTCTGTCTTCGTGTTTGATTTTACTGTGCCATACATATGCCTTATCATTTGAGGCTGGGGAAAAGTTTTCAGTTACCATGTTGACACAAGACATGCCAATTCTCAGTGCACAAATATATAGAGTAGATGTACTTTGCTGTTCTGAGGCCATTATCTCAGCAATATGGCTTGCTTATCTTTTTATTGTCAGAGTGTTTTGTTCTTCAACTTCCTCTTATGAAATTACCTTTTTAGCAGATGTTACTTAGAACAGTTGAATTGAGTCCCGTAATCCAGAAGTCAGATGTCTTGTGAGGAAAATGTTCCTAAAAGGTGTTCTAGGTATCAAGAGACGGTAAACAGAATATGCTGAAACAAAAGGCTGGCACTCAGTATGATTTGCATGGAAAAACTGCATACAAGTGCTCTGGGATTCAATGCAGTCATAAAATGGCACTAGGAATTATCAGAGTTTGTAATACTAGCGAAGACTTCTAGTATAGCGTATGAAACTTCAGGGTTTTCTTTCCTCAAAGTTCAGATTTCACAAAGCTCTAATCTTATTCTTTCTTACCACTAATTTGACAAAATTGGGATTTCCTTGTTCTATGAGGTGTGTTAAAAAAATGTGGTATCTTCCTTTTGGTACCAACAAACATCTGCTTTCTAGGAAATTTTGTGTAAAGAATTCTTTGGTACTGATCCAATAAATTCATTTCTATATATGTTTTTTCTGCACTGGTTGAATCTGATGTGTCATCTTGTGAAAATATGTAAGGGAAGACAAGGGCACTATCATAGGATCCAAGGAGTTTGGTCAAACTGCTTCATCCTTGTGAGATTTCTTTCATTTTCTCCATCTTTCCTCTGCATCAGAAAAGTTTTCCTCTGTTGGTTGTCTCCTCCCCTTCACTTCTTGTGGCTCTAGCACTGTTATGTAAAGAATTCTTTCATATCTTTTCCTTGCTGTAGGAGTTTGCACGGAGACAAGCTCTTCTGCGATGCCTCTGCACTAAACAAGGCACTAGTATGCTAAACATCAACATTGTAGTGAATTACTGCCTTATTCCAAGAAATTCTGAGTTACCAGACCTCTTTCTTTGGGACCTACTTTGTATTCTGTTGTGTGTTATCCTTCCTGGCATTGAATTCTCTGTGTTCGCTGAAGCGGAGGACGAGTAAAGGTGATGTACGTATCCAGGGACAGGGATCTATGCATCTTTTTCTGGAAGCAATGCACTCTCCATATTATTCAGTGTCTTAACTGATCAACTGCAACTGATGTCACTTTGGAAGTCTTACCTTGGTACAATGGAGAGGATTACCAGTTTATCGTGTTTGTTTCAGAAGCTGTGGGAACAGGTATAAGTATATTGTCCAGGTGTTCCCTGCAAGGAGAAAAGGAACTCTTAGTGTAAATGCACCTAACTACCTTCAAGTAGAGTATTGGCAAGTGTTTTCTGGTTATATAGTAAGGTTAATTTGAAGTCAGCTAATCTCTTATTAAAAAAAAAAATAAAAATGCCTATCTCCTGAAAATAAGGAGTTCCTTTATACCACCTTCTGTTTCTTTCTCTAGCTGTTGTAACAGCTTCTGAAGCTGTTAGCTTTCTCAGATTGACAAAGAATATAAGACAGCTGGTGCGGAAGACAGTTTCTGCTGTCTTGTGGAAAGTTCTGCCTTTCCAGATAAGATAGGGATTGTCTAGCATGACTTCAGGTTCCTGTCAAGGTTAGGTTCTTATGTGGGAATACTTTTTGTTTAACAAATAACTAAATGAAAATTGAGGTTCATATTCTCAAGGTTATATTCACAGTCTACGCTGGATATAGCTGATAAGATCTCAAGATCTGTTTTCCCTGTTGTTTTGTTGTGGAGATTCTCTGCTTATAAAGCTGTTTTGTGGACAGAGTATCTTCCGCTGACATCTGCATCACTTGTCTCCATAATTTACAGGCAAGTTGTTGTGTTCATTTTAAATATTCAGCAGTAATCTGTCATCATGAGGCATCTCTTACGATTACTTGAGATCTTCTTCTCCAAGACCATTTTTACATGCAAGAGCAGACATTTTGGTCGCCTCTGCATTCTTATATTAACTTCAGTTCAAGCTCAGATACAACAAACGTCATGCCAGAAAGGGAGAAGTCTGACTTCTGTCATCTCATCAGCCTCAACCTGATAAGCAGCAGTTCGAAGGGACAATTGGGATTTACCTTTTTATATCCTTTCTTTCTGAGCTTGTGTCAGCAGCCCTTCCATTCTTCAGGGCTGAGTAACTCTAGATGACAAAGAACTAGTGCTTGTGGACGTCAGTTGCATCGCTGTTCGCTGCATTTCCACCTTGTAACATCTTGTGTGTATTTTTTCAGGAATTGTTTTCATTGTATAGCAGGAGCTTGGAAACTCTTAAAAGGTGTTTCCTCATGGGAGATAATAAAGATTCATTTGGATTTAAAATTCACTCTAGTTGTTCAAACATTGGGTAGAATGCAGTTCTTTGTTAAAAATTTCATGTTATTCAACTGCAAGGGTAGAAAAAGCCAAGAGTTCAATATTTTAAAATGTTTTAAGACTATATGGTGAATTTTAAAACAGTTAACAACATAGTCTTTGTCATATTCAATCTATTCAGAGTTCAGTACCTGTTTCTCTTTTCATACAACTTCAGCTTTTCTTAAGAAAACAAACAAAACCACAGAGATTGTCTTTGTAGATGCTAGATGATTTCTGTTGTGTTTTTTTTTTTTTAATAAGTTACTTAAATATTTTTAAATCAGTTAATTCTACTTTATTAATTCCCTGGAGTCCTCAACATAGACATGGACCTGCTGGAGCGTGTCCAGAGGAGAGCCACGAGGATGATCCGAGGGCTGGAGCACCTCTCCTATGAGGAAAGGCTGAGGGAGTCGGGGCTGTTCAGCCCGGAGAAGAGAAGGCTCCGGGGAGATCTCCTTGCGGCCTTCCAGTACCTAAAGGGGGCCTACAGGAGAGGTGGGGAAGGACTTTTTGCAAGGTCATGTAGTGACAGGACGAGGGGGAATGGATATAAACTGGAAGAGGGCAGGTTTAGATTAAACATTAGGAAGAAGTTTTTAACTTTGAGGGTTGTAAGGCACTGGAACAGGTTGCCCAGAGAGGTTGTTGAGGCCCCATCCCTGGAGGTGTTCAAGGCTGGGCTGGATGTGGCCGTGGGCAACCTGGTCTAGTGGGAGGTGTCCCTGCCCATGGCAGGGGGGTTGGAACTCGATCTTCAAGGTCCTTTCCAACCTAAACCATTCTATGATTCTATGATTATTCAATATTTTGTTTGCTGTTTTTTTAATAGTGGTCAAGTATATTTTATAGGAGAATAAGGTATTCTAGAGATTTTTCTAATCTACATATGGATCTGTATAATAAATGGAAAAAGAATAAGAGACATCAGAAATAAAGAATCCTAAACCTTTAAGTCATGTAAACCTTAAGATTTTGTTGTTTATAGTCTTTTCATTGTAGGCAATTGGAGAAAGAGTAGGCACATGAGAAATATAGAAGGAAGGTATTTCTGAGGAGGCGTAAGAAATACATTTGGCATATGGGTGATGGTGTTGTGTTGTCTTGGGTCCGTGAGACAGTACGGAGGTGAGGAGGGTAAAAAGCACGGAAATGAGAATACAGAAGAAATAAGCAGCAGAAGAGAGAAATAATGCGTGTTCACTTAAGAAATGATGAAATAAACTTTGTATTGCAGCGTGTGGTAATGTATTAAGAAACGGTGAGTGTTTTTAAACTGCTTATCCCCATCCTTTGCTGGAGCTGGCAGAGGTTCCTGGTGTTCCATCAAATGCCCTATGGCAGAAACGGAGCCAGGTGCCGGGGCCGGGGTAACCGGTGCCCTCACCGCTGCCATCTGCTGGAAGAAGGAAAACCATCCTTGCCTGAGCCTCCTGCCGTGGAAAATGCAGAATTGTAGACACTGCATATCCCTCGATGGAGAGAGAAATGAGTTTATACGTATTGTAGCCCGTAGTGACAAAATAATTCTAATTTTTCAACAAAGAGCATTCACATTTTTTCAGAGGTGGATAGCATATATGGTATGTATAGTATTATATATAGTGTATAAATAGTATTATATATTAGTATATGTACTAATATATAGACTACAGGCTATATTTTATATTTATGAAGCTTTTATGTTGAACCTGAGCTAATTAATGAATCGCCTATGAAAATTAAAACAAAAATACTGTTGCTTTCTAGTGAATTCCTTGTTGCAAGCAAGGGGAAGGAGAAAGATGCCTGTCTACACTAGGGAGACACATGTTATGCTTCTTGCTCAGCATGAGGGGAAGCTTCAACCATATCAATTCTATGTACTAGTATGCTTCTTGGTGAAGAACTTGATCATTGCTGTGAAGAGACTAAGAAAAAACACATCAGAAAGGAGAGACTCCTGACTCAATCTTTACAAAGGCATTCAAATTAAAATCTGTTCTTTTTCCTTTTCTCCTTCCTTTCTTTCAAAAAATATTTTGGATTTAATTAAAGAACTAAATTTTATCCTTGGAAGTTGAGATAAGGTGGTTTGAAAAGTTTTCAAAAGATTGTGGCACAGTACATATTAAAAATGACAGAAAATGGAATAAGCAGATGTAGGACTGGAAGTGGTTGTTAGTAATTGTTTTTTAGGTGAAAATGAGGAAACTTCCCATGTTGCCTGTGATGGAAGGAGAACATTCTCTTGCTACCCATATGTTTTCTAAACATATGAAATAAAATAACCTAATCAAAGTGAATAGTGCTTCAAGGTGGTAGCTTAAATGCTTGAAACCAGCCAGAATGGTCATATTCTTCTAGAATGAAATGCTGTTCATGCAGGTGCGAGGAAACATTACTTTTATTTTTACGTTTTTGGTACCTATTTTGAAATGTAGAATTCCAGAACTCAGCAGTTAACAGATGGCTTTGTTTTGTTACTCAGAGCAGGGCTAATACCCAGAGAAATGCAAATATGGCACTTAGTTTAAAAATCATGTATTTTTCCTGAGGGTAGGAGGTTAAAGATAAGGAGTAGCATGAATGTGTTCATATACTTTTATTAATTGATCATTTTTTCCTATCCAAACAAAGCCTTAAGGGCCTCTTCTTTGTGTTTTTTTTTTTCTACCCAATTTCTTTTGTTACAAGGATTTTCTCTGTAGTCCTCTACTTCCTTTCCTGATCACTTTTCTGAACAAATTCCATGCGAAATTGTATCTGTACCTCATGGCTCCTATTTGCCCACCAGAATGTATAACCAAGGGATTTATTTTAATTTTAGCCACCAGTGTAAGTATACTGGTATGGCTCTAACAAGTTTAGATACCTCATCTCTTATTTGCAGTTGAAGTTGAAGAAAATTCAGCTATCACATTTCTCTTTAGCAATTGGAAGTCCCCTTTAGAAACTTGTAAGTGTCAGGTTTGCTACATCTTGGACAGTTCACAGTTTAATTCTTATTTCTGGAAAATAGGAATTTGGTTTGTTATATCACTTTTTAACAAGTTGTACTTCAATTAGATGATATTGTAATGTATTTTTATTGTAAATTATTTATTTTTATAATTATAAATTTATTTTATAATTACATGTTATTCATTATGTGTGTCTGGTCTAAAGGCTCTGTATAGAGAGTAATGACCAATGAAACTGAAATCAAGACTGTAGTGGCCAGTCTGTGGTATCTGAAGACTGCAGTTTGTTTAATGCAAGGTGTAGAAAGCGACCTGTACTGACTCCCAAGCTCCTATGAGCAAGGAATAGTGATGTATTTAGGATGCTCTTCAATTCTAATAGTAATTGAACTAGAAAAGCATTATAATATGACTGCCTGTCCTTTCTCTGTTTTTCTTTCCCAAAAAATAAATAGTAGTCTAGATTTCCTTTCTGTGCTGCTTTTATAGTCTAAACAGCTTCATCTTTTCAACTCTGTTCTCTATCCAAAGCTGTTGTGGCACTGTATTTCCCTTAGCAGATATTTAAAGACTTCGTTTCAACATAGCTGAAGAATTTAATTTGCAAAGCGTGTTGGTGGAAAATTGTTTCACAACTTCTATGGGCTTTCTTCAGTAACACAACAGAGTGAACAGCAGCACCCAGGAAGAAAACTGTTTCTTTTTGAATTTTAGTTATTTCTTTATCAATGTTAACTTTGAATTTCAGTTATATAGTTATCAAGACTTGTATGAGTGCGCTTTTAATAACATGAGGTCTGCTCTCTAACAGTTCTGCTGAGAATAAAAAATTATTCGTTATGATGGCTTTTCAAATGATAATGGGATTTGTCTCTTGCTCTAAATTATGGTGAAGGAAGCCCCAGAACTGTGCTTTCACTTAATTTGCTGGCTTCTTTGTCTTTTCGAAATTGTGTACTTTTTAGAGGAATCCAGTTGCTTAGATTTAATAATTAATGTAATACCAAACCACTTTTTGCTAAAAAACTTCTCTAAAAAGATTTTTTTTTCCAATTTCAGGCACCTATTTTATGAAAAATGTTTGTAAAATTCTCCTGTATTTTATCAAGGGTTTAGTACATTGGAAGAAATGGAGTTTCCCCTCTATGGTAGGAGTGTGAAGCAGTTAGGTCTTTGGCTGTAGAACTAGGAGAGAGTGGGGAAATGTGAATTGATTTTTAGTGTGAATCAGTAAACGAATGAACTTTCTATGTTTAAACAGTAAAGCCTTGCCAGAGTCTAATGGCTAGATGTGTATGTCTGCTGGTCTATAGACAGAACTAAATCCAGACATATCAGCTGTTTGGACTCTTTCTCTTTCTGTGCTGCGTACACATCTGTGTGAAAGTTTATATGGGACAGAGCTATGATTACAGACAAGGACAGAGTAGGGCTGCAAGCGAGAAAGACTTCCTGTGGCATGGGAATTCCCTTGCTTTTCTCGTGTGCCGTCATCACGTCAGAAGAAGAGTATCTTTATGCTGCTCTGAAAAATGATTACAGCACGGCAGTCAAGAGGGCTAACACAGACTTTGAATCATTTCATTTGAGCATGCAAAATATAGAAAAACAGTCTTGATGAGTCATTTAAAGTTAAGAGAAACTATTTTAAGTAATAAAACTATAATGTGTTTGCCTTCTTTCTTGTCATTATTTGATTGATATTTTTGTACCTGTAGTTTAATCATAATTTAAGCTATAAATAACCTTTCCTTTTTCCTGAAGTACAGTAAAAGATTGTTGAATTTTATAAGCTTCTAATGTTTTATATAAACCTATGCTGTGGCAAAAGCCAAAAAAAAAACTGTCCTCAACCAAAGGCGAAATCCCATTGAATTTAAAATTTTTAAAAAGTTCTATAAAATTAAATGTTTTGGATATTAGGAGTTCTGGACTTTTGGCTGCTGGTGTTTCTCCTAAGTTTTTAATTAACATGAGCTAGATAACGGGAATTTTTGGTGGAAAACCTGATGTCAGTGGTTTAACATTTCAAGAATTTAAGAGAAAATTTTCATCAACTCATTATTCAAACATGAAAAAATTGAGCTTGTGTTTTCCTCAAATATTAGCCTTATGTCACATATTTGCCTCAAGTAATTAATTAACTTGATTAAATTTGGGTGGTGTTTAGGGTCTGAAAGGCAATGTGTTTCTTTTTTGGTTGAGGCTGGATAGAAAGTGGAGAAAATATATCGTTGTATCTGTCAATAACCAGGTTTCGCAAGCAAAGCGGGAAATGTAATGGCTTTTTGCCACTGAAAAAGGCCAGGTCTTGTTACTGTTTTTCTTGCCTGTCCTTTTTGCTGAGCCTGGAGTTCATAAGATCCTCATACAAGCCAATTAATTTCACTAACACAGCAGAAAACTACTTTGTCGTTAACTTTCTGCTTTGGTAGTTGGTTAATTGGATTACAGTAGATTGTGAGTGCTGGAGATGTGTCCGAGGGAAGTGTTGGGGATATAAGGGCTTGAATGGAAAGGTAGGGAAGTCCCTTTTTGGTGATGGTAAATGTTTAAGTTAGTTCTTGAAGAATGTAACCTTAAATTTCTTTCTTACATTTTGTCCAATAATTGATTAGATCTTATGATTGCTGTTTGGAATAATTCGACTTCTAAGTGATTTTTGCTTTTTGAAATAATTCCAAATGATAGTAGAGCCTTTAAATATGACATAAACACTTGTGCTCCAATATCTTTATTTTGATTCTTTCTTTTTTGTTTTAATGTCTTCCTGTGGCCAAAGATTCTGCAGCTGCATACATGTCTGTTTAACAGGACTTTGCCTATTGATAGTATTTAAAGTCCACAAAACATAGATTTTCAGATTTAGTGATAGTGATATTTCTGAACTCAGTTCTTCTATCAACATGTAATTCTTCTGAGTAGTAATGATATATGTAAAGACTTAGGTATATATACTTTCTGAAATTTCATTCTGAGAACTTGGTTTTTTTTTTTTTACTACTTATGTATTGTGATGTTAGAATCTTAATGTATTTTTGTGATGAGATTATTAAATTGAGTACTCAAACCATTATACAAAAATATGTGGGTTTAACTTTCAGTATTTTCAATCTGTTTGTAGGCAGAAGCCAGGCTTGCAGCCAAGCGAGCAGCTCGAGCAGAAGCAAGAGATATACGTATGAGAGAGCTGGAGCGACAACAAAAAGAGGTAGTGTAAATCGTCATGGGTTATCGCAAACCTTTACTAAAATTCTTAATGCATTTTATTTCTGTACTGGCATCAGATCTTGTCTTTCAGGTTATTCAGCTGTGTGCTAGTATTTTCAGCATCAGGGGACTGTTAGCTTTTCTCTCTCTCCCCGACCCCATACCCCCCTCTTTCTTCTTGAGTTATATATCTGAAGGGATAACTTGCTTTGTATTTGCCTGTGGATAGCACGTAACAAAACACTAATCTGAACATTCCTTTTGAACTTCCTTAATATTTATGCTTATATTGTAGAAAAAAATTTGCTATATAAAATAGGCTATTAGCACTCTTTCTTTCAAATGAAAGATAAAACATTTTTAATGTGATTTTTAAATTCTAGTTTTACAGGCAAAATCAGATATTTGGATGTTTTACATTTAACAAATGCAGTAAATTCAATCCTAGCAATTAGAATTGGACAAAGATTAGTCTAAATATTTATCTTCAGGTATTTAAAGGGCTAAGGCTTTCTTATTACTGCTTACTTGATTTTTAAATGAGCGAAAGAGAACATAATGACAATGTCCAGAACTCAGGCTTGCATAAATAATTTTGCTCAGAGAGGAACAGTTTTCAACTTCTAATGTGAAGTTTAATATTGTCTGGATTTGAATTACTAGACTTGTGGCTGATTCAGCTGGCGTTTTTCGTGCTTTTGTAAGAACAATTACTTAATGCATGTGACAGTTTCTTTGCTTCTTGTTGCTGTGCAAAAGGTCCATGTAAATATGGATAACTGGCAGCACAGCATAAATAATAAACATGATGGTACCAAAAATGTACACTGCCTAATGTATAGGATAAACAACTATGAAAAAGAGAATTATTTTGCTCTATTTTTAATATGTTTATAATATACTTGGATAATTTGGATACGTGAGTTTGGATATGCAGTTTTCAGTCAATTTCTTCCCATATGGATTATAGCAAAAGTGTTCACAATAAATACCTATTGTCAGGATCTTTATTTTTAAAAAAATATTAGAGTTGGGATAATACTTACACATATGGTTGTGTGTTGCTCCACTTATTGCTCCTACAAAAAAGTTTGCATTTCTTGAGTAAAAAAAACCACGTAGGAACTAGATTATCAGCAGTCTGATTATTTCATGGCTATTGCATTTTATTCAGGTTTTGAGATAGCATGCAAGAGATTGAGAACTTGTTATTTATCGTGATTACATTCAAATCCATATAAATGCTGGTGTTTGGGGTTTTTTTTTGCTGTGGTAATAACAGGTGCAATTTACAAAACATGATTTTGCCTCAATTTTATATGGTTGTCATTATTACATACTTTCTGGTTTCTAACTGCTGTTGGTGTCTGATAGTATACTGAAGATTACCTGGCAATTAACTTAGATTTTTTTCCAAATTTTTGATTTAGGAATATCCAGTCTTGTGTGGTGACTAATCTATATTGTCAATGGTTTGTTTGTTTTTTACATTCTGTAGTTTTCTCAGCATTCATATGATAGAAAATGGGCTCATATCCAGAAATGGATGGTAGGCTAAAACCACCTGTTGTGCATGTTTTTGCCACTCAGAACTAACATAGGGTTTGGAGGAAGTAATTTACTAATGGTTTGCTGTGTGTGGATTCGAAGTGTTTTGTTATTGAAAACAATTACATATAAACTATATATGGATTTGGATATTTAGGGTACTTCATGGCAGCAAAAGACAAACTATGAAATGACATGCTTTTCTTAAAATGAAATGTTTATTGTGTCCACCATATGCTGGCTTAAAGTCATGAATATATTTTAAATGAAATTGCATTAGTTTCAATCTAGGTAAACATAAATAGTGAATGTTTTTATTTCAGTTAATTTGGGGTTTGGATTTTTTACTTTTTTCTTAGCACTTGCATTTATTTGTTTCCTATTTGAGTAATGTGGCCAATGCTCATCTTTTCACTGATTAAGGCATAGAAATGACTTAAAAACTAATTGTAAAAGATTAAAAAAAAAAAAAACCAAAACCAAAAACCCAAACCACCACCCAGCCCCCCCAAAAAAACCCATGCATCATTTGCATCTTTCTACCCCTTATCCCCTGCTTTCAGTTATTAATGATAAAACATTTGACTGTTCATTTATTTAGATTAAATCCACTAAGTATGAAGGAGTAGACATAGTTGAGTTACAATCTGAGAAAGCTGTAGTTCAATTTATATTAATTTAGTGCAATGTTTCTTTAGAGACTTCCTTTCACAAACTTCATGTGCCTCTTAAAAAGGCACATGGGAGATGTGAGTTTCTTTTTATGTTTTTAGGGAAGTAGTCACTGTGTAAATGTTTTGACTCAAGAAGATTTAAGTAATACATGCAAAGACTAACCATAATTTCAAATAGTTAAAACTACCATGACAGTTCATTGGCACTTCTGTTGAGAAATCCTAGAACTGTCATTAGAATTTTATTTGCAAAGTTGTGCTGACTTTATATTGTCTCTGCCTAGCTGATATCTGCCTGTGTATTAGTTCTCATGTTACTTTTAAAGAACAACATAGGTTTCTGTTATCTCTTGGTGGAACACACGTTTGAGTGCTTTTTTGCTGGACAGCAAGGCTTGCCAAACTGTGCAATGCAGATTGCACTTGTGAGCAATCTCACTTCGAAATTGCCGCCTTTTTGCACTCGTAAGAGGCACATCTGCTGCAGGAGGTTTCTGAGCAGATGTGCCCTCCTTTCCTGAATCTGGAGACCTAACCTCTGTCTCAAAGTGTGTATTTCAAACTTAAATTCTTAGACATCAAGCTTGATTGCTACCAGCAGCAGCTATCTGTTTGCAGTTTATGCTGGAGCACTTTATCCTTTGACCCGAATATGATGAACACGTAATGTTGGCTTTCTATTTCTTTGTTGTGTGTCAGGAAGAGACTTGTTACCCTAAGTAAATTACCTACAGAAATGTACAGAAAATTGTATCAGAAGCTGAAGTTTTGCATTATAGAAGCATATTATTAGCTGGGGTGTTATACCAGCAATTAGGATAAATAGCAAACTGTCTGCTCGTGAGCTGCAATTGTTATTAAAAGATATTTGTCCAGTTAGACCACGAGCACAAAATATATTTAAAATTGGCAGTGATCTGACTGCTATAAAACTTTTCAACAGATTCTATAAATGCTCATTTTAAACCTTGAAGTAGACACCATGGAGAGGAAGACTAAAATGTCATTATGAAATCACTCCCCCTCCCCTCCTTGAGGAAATTATTTTCTTGCAGAGTATTAATTAGGCCTCTTGAATAGTCACAAAATTAATATTAAGTTAATGTATCCAGTCGTACTGTAGAAAATAACCACATGACCATAAGCAGTATGAAAGCCAGCTTTAGACTTCAGATATCCATCTGTGATCTGGAGGCTGAGCTTTTAACTCTAAAGATAACTGGCTTACAGTCTTTAGAATAGTTTGACATACTGAAAACTCTAAAAGTGAGTCACTTAAGGAAGGATTCCTAGTTTTAGAGCCTTGTTGTAACCTTCAAATAGGATAGTTTAAAATTAATCTTCTTAACATGCTTACCTACTGTAACTAAAAATTTGAGAAGCTTATGGCATGTGAAGCATTTTAATATTTCATTTTAACTTAGTTATATTTTTGTCCTGCTGCTTCTCACATATTCCTTTGTGTAAGTCAAAATGAACATTCCCTGATCTTTCAACAGAACAAAGGTTACTAAGGTGCCTTAGCTAGTTGTCCTCCCCCAAATTTTATAAGTTGATTTTATTATTTTTGCTGTCATTGTAGAGCAGAACTACCTACAGAACTTATAATTAATCAATTTGCTTAAGAAGCTTTGTTCCTATAATAGGGGAGAAAACCTGAAATATGTATGAGGAAACTGAGAATGATCATCTATATTAGGGCTAAAAATAGCTTTGTAAAATGTTCACAACCTGGCTGTAGTAATTATATACTAAATTTCTTACTAATGTAATTTTGTAAAGCTTTTATTTTTTTATTTTTAGTTACATTTCTTAATTTAAAAAATCTTGTACTTTTTTTCTGCATTAATACAGTGATTGGGGGGAAAAAAGGTTGACTACTGAACACTAATTATTAACTCCCATTACTTACATCTTTTCATGTAGTGTGTTGATGTACTTACCCAAATCTAGTGATATCACGGTTCTTCTGGCTTGAATGAGTTCAGTTGACACAATGGATTATTCAAAATAATACATAGCATTAAAAGTGCTAACAGCATGTTGCTCACCTTTGCTTGCATTTACTTTGTCATTTTTTTTTTTTTCTTCTATGAAATAACTCTGCATTTCTTCTTTCTCAGGAAGATTCAGAGAGGGCCAGGTATTCTCACCGGTCCAGTCGACATTCATATTTGGTTTGTGTTCAAACTGTGTACTTTGCCTTTTCCATCGTGGCCTTAAAAAAATAAAAATAAATTGGGGCTTTAGTTGAATTTTCTTAGGGAGTGGATGATGCTTTAAGTCTTCCAAGTATTAGCAGTTTTAGAGTCAGTATTTTAAGTCATATATGTTGTTAAGGTTCATTTAGTATTTTATTTCCATCAGTGTTAACAAGGTAGTTTATTATGTATTTCAATCTTTGCATTTAAAAAGAATCTCAACTGTCACATTTTAATTCTTTCACTATGTTTCTATTATAAATACCTCATGCTTTTCTTCCTCTACTATGTATATTTATTTACAGTATATTTTTGTTGCTGAAAATAATGACTAGGCATTTGGAAACAGCTTGGAAATATGTAGTTCAACAATCAATTATTTGGAATAACATATATTTAATGACAAGTTTTAAGTGTCATCTTTAGTGTAATTCCAGTCTAATATGATTTATTTCTTTTTAAAAAAGCTGAGTAATTTTACTCAGGCTTCAGATATTGCCAACTGGTAAGAATTAATTGGCTTGTCTTGAAATGGTGGAGTATTAAGATTCCTACACAAGTCGTCAGTTGTCTTGTGATTACTACTACACATCAAATCTAATGGTCAGATAATCAAACACTGGTCTAGTTTAGATAAGTCTAATGGGGGAAAAAATCTTTCCCATCTTTCGTATTTTCCCCAGCTGTCTCAGAAATTCTGCAAACAGGCAAATTTTATTTAGTAAACTAAATACTACTGCAGACTCAGTCATCCTGAATCAGTGCCACTTACTGAAGATGAGTAGGAGTGATTTGTAACTTGGGCTTTCTTTCCAAACTGATGCTGATGGTAGTCTGCTCACTGTTGTGTCTTTTCTTGCTCTTTAAGTAATACTGAGTTTCTCTAATGTTTGTCGGGGAAAAAAGTAGTAGTACCTTAGGATACAATTTGAAGAAGAGCTTGATATGATGCAGGAGTTTATTTCTTTGAGACTATGGGGATGTATTATTTATTACTGGCAAAGATTTACCTGAATGATGCAAGGGTGTCCCAAAGGCTGCTAATAGAAGTATCTATTGTGTTGTATAGGCTCTCCAATATCCTCTTTAGATCATATACGGTGCTAAAGAGTGGTTTTATTGTGGGTTTTTAAACATTTTCCTGTTTTTAGTAGATCTGCCTAGAAATCGGCTTGTCATTGATCTGGATATATAGGCCAGGAGAGGGACAAATTACTAAAAAGGGTTGGTTTTGTTTGTTTTTGGAAGGTGGGATAAGCTGTTTCTTTCTGTGACTTAAAAAAAAGTGATTGTCACTTACTAAGAAGTCTCAGCAATTAAATGTAATCTTTGATTAACTGAATGTTGTGTGAAGTGTTGCGAGTCCTGGTAGTGTTTCTGCAATTTATCACACAGGTATTTTTACCAAATAAATTGTTTAAATCAGGTAGTGTTGACTACTTTGCAAACAGTAAATGGTGTACAGAAAAAGCATGAAAAATATGCCATGTGGCAACACTTACAAACTTGTGAACTGGTACAGGTTTGCTCAGATCTGCTCTTGCCTTGGTTAATATATGAAATATGCTAAGATGGAGATTAAGTAATTTACCCTTGACTAAAGAATAGGGCTTGAACTCAGCAGATAACTGAGCTTACTTTTGGGGGACTTACCTAAAATTTCTTTGACTGCCTCAGTTTTGTGCCTTTCAGTGAAGATTAACAGTCATCATTAGAGTTTTTCTGAATTATTTTATATATTGATATATTTTTATGATTTCATTCTTAAGAGTTCTTTGGATGTCAGTGGGTCTCACAGGAGCAGAGCAAGTACCTCCAGAAGGAGAGATCTTGTGGTGTGTAACCTGGAATGAGCATGCTTTGATGTGTTCACATCATAACATTTTCTGTGTCAACTTACCAAAACAGTTGTTTGGTGACAGCATGCTTCTTTTTAGAAAACGGTATTAATTGGACGGCTGCAATGATTGATGTAACCAGACACTTTGTGACAGCAAGTTTGAGGGCTCAAAGAAAGTGTTAAGTCCTAAGTGTTCTGTCTTGAAAAGAACTTCAAGTTTGAAGGGAATTAGTCTCTCCAGTCTCTCTCTTTTAATGTCCCCAAAAGAGAGGTAAAATAAAGTGGCAAAGGTTGTGCATCAGCCTTGACAGGTATAAATATGACGCTAAAAGTTACGGCAGGAAACCTTTTTTCTCAGTTATGTTGCAATGTTAGTCCTACGGTCAAGGCTGGAATACAAACAGAAATTTTACTTTTTCAGAAATGGGTATTTCTGTATATTTTGTGTTATTCCTCATTTAGGCAACTTAGCTGTTAACAGCTTAACAGTCTACTAACAAATATTTAAGGTGTAAGTTAAGTGTTGTGATGATAATTATTATCTGAGTGACCTATCTGCATTCTCTGATAGCAAGGTTGCTTATCAGTAGTTAATAATTAAAGATAAAAACTGTTTTAAAAAGAATAAATGGTTAAGTTGGGTAAAACTTAATATAGTGTCCTATGGGTCCTGGGTAGTAATTCTTTTAGCGACACAAAAAGGTACCATAGTCTGTCAATTACATTAGTAGTATTAAATTATTATTTAATATAGTATGAATATTGGATATATTTGAACTATTGAGATAATATGAAAACAATATGAAACAATATGGGCTAAACCTGGCCTATATTAATTTATAAACAAATATTAAATCTGAAACTAGAGAATTTTTGGTGTTAATTTGATCTGTATAGAAGGAATTTTCAGACATATCAATAGGCAAGAAGAAATTTTTTTTGGTTCTTGTAATCCTCTCTAGTTCTCATGTTGAAAACTACACTGGGTAATACCATAGCATGCTATTAGTATATCATGTAATGTTCTCAAACTACCTGCAATTTTTGTTTTGCTTTATAAGAAAGCTTAGGGTGATACCAAGTAACGTTTTGGATTGTGCATTTTATCTACAGTCAGAATAGCTAAGTTATACCTGTGAAATTTTAAATGAACTGGAAAAAACAAGCTTGTTAAGAAAATTTAAGATCTGTGTGTTTAAAAAAATAAATAAATGTATAAACTCCACAGATTTTGCTGTTGTTGAGTGACAAGAAGCATGGGGACACTGACTAAGCTATTATTGCAAAGCTGTTTTCATAGGTATTGAGTTGCTGAATCTGGTAGACCAGCAGCCTCTTTACACACAGGTGGCCCTTCCATCCCACTGTTCCTCCTTTTTCACACACCTGCTTCTTCTGGAAACACGTTTATCCCTTCCTTTCTCCACCTTTGATTCCTACCCCGATCCCAAGATGCTATTGCCCTCCATCCCCTAACATCTTCCACGCCCCGTAGGCAGTAGCCAGCCTCAGTCTGCAGTGTGCCCTGGAGAGCCCCCACATGGTGATGGGTTTCACACCTCCACCTCAGGGCTGACTCATGGTCCTCTGGGCTCCTTTGCCTGTGTGGAGATGAGCCTTTTATCACATAACCTAACAAACACTGTCTCCATTTAATACAATCTACCATATGAGACTTTACTTAATTGTTTAAATTTCTGTTGCAAAACCACATGAAATATTTCATAAAACCTACTGCTGTCCAAAATTATCTCGCTCTTCTGAAACTGCGATGCTGTTGGGGGGGCAAAAAATAGGTTTTTATTGAAAAGTGTTCCAGCTTCAGAATGTCTTTTAGATTGCATAAATGGCATTCCTTCATGTATAAATTTTCATAATTAGTAGAATATGTTTTCTGGTAATTTCCTTTTAAGTCTTTTTAGTCATTCTTGGAAAAAAAAAAATAACTTTTATTTTTTTAACTTCATTATTTCAATTTCATTTTCTCTTATTTCAGTATGATAATGCTAAGGATAGATCTACAAGATACTCGGTCCCTGTATGTTAATTCTTTGCATGTCTTTCAAGACTGCTTTTTGCTTTGTTTTTAAGGTGTAATGACACTAACTTGCTACTGTGATTTTAAAAATATATATAAATTTGTATTGTCACACTTTTAGACCCAGAATATCAGTACAATTCTAACACTTTCCATAGAACGCATGCATAAACTTTCGCTAGGAGAAAATCTCATGAAGTCACTTATGGCAGACAGCTATCTTACAGTAAGCAGTTTTTTACTGTTTTTTCTGTTAATTGTAAACTTTGCAGTGAGGTGATATATACAGATTAGACTTGGAAGACGTACTTTTTTTAAAAAAATGTGTGCATGCATATATTTGTATTTTCCATTTCCATATAGAAACTTTAACTTAATCTAACAGAAAATTATTTCAGTCCTGAGAAAAAGCAGGTGGTTTATATACCTCTACTTAAAAAAACTCCTTCTTACTGTTATGAAGCAGTAGTAGTGTGCAGTATATTCTCATTGGTATCACACCAAGTAAGATTTGTATGTGTCTCCTTAAGCAAAGAAAACCACCAAGTACTGCTAAAAGGAATATGCAAGCAGCTTAAAAAGCTGAATTTCTTTGAACAGTAGTGTTACAGATAGGCAAACAGAATAGAGTGCTTAAAATGGTCTGTAACGTTAAGCTTTTTGAATTTATTGATTGGTTTTACTTTTTTTTGGTGAAATGTGATCACTGGCATAAACCAAGTCTGTGTTAATGACAGATAAGGTTGGTTATAGTTTCACTTATCAGTTCTTTTTTTACTCAGCGATAGAAGTATGGCCTGTTATTCTAATCATGTAGTTAAAATTTGCTGTGGTGTTTCCATTGTAGGTGATGAAATATCTTAAATCCTTATGTTTCACTTCTTTATATTTTGCGATTGAAGATGCTGTTATATAGTATTAATTTTCTGAATTTTATTCTTAGAGTCATGCTTACAGTGAATCTCATAATTCAAAGAAGAAAGCTGCTTATTCCCATAAAGATTTATTGGTTAGTTTTCTACTATAATATTTATTATCGATATACTGAGTGTGTAGAGTTACATACTAATACAGTTATGGATAAATGTATTAGCTTGGTGACATAAGTATAAATGTTTTCAGGAAAAAAAGAAATCTCTAGTATTGACCAGTTTGTGACCTGAAGTTGAGTGTTTGAAACTCACGGCAGTGGAATCCCATGAATAATGGAATCAGCTGAACAGAAATCATGTTCTGTTGGAGGCCTCTGGAAGGCTCTTGGAAATATTTAAAAGTGGCACTTCTCTATGTTAAGGTTCATTCAGTTAAGATGGAGATATGTGTTCTACTATTTATACTTTGTCCCCTATCGGTTAGATACATTTTAAATGTAGACATAAGGAAGATTGAATTTACCGTGAACTTTCGATGTTAACCCAGTGGATTGTTGAGAAAGGGATGTGGATTATTGTGATTTTTCCAGAAACTCTTCTAGAAAGTTCAGTGTGTGACACATGTGAATATAGTGCCAAGAAATTAAATATTTTTATGTAGTTTTTGAGAGACTTTTGGAACTGATGCAATTGCAGCTCCATCAGGGGTTGGGGGAGATAGAGCATCAGTGGATGCCTGTGTTGAGACAAGGCTGAAAGAATTTTTATATTTACTTATAATTATTTGTATTACAGCATTTCTTGGTGCACTTTTGAGGTGCTATTTTCCTGTTCCCTCAGTTCTCAAATGAGTAGTGTGAATCTTTCTGCCTCCTATGGCCTGTTGAGATAGCTGTACTTGCTGAAAGCACTGTTTTGCCACACCTTCATGTCTGTTTTTTCTTCTTTATGTGTGTATATATCAATTTTTTCCTCGCATATGCATATATATGCAATCTGTGTAGGAAGTGTCAAAACCCAACAGAAATAAGCCAAAGTATAATTGCTAGGCTTTCAGCATGCGTGTCTGGTGTAGAGAACAGTGGTAGACTACAGACTGATGCTAGTCACATAAACATCCATCCGTATTAAATTCTTAGGAATTTCTCTCCTTCTCTCTCCCTGCTTCTCTGATT
The DNA here is from genome assembly GCF_000708025.1 of Charadrius vociferus. Lineage (NCBI taxonomy): Eukaryota > Metazoa > Chordata > Aves > Charadriiformes > Charadriidae > Charadrius > Charadrius vociferus. The sequence goes on along the minus strand of NW_009647947.1, from coordinate 88,639 downwards.
CAGGATGGTATCTAATGGAAAAAAAAAATGAAGCAAATCATTGTACGAATTATTAGCAAGTTTTGTCTAATATGTTTTTCATGTATTTGATACTGCACTGGTTAGGATTTAGGTAAACTTTTCATGGTTTCCTTATTTATCAGGCAGAAAAAGCAAAACTATTTACTCCTTTGGTCAGGGCATTAAAATACAGGTAATGCTGATATACAGAGTACATACGTAGGTTTGGGGATTTTTGTGCTTTACTTGCTTCAGAAAGTTACATGGATTTTGAGTTAGGCATAGCGAAATTTTTTACAATGTTCTGTACAAGTTGGGAACATTTGGGCAATGTTGAGATAGAACTTTAATTTACAAGATCTACAGATGCAACCTTTGTTTTCTCTTCTCTTTTTTCCCCCCACAGAGTGGAATTTACTATGATCAAAGAAACTATAGCAGCCTTAGATATAGTAAAGCTCCTCCCTACCACACTCGGGTCTGTCTCCTCTTCCTATATTCACTTTTTTATGTATATAAAATATATATATTTGATTTTGCTTACTTATGCTGTAAGAAGCAAATGTCTCTCTCTTTCCTTTTATAACACAGCAAATTATTACATCTAATAGTAGTTACAATTGTATTTCTTGCTTTTAAGGGTTGCCTTTGATAAAATGAATGGATAACATGCAAGTTATTCTGTTCTGCATACGTGGGGTTTTTGATTTGAAATAGCTTCTGTTTCGTGATTACTCTATGATATAAAGATGACAACTAACAGCTGTGACGCTTCCTTTTTCAAAGCCCTGTTTTAAAAAACGGCAACAACAAAAAGTCTTAAGTTTAGCATCTTCTACCGTAATATAAATGGTTAATCAATGGTCTGTTCTGAGATGGGTAGTATCTTCCAGTACCTGCAGCTATTGTCATGGTCAGGTTTAAATAAGTAGCAAGAGGAAATTGATGTGTCTTTTGAAAACTACCTGATTTCTATTTTCCATTTTCTGATTTCCATTTTCTTCTTTATATTTTTTATCTTCGTATAAAAATGCTACACAACTTTAACTTTTTAGATTAAAATTTTGAGAATAATGGGTTTTCTTAGAATGCATATCCACGTGTATCTTTAACTTGCTGTCATGATAGATGTAAAATTTAGTGTTTCAGTGTTTTGGAACTTCTGGGGAATATAGAGTAATAGATAATTTACGCAGAAAAAGTGTTTGACTTTCTCTATTCTTCACACTACAGTCGTCTTCTCTATACAGTGATCCAGTGGCAACAACTAGGAATTACAGGGTTAGTACAATGTAAAATAATATCTTGCTTATCTTTAGGTGTTTGAATGGCCCTCCAATATAAAATTACACTTTTCTTCATAGGTGTCTCCTTCTGTAAACACTGGTTTGATAAGAAGTATCAGTTTGGTTCGTAAGCACCATTTGCATGGTTGCCTAAAATTCGTATTGTATGGCCATGAGGCTCGACAGTTTTAGATGTGCATTTTTTTCATATTTTTAAATAAAGCTGCAGCTTGTGTGTGTGGCATTTTGTGGAGGCATTCAGTTTAATGTTTTTAACACTGTTAAATTGCCTCAAATATTTTAGTAGTTGCTGGTTTACTGATCTTTTTACAGACAAGCATAAAGTTTATGAATACGACAGTCATGTTGAACACTGGGGTTAGAACAAGTTAATCCAAGCATACTAAATAACAAGTGCATGTGTAAATGTGTAATACTAAAAAAAGTATTTAAAGAAGTTAAGCTAACTGTTTGAACAGGACAAATCATTGTCAGATTACAGAAATTTGTGGTAAATATACTTTAAATATTTTCAAATAAGATGCCATATCTAAATTGAATAATCATACGAAATCTAATAGGATGAAAACCTAATCTGCATCTTTACGAAATAAAAAGTAGCTGGAAGTACCATAAGAATGGCTAAGATAGCTCTACAAAAAGTCATCATCTTTAAAAAGTGACATGCATGCCTGAAACTTTATGCCTTTTGTTGCTGTAGTTCAAATCCAACTTGTACTGCTATTTAAAGACATGCTAAACTGATGTAGAAAATTGTCAAGTATTGTTATGAAATTTTCTAATGTAGTTACTGAGGTCTTGTTCTGCATTTGGGTTGCAAACAGACATAACTAACTTTTTTGGTTTTGTGCATATTCTTGAGAAAACATTAGAAGATCCAGGGAGAGAACAAGACCATAATGACTGCTGTTACATGTAATTCTAATATACATATAACTCTAATTTCTGCTAGACATCTCTTCATAGATAGAGGGAAAGCAGCATGAGACTATTTTTTTTTAATTATATTGCCCAGAGTTGCTTTTATTATCCACTGCATAAATAGATTTCAGCCTTGCACCATAGAATTAGAATTAGGTTGGAAGAAGACCTTTAAGATCGTCGAGTCCAACCGTAAGTCTCCTTCAGGAAAATCTGCATGGGTGAGCACAAAGTAAAACTCATAAGTATACTATGCAGCTTCAGTTCCCTGGGTGGATTGAAACTTCTGAAGATTTCAGAACAGTAAAAACCAAATTGCGATTTAAGTATTCAATTTAATTTTCTTCTGAAAATAGTTAAGATCTGATTTATTTATATTTTTTTAAATGGCCATTTTTCAAGGAAATTCTTAGATTTATATTTGGAAATAGACATCTAATAGTAGGAGAAAATGCTGCTGGAAACTTGGAGAAATTGTTCATCCTGTCAAAAAATATAATGTTAACTGGAAAATGCATAGATGAGATAAGGTAGAGTACGTTACAGTGCATAAAAAATACAGTGTATGAGAGCGTGGCATAATTATTTCTGAGACTGAATATAAATGGAATTTCATTCCCTTTTTCTCAGGCATCTTTGTGTGGTGATGGATTACATAGCTCGTATAGTTCTCGGACTGTAAGTGTAATAGGCTTTTAGTTGTTTCTTTCATTATCTTTTTCTCAAAACAAAAATCTGTGAGAATTGTGAAAATTTCCTTCGTAACTTTTCTTTAGCCATCTGAATACAGTTATTCTTCAAGAGCAAGCTCAGTGCGAAGTAGTCCTGTGGTGAGCGTTCCTCTTGCATGATTTGCTGAGTGCTTTGATACTAACGCACCATGATTGAATATTTACACTGGGGATCATTTTACTGACCAACACACAGACTCATTTTTTTTCAATTTCATATCCAAAAAATGTGATTTGTCAGAGATGTGATCTTTTTAGCAGGAAGACAGTGAAATGTTGAAGCAATAAGGAATTTGCTTTTCTAAACATCTTTTAAATGTTTGTAATGTATATAATTGGAAGCAATTGAAAACTGGATTATAGTACGTTGTTGGAGTTACCACTTTATGTCATAGTTGAGCAGGCGCATGAAACTGTTACTACAATACATGCTCAAAAGTCTTTTTTTGGCAAGAGGACTAATGCAAACTTTGTTAGGTAAGTAGGTTAGGTAAGTAGCTGGGTCATTTTTATGGTGACCAGTATTCAAAACTGAGAAATTTGTCCTGGTTCTGTATTGAGTTAAAAGGGCCATTCCAAAGATTTTTTTTTTTTTTTTATTATTCTGCGAAGTGTTTTTAAGTGGTTCGACTGTGTTTCTGCTGCGGAACAGCTGTCTTAATTTCATTGGTACAGCTGTTCATTTGTCATGCTACATAAAAAAGTAGTTGTGGTATAGTTTAAATAGTGTTCTGGTATAGGTTAAATCAACATGTCCTGTCCTGTTTTAATTTTTTGCATGTTCTTAATGTTATAGAGACTAAACAAATAAAACCAGATTTGTCAGAGGCTGGATGTTTTAGCCAAAAAAGATGTCAGAGTAAATTTCTGTGGGTGTAGAAAAAAGGGAATTTTCCTGTTGCTTTACGAAGTTCCAAAACCTAAGAGGTGTTAACATCCATCTCTAAAGTCTCTTGAACTGTGAAAATACTACTTGTCTCCTTAGTTTCTCTTACTTTTAAGAAATGAATCTTAACGTTATATACTTTATATGTATGTAGGAATACATATATCAGATCTCAGGATGTATACGTGATAATAATGCCAAGGTACCATTCACTCCTACTGGTGAATGTTTAATGGAGTTCAAAGTATTTGTTTAATGAAATAATTCCAAACAAGGTATTGAGCAGGTGAAGTAAGTCTTATTCTTAACTTTCACTTCTTACTCTTTCTATGGTTAATATTTTGGTTTGGTAGTGCATTGGGAAGTCAGCTCAGTACTCACTGGAAATCGAAAGAGAAAAGTAGGAGAGAAGATTGAAACAGTAGAAAACTGGTGAAAAACTGTATGGTGCATCTCCATCTTAAACTGTATTTGTTTTGATAAACCCATTGAGAAAAATATTCGAAGTGCAAAAGGTATAGAAGGAGGGAACAGTAAGGTTTATCAGATGTATGGACTTTTTAACAGCAAAGATAAGTTGGTTTTGAATGGGGGGGAAAAGCACAGTGTTGTTACTATGTTTGCAGCCCTTGAGTTGTTTGTTCTTTTGCTGTAAGCTTCATTCATTCCAGCTGAACCCTGTTCAGCATCTTTATACTTTGTGAAATGCAAGTGAAATAAAGTTTAGTCAACTTTCTGAATGTGAAATTCTTTTACTTTGTTATTTAAAAAAATAAATGTATTTAAAATGTAGATATAGCTTGAAAATTCTTTGTCAGAGAAATGGAACAAAACCAAGAAGTGGCAAAAAGTACAAATTTTTTATTCCGAAGCATGCATAATCTGAGACAGGTGTACATCAGCAAACTGGTTTATACGTAACCAGTCACATTTGCATAAAAAGCATCTCACTATCTTTTAATAGGAATAAGATGAGGCTACATCGCTCACATCAAGTACAAAAAAAAATTAAGAATTCTTTTTCAAAATTGTGAAAATGGGATAAGGACAGTATATTTTCAAACTGTTAGTTTAAAGATATTTTTTTTGTCTAATCACTTTTAAAACTAAATAGAGCGTTCACACCAACTTTCTGCCTTTTGAAGTAGACTGTTTTCAAATCAATATTTTGGATAAACCTACTCTTCTCATTAAATACTATGTTTAACGTGCATAATGTTTTCTCAGTTAAATATTTCACTTGAATTCCCGTGGCATTGTAATGACTGTAATGTGGTTAGATACATTTTGCCTTTTTTACCAGTGATGTGTAGCATTAGCATTTTTTCCTCACCTTTTTACTTTGAGGGGAGTAAGCTTGTCTTCTGTTGTAAGGCCTCTTAAAATTATGAATGATAGGAAGCCCTGACCATATTCATAATTAGTAGTGTTGGGATTTGTATTGATTTGAAGAAAATACAACATTTATAGAGGAAAAATAGTAACTTTTATTTATCAGCTTCTGATTATATAATCTGTTTTTATGATCTAAAAATTTTTTTTTAAAAAGGTAATTTTTATAGCTTGTTTGGCACTATATTAGTACCAAAGCCTTTTGTATCTCTGTACTTTTTTATATTACTCTAAATGAGGAAAATGAATCAATAATATGTTCATTGCTTTTACTTTTAGATACTGTAAACTACAAGAATAATAAACATGTGAAGAGGTTGTTTAAAAACAACACACATGCTTACTTAAGTGTACATATCAGTGTGGCACACGTTTTATTCATGTAGCCGCATTTAAAATAGCAAAAATCTAAAAGAGTAAGATTTTACAATTGTTAAAGTGTTAGAAAAGCTAGAATGAGTTGCAATAATGGAGATTTAAGTTAGGATTTCCTGTTTGTTCTTGTTAAATAAACTTCTGTTCATTCTGTGGTATCATCTTCAGTTGTCTCTCACCCTTCTCCTTATCTTTTTGAAGTCCTCTGATTTTTCTGATCAAAGTGAAACTGCTGCTGACTATTTTAGTCGTTCCAACCGCAGGGGAAGCATTGTTTCCGATGCAGACGATGTCCAAGGTTTGAATAGTGTGAGTGTAATGCTTGTTGTTACATTGTGGTGAACACAGCAAACTTACTAACCATGTATTTTCTTTTCATATTCTGAAAGAGTAAATACTGTAAAAGCACTCGAGTTATTTAATGGCAAATAGGTTTGTTGAGGGGTTGGGGCCATATTTTGTGTAAAAATGCCTGCAGCCTGAATTTTTAAAAAGCATGCTGCTTTCATTTAAAGGGGATTTTGCCTGTTGCTAGAAGCATGTGACAAGTGCTAACACTTCACATTTTTTGTGTGTGATAATCTTAAGAATCTCTTAAATGTAAGATGTTGGGTTTTTTCTTGTGGAAATTAAGTGTCTAGGTCTTTGGTGTATTTTTGGAATACTGCTATTTGGTTTAGTGACAAAAATAAATACTTAAAACTGTGCCCTCGTTAGGGTGTTTTAGCGTTCATTCATCCAGGATGAGATTTTTGTCAAGATCCATTACTGGAGCGCTTGTTGTTGGCTATGCTCTCCCACCAAATCCCAAGTCAATAGAGCACGGCACAGGAAAATGGAGCGCTTCCATGTGTATCCCTGTAGTCTGAACACTGTTTCCAGCAAACCTAGCTGCCTTCTCTTTAATGCTGCTATGAGTTCTAGAAGCTCTTGTTACTTGCAGTCGAAACTTTTGTGTTTAATAGTGGAATAAATAGGGAAATTTTGTTCTTAGGCATGTCTTTGAAGTAACAGTGTTAGCACATGCAGTAGAAGTTGAGGATCTAGGCTATTTAGTTGGGCAAAGGGGATGCTGCCTGGTGGTCAGCAGCCTGCAACTGCTTGGTTAGGTAAAAGCCAAACTCTTCTTACCCGTGCGAAGCAGTGCAACAAGGGGCAGCAACATCACACTGCAGCTTAGGAGGTTCAGAACAACCAGTGGAAGAAGGAGCTCCAGAAGGAAGTTTGTGTTGCACTCTGACAGGTTACGGCAAAGTCGGAGAACCTTCGTCCTCAGGAGCTGTTGAGACTTAGCTAGATAAAGCCACAGCTAACCTGGACTGTTGGCAGCAGTTCTGCTGTGGAAGGGAGTAAGCGATTGCTAGAGTACCCGTAACAACCACTATTTCTGTGATTATGCATTTAGATGATTTAATACCCTTATAGTGCTGTGTAACTTGTATTGTAATAATGCAATGGTATTTATCATCTGTATGTGCTCAAAGCATGACATAGACCAATCATTTCTCCAGTTTAAATTTTAGCATTTTTTTCTCCTCTGTAATAAACCTGCTTTTCTGACATTAATGCTCTGCTAAAAGAAAATGTGGAGGCTGAGACTGGCAATCATGGTACCTTCTCACTGGCTTTTACTATTATCATTATTTTGTATTCTTAGATTCCAAAATTGTATTTTTATTTAAGCTATTCTAAATGGATGCTTCACATCAGTTGGATTCCTGACATCATTTTACAATTGTCACAATGGTGACAAATATTTGCAATTTACCATTTCAGTGTGTCATTGGAGATGGTGAATTTGCCATGGAAATGCAACGTTGCTTCTGCAGAAACCACAATAGAAGGAAAAGAAAGATCTCATAAAGTAACATTTGTTTCTGCTGTGATCGTAGCAGACTTCCAAATCTTTTGACCCTGGGTTGGGAGAAAAACAGTACCATACTCAGCAGACTTCCAAATCTTTTGACCCTGGGCTGGGAGAAAAACAGCTGGTACCATACTCGATGTATCATACTTCTTTAGGAAATACGGCAACATATTACTGTTTTTATTTAGTTCCACCTATTTTGATTTGTGGAAATGTAGAAAAATATGGAAATCTACAAGATAAGTTTGCAGTATCAGAGTTTCCTAAACAATGAGGCTGGTAGTTCTGTTTCAGTATGAATTGAAATTATTTTGTAGGTTGCTCTTAATTAGTACACTTTATTTATGGGCTTTTACCTGAATTATTTTTCTCCTGACGTAATTGCAGGTTTCACCAAAGAGATTGGAAGAACAAATGTGTTTTCTAGTAACTAGGACATTCACACTGGTGTCACTGGTCGTCTAAAGTGCACTTGCATGAAGCTTTGTGTGTGTTATGCCACCAAGTGTTGTAGTCACTACCCTGTTGAAATTTAAAATACTGAAACATATTTTGTTGATCAGTACTTTAATATGGGTAAAGACTTCTTAAAAAAAAGAAAAAAGGTTTCTGGCTTTTTCTTTACAAGCTTTCACTTATTTTGTAGTTGAGGTAAAAACTACTTTGTCAGGCTGAATGTTTATTTTTCTTGTCTTGATCTATTCTAACTTCTGGAATTTCATAATTTTTTTCATTGTTTCGTTTTTCATTCTTCAATATTTCTTAGTATCTGTGAACAGAAGATGGCGATTCAGTAGTCCCTCATTGCAAAAGGTGTATTGTGATCGGTGTCTGTTTTTTCTTTCAGCTGGAAGAAAAGAGTGAAAAATCACATTCAGAAATATTTTCAAGGGTAAGACTTTTTAATCTAAAAATTATTGTAAGTCAATGTTTAGCTTTAAATTCACAAGTATTAAAATAGTTCGAAAAGTAAAAATGCTGTGTGTTTTTAGTAGAGTGTCATTTTTAAGAGCTTGCAAAGAGATATTTTTAGACATGGTTTTTATCTACAAAGTTAATGCTTTGAGTCTTTTATTTCCTGGGGAAAGAATTTTATTCTTTAGTTTACTTTTAGCAAGTATTAGTTTCTTATGGAATTTATATTCTGTGTGAGAGATATTTAGCAGGAAAGGTTGAATTTTAAGAGGGTAGGGCTATGAAAATTCATATGCTAGGTTCCCCTGGAGACTTTCTGCTGAATCCTGGGTGGCAGTAATTATAATTTTTAGAAATACTTTAAGCTTCTACAGTTTTTCAGCACTAACAGCCTCCTTATGAAAGTCTTCTGAACAGAAGACTCAAAACTGTAATGTTATGGTAACTGCTAAGTCATCAAAGAGAAACCAATGTTTCACCAAGGAAAAACATAAATGCTGAAAAATAACCAATGGAAAATATTGTCTATTAGCTAATATTAAGAAATAGTAAAAACGAGAGAAAAATGTTTTATGACTGTGAAGCAGTTTATAATGTCAAGTATACCAGAAATGACGATATGATTCCTGACACAGTGTTTTTCCCTTTTTAAGCCATCATCTCGCAATTCAGTAAGTGTAACTCCTCTGAGCGGCAACTCGTCTAGGAGAGGAAGTGGAGACACGAGCAGTTTGGTGGATCCTGATGCCTCCCTCAGTGAATTACGGGTAAACTGCATTTTTAGAGAACTTGGAGCTAATTTGAAATTGTACTTGTGGTTAGGAGGCTTTTTTCTTTGCTACAGAACTTCTGGTTTCTCAATAGTAAGAAGAAGTTTTGAGGATGTGATTTTTAATCATGAAAGATTTCTGTATTTATCTTGGTACTTGTATTTGTTTTCATCAATATTTATGGTGCTAATAGTTTAGCTTAAAATAAGACTTAGTTTATGCCAAATTTGAAACAATTCTGTCCTATTGAGATGGCTTGGATTCAGGGATACAAATAAAATCTTAATTTACATAAAGTTGTGAATTACAGTTTCTGTGAATTATTGCAGGCTTTGGCATTTGACAGAAATGCATGTAAAACGTTGTAATGCTTTTTCGACTATCAATTATTTCCCCATACTGCTTATGCAATGGTTCATTCCTATGTCCTGCAGGATATCTATGATCTTAAGGACCAGATACACGATGTAGAAGGGAGATACATGCAGGGACTTAAAGAACTAAAGGTATCAGGGCTCCTCCCAAGCATGCATTCTGTATGGGTATTTCTGGGTAATGGAGATACCACTGGTTACACTAACTATATAAGGCTTTACTAACAAGTTTGTAAATTTCTTTAAAGCATGTATCTAATTTTTAATGCATAGAGACCATCCTCTTAAATTTGTTATGTGAGTAAACTAAGGTATGATTTACATGTCCATGAGATAGTATATGTTCATTATTCCATTTATGTTAAAATAGTATTAACTTTCATATTTTTAGCAGGTGTTTTTGATAAGATAATGAGAGGTTTAATTTATATTTTTCAGAGTTTTGTAAGCAAATAAATGGATATTCAAAATAATTACTATGTATTGAATGAAGAACAAAGAAATAGGATATAGTTATGACCAAGAACTTAAGAATTAGCCTTCCAAGTTTCAGCAAATTCAAAATTATTACTTTGGTTTTGCTTTATATTTTGCAAGATGTGCTGAAATAAATCCGGGCAGGCATATTGCTTGCAGGAGAAGATTAATTTTGTTTTAATCCTTTGCTATTATGAAGGATTTTTTTTTAATGGTTTACATTCCCATAATTTAGACAAAGAATAGGCTGGTATCGGTATTAAGTTAGAGTTTTGGTTTTATTTTGATTTCTTTAAATTGCTATGTATGCTTTTCTTTTATAGATTTTCACACAATTAAGTTTGCAGTTAGTTTAAAGTATGATTATTTTTCCTTCTTCTGTGTTGAAGGGAAACTGAATGCAGCAAATGATATGACTGACAAATATTTTTCAAGATACTTGTTCTGTTCTTTGCTGTTATCTAATTGTGAACTGTTCCATGTAGAAATAAAGAGATCTTTCCATATTTGTTTTATCTCCATATGGAGACTGAATTTAATGAACGCTGCTTGTACTAGAGCATGTAACTAACAGCTTCCTTGACTTTCTTGGTTAAGGAACATATTAGATGGTATAGTAAAGAGAAAATATGTGATTTGAGCTGTTCAGTGTAGCAAAAATTATTTCCTCTTTAGAGGATGAGTAACTTTGAATCTGGTAGCCTTATGCTCATTGAAGTAGATCTTGTTTTAATCATTTTGCCATATAATGTTAAAAGGACTTCAAAGAGCAATAGATTACAAGATGATTAGGCATAGCTATGATTGTACTAAACTTGAATAAAACATGAGACTGCTTCATATTTTCAGAATGGATCTAACTCACACTTTTGCATGTTTGCCAGCATCTCGTGATTCCTGTTCTGAATCATTACTAATCTGCTATTATTTATTGTAATCCATTACAGTTACCAAAGAGCACAGGTGTGCAATAGACAGTAAGATCTCGATCTATGCTTGGCTCACAAAATTGAATTGCATTTTATGCTTTTGTTAATACTAAGTAATATGTTCCTAAGTTAATTTGCCTTCTGTAGAGATTCCTTCAGAATCCCTCCTTTCTAAGTAGGAAGGTATTGCATTTTTCTCAACTTCTGATTTAGCAGTTTTGTTGTGTGTGTTAGAGTTACTAGGATACCTGCTTTTGCACTTAAGTATTTTTTCAGTGGTTGAGTAACAGTGATTTGTAATCACGCTACCTTCATATCTCTGTGGTTGCCCATCCCTTATGCTGCTAAGAGAGTGGTTTTTACTTGGCTACAAATCTGCTGGGTGTCAGCAGAATAAATTAATGTGGATAGTTAGGTCTTCAGATCTTTTCATGTCTCAGTTTGACTCGCTTTTGTTGATTCTTTCTATATTCCCTTGCACCAACTAGAAAGCAATCTTTTTTCTTTCATTAGAATTTTTCTTTTATGCAGTTAACAGAGCACTCCCTAGATGTCTGCTGGGTTTAATCATTCTGTTATAGCCAAGCAGGCTAATTTGCATAGCCCTCTGGCGTTACTGATGGAATTGTGGGTGGTATTTCTTCATAGCTTTAGGTTAGGTGCAGAGCTGTATTATCTGCTTTTCATTGCAGCCTATTCTTGCTGTTTCATCCTTAGGCATCCCACTGCCTCGTTCAAGTGCCTCCGAAATTCTTCCAAATTCATATTATTTCTCACCAAACTAAAAGATTACTGAAGCTACATGGAATTCTTTAACCATAGGGACACACGTGTAATACTTTACTTGAAAAAAAGCAACAGGTCCAAAGAAGCCTTAGCAATGTTGCAGTTTTTTTTAACTGGTCGAACACTCTTAGGCATAGCTTGGTTTCTTTCTGGGAAGCAATTCTCACTCTTCTGTCTCAAAATCAATTTGTTTCTCTTCCATAACTGCAGATTTTTCTCCCATTGAATAATGACATTTTAATCCAGTCTTTTAAGCCCCAAACTAGTCTCCTCTTTAAGGCTGGACTTCTGGAGCGCATGGCATACAATAAAAGGCTGAGACAACTGGAATTGATAAGTCTTGAAGGTGTGAGCAGCAGGATCATTGCTGTTTTCAGCTGCCTAATAGGAAGCTGTGGAGAAGACAGGGCAGACTCCTTTCAGAGGTGCACAGTGACAGGGCAAGATAAAACAGAGAAAAGTAGCATTTTAAGGGCAGAAATTCCAATTAGACCTTGAGAAAAAGACTTCACAAGGAAGGCAGTCAAACACTGGAACAGGTTGTCCAATCAGGTTCTACAGTCTGCATCCGTGGAGATACTTAAAATGAGCTGGAGATGAGCTGTGAGCAGCCTGATCTTGGCTGGCCCTGTTTAATTAGGAGATTGGACCAGATGGCATCCAGAGATCTTTGCCAATCTAAATTACTACATGACTCTGCTCACTGTCCTCACAGAAACAATCAAATTGGAATTTTTTCCTAGTTGTACTTTCTGTTAAATTTCGTATCTCCCCGTAAAAGGACTATAGTATTCATTTTAATCCTAATATTTTCCTTTTTCCTCTAAGTTGTATTTGTATTTGGAAGGTTTACTGTCTCTGACATTTTGTTTTACCAATCTTTACAAGATTTGTCATGTTTCCACCATCACAAAGTTTTCTGTGGTTTTAATCTAAAACTTAAGAATTACTGGAATGCATTTTATTTTTTCATTTTCTTCCATCTCATCATGAGTCGTCTTTGCTGTTTGCTATTTACTACTTCCCAGATGATAATGGTACCTTTCTTATCTTTCCACTACTTATACTGTCTCATCTCTTCTTATCCGGAGTTTATCAGGATATGTCTTCAGTTATTTTTTCTGGGATTTCTATAATACTGTTTTTCTCCAGCACAAGGTTCCAGAAGTTAGTGAATGGACCACAAAGAAATAAATATGTGTGACTGAAAAAGTTATAAAAGTTAAAATATGTACTTTAAGGACAGCTTTCTCAAAATGGATATTTCTAATATGGAATAGGGTTTGGGGGTTGGGTTCTTTTAGGTTTTCTTGGGAAACTTAGATTGTTACCACTTTCTTCTCTAATATCTTAGTCCTGCTCAGTTTTCTGGAATACCCAAGCCTGGTGCCCTTCCTGTGCTAGTACTCCTGCTGTCGTAATACAAATAATTAAACATGGAGGTTATGCTACCTATACCTTCAAAGAACAGATTACATGATACACTAGGGGACTTGTAGTAGGGCACAGATCTACTCTGGAAAGGGAATGGCTTGATAGTTCTTTTTCAAGCCTAAAATTAGGACTCAAACTCAATTTTTGTCTTTTTAAAAGCATGCATATTGAAATCATTGCATGTTTAAAACTGTCTGGAGTGATAGTTGTACTAGTATTTGAATAGTTGATGTTTGTTACAGTACTGAGAAAAAAATAATAGTATAAATTAATTTTGGTAAATGTGGGAGAATTGTGTAAGAAGGTATGTAGTAAGGCATATGTGCACCTTCAGGTAAAGAATCAAGCATGTGACTCTTTACATGCCTTTTTTTTTTTAAACCTTAGTAAGAAATAGAAGGACAAAATGCCTGCTTAAACAGAGAAACGTTATTACTTTAAAAGTGTGACTACCTTAAAACTTTGAATCTGAGGTATAGAGCACCACTTAACGAGCATTAAGTTAAAGCTACTATTGCATATATTTCTGTGATCTTTTTTAGTCATTTAATTGCCTGAGTTCTCTCTCTCAGATTTGTTGCCTCTTTCTGAATTGTTTTCTTGTGCATGCACTGAAAATACAAAAAAAGCTGTGATATTACTACTTTTCTCCCTGTGAGTTAAGTTGTGAAGGTAGCAGAGTAGAAAATGCATGTGGAATGTTATCTTGTAATTTTCATACTTTTGTAATAGTAACTTTTCATTGTTGTGTATGACAACATGAATAATGAAACTGAACTCTGACTTGGTATTTCTAAAGAGAAGACGTGAATAATTCAGAAACAAAAATGGTTATGTAATTTTCCTGCCTAACAGCACTTTTCAGCATTATGGTGGTATTTTAACATTATAACAATACATCAAAAAGTCAGACTAATGTAAGCCTTTCTACTGTCTATAGGATTCGCTAGCTGAAGTTGAGGAGAAGTATAAGAAAGCTATGGTTTCCAATGCTCAACTAGACAATGAGAAAAACAACTTGGTTTACCAAGTGGATACTCTAAAGGATGTCATTGAAGAGAAAGAAGAACAGATAGCAGAGTACTATAGGGAGAACGAAGAGAAGTCAAAGGTACTGCTTTCTAAGACTTTTTTTTTCCCTAATTATTAAGATAAACCGTAGAAGCCTGGGCTACTTAGTAACAACGGTTAAACTTTTCCATCAGTAGAAAATTCTGTCTGTCTCAGTGGCCAAAGATGTTTTGAGTATTGTGTTTGGGTTGGGTTTTTTATTTTGTTTTGGGTTTTTGGTTTTTGTTGGGTTGGGTTTTTTTTGTTTCAAAAACCAGCTACCTACCCCCTCAAAAAACCAAACCCACCACTACCACAACCCCAAAACATATCCCACCCCACCCCCAATTAAATGCAAATGAATTGCATTAATTAAATGCAATATACTAATAAAATATGCATTTGAATTGGATAGGACATGTTCAGTCCCGCTTTCTTGGAAAAGAAAGATGTGTGGGAGCTCTTTCCAGCAATATTTAGCTAAGTTCAGTAACCAGGCTTTTCTTGTTAATACTGTGCTTAAACCTTTATGCCATCTTTTCTCTCCAGTCTAAATTTTGTTAAATCTTTGGTATACAAAGTATCTAGAGAGCTTACCTAAAACACCAATTCTGTGATTTTTAGCCACTTGGTAGGCAGAATATCTCAAATTGTTGCAGTAATTTCTTAGGTAATTTTAAGTGATATTGCTAACTTTTTAAACTTTATATTGAAAATGAGTGTCAAACCCAAAATAAATAAAAATAAATCATTGATTTAATATAGGAATTGGAAAGACAGAAACACACGTGCAGTGTTCTACAGCATAAGCTGGATGAACTTAAAGAGGGCCTTCGACAGAGAGATGAATTAATAGAGGTATGTTCATATAAGATAGAGGTACGTGCATGATAGAACTTGTGCAAATAAATATGGTGTAAGATTTGAATGGGAACAACCATCATACACAAAATGACCTTAAATATTATCTCGCATTTCTAAGAATTAATTTATCTTGTTTTAATGGGTAGAATTGAAGTTATTAATCTCTCAGTTTATGAAGTTGAAAATGTCTATGCAAGGTTTTCAAATGTGTAAAATCTTTAATTACTGTGAGAATCGTGGTTCTCTCATGAATGTTCCTTGTATCTTTCCTTGCTCATGAGGGTAGAACTAATGTTTGTATGGCCAAAGTCTTTTTGCAAAATCAGAAGTTCTGATGCATGAATAACACCAAATATTATTCTTTGCATTTTCCAAAAATTTCCTTTCAGCTATTTCAGATTTTTGTGAGCATCAACCACTGAAGTTTGCAGTAGTGAATGTTTGTTTGCTTACCAGTTGAGCATAAATATAGGAACACTGATCAATATGTTATTGGGTCATAATCATATTGATGGGTGTGTGGTGTGTTTTTGTCTTTCCCCTCTCCCTGCTTTGATATGCTTCCAGAAGAAATGTGCCCTAAAATCCCAGTGCTAGTATCAGTCTTAATTTTAAAATGGTCCACAAAGATACACATTGTCAACAGCGCGTGGGTGTCCATTTCGCATTGATTTTGCTTCTAGTACTGTAAGTTGTAGTTCAATTCGTACATCATTTTCCCACTGCCTTTTGGTTTGAGTAAAAATTGATGATCTTAAGTGTATGAACCAAAGTTTCCACTACCTGATTTTCGAAAGCTATATAATAGTGTGTTTCATTGATCGATTTCTTTCCTCATTGAGTTCTTGCACTCTCCAGGTGGTAGTACAGTAACTCCAAAAGACTTCTGAAGAGTCCCAGATCTGTTATGGTTACTGAGAAAATAATATACTTCATGAACGGGAGTTGATATGACTTAATAGCAGAAGAAAAGGAGTAAGATTAGCCTAAGTAGTAGCATTTTGCAGATAATTGCCGACAAGCAAAAACTAGGGAAATTCTGGTTGTAGCTCTCTCGCTCGCTCTGCATTCTCTTTGACTTCACTAGAAGGAAAAAAAAATCCAAACACTTTATACTTTCTTCTTTGGTTGTTTGATTTGTTTTTTTAAAAAGTATCTAAATCAAGAATATACAATAGATTTGTCTGGAGTGTTTGCTTTGGTAGAATGTAGCATATGTGTGTTGAATATTCACCAAATGTGTGTAGTTCTGTGAAAGATTTGCCCCATATTTTCCATTTATTTGAGTAACTTCTCCAGCTATTAATACCAACAGCTAAACTAGCTGAAGCCATTTAGCTTTTTGCAGAAAGATGTTGTCTTCCATTCCCAGATGTAAAATCAAGTTCACTCATTAGGAAGGCAAAAAATTATTTCTAGCCCTAAAAATTCTTATGTCATCTTCATACATAATTACATGAGCAAAGCAAAGAGTTTTAGTTACATTTGCAGGACAAACAGCAAAATGCAGTGTTCGTCAGGTAAAAAATAGGACCAGGCTTAATATATATTAATATAGTATCAGAAAGCAGTCACCAGCTGTATTTCACTTTGTGGATATGCTTGATTCAAACTTCTTTCCTTATACTTTCAAGAAGGTTTTCTCTTTTGTAAAATACTAATAAAACCACTTGTTAATGTAAGTGTTCACTTCCAAACAGGACTTGAAGGTATCTGGAAATTACCACAGGGTGATTATTTTCCTAAAGAAAGGACATTATCCCCAGTCTGCAATGGGAACTGTTACTAAAGAAAAGAAACTCTAGTTACACTAAATTCTCCCATCAACATTAAGTGACTGAGTAAAATTAATTACCATTCTCTTGCATGAATTCATGAGGGAAATACTATGTTACACTTAGTAGCACCCTTTTTCTTTAACTTCGTGCTCATAAACTCTTTGGTTGACTTTTACTATTTAATTTCATTTACCTGTTTGAATGCTTTTTTTTCCATTTCCTTACTTTTCTTTCCTCTTTTATTCTTTCCTCATCCTATTTACTACAGGAGAATCAGCGCATGCAGCAGAATATAGACTCCATAACCAAAGAGGTGTTTGATCTCCAGGAGACAATTAATTGGAAAGATAAAAAAATAGGGGTATGAAACAAATATGGGGGGAAAGGTATTTTTTCATTTTAGAAGTAGATGGCTGCCCCCCATCCCCCAAGGAATGCTGTGTACTCCAAAGAAATGAAGGCCACTCCCAATTTAAATATTTAAAACGTTTTCAGTCTTTCTCTGAAACTCCACTTCATCTTTACTTGCATAATGGTGAATAATGCTAATTAAATCTATCAGATAATAAACTGTTACGCGTACAATTTTATAACTTTTTACAAAATATTTTTTACCTGTAGTCAGGGCTTAGAAAAGTCATGATTTCCTTGTTCTTAACAAATGTGAAAATTGCCTGGGTCTGTATATTGATCCATAGTGACACAGCAGTAATACCATTTGATATAGATTTGAAATTATTGTTAAAGCTTTTAATCTCCTTAGAGGCAAAGACAATTTTCAAAACTTGACCAGTTTAAGCCTTGTTTGCCATTTGGCTCCTGCCTCTCTCCTCATCTTAACAATTTGCATAACAATTAGTGGATTTTAAAATGCTCTGCTTTCCCCTACCTGGGATAAGAGAGACAAAATACCCCAAATAATGGAAAACCTAGGGACCTGCAAGAGCTTAGGGTCAAAATGTAGAGAAGCCTCCGTGAATATTTGTAGGTAGTGCTTACCTCTGGCATACCTAGCGCTAAAAAATACGATCTTGAGTTGATTTCTGCAGCCACAGTTGCACAGTGCTGAATTGCACTTCTGACCCTTCGAGGGCTGGTTAGCTTGGATGCAACACTGACCGAAGGCGTTTTTGTGATACTGCAAACAAAATACCAGAGTTTCCAACTCTCAATTCTGACATAGTGGGTATCGAAACAGTGGCGTTGCATGGGACCTTTTGAGGAGCATCTGTAGGACTTCTGCGTAGAAAGGAAGGTCGTATAAAACTGAGTTGATATGAACTGCACAGCTAACGTAGGTCAGGCAGAGTTCGTCAGCTTTGCTTCTGGGCATTACAGAAGGGGTAAAATTGTCTCAGAGTCAGCCTGATCCTTGGTGATAACTACATGGCTCTGAACCTGTGGCTGTTTTGGGCCGCAAGTGGTGAGGGTGAGTTAGCTAGATACCCTTTAGAAAGGAATTGTCTGTTCTTTAGTGACTTTCGAGACTTTACTCTCTAACTAAATGAATTTTACACCAGATTTTAACTTACAGCAATTTTCAAAGAAATCTGTGTATTTGCTGGAGTTCAAGTCACTTTGAAAAGCTGTCTTTTAACCAGTGGTGCCCAGTTAAAAAAAAGCCCTGTTATCCTGCCTTTATTTTGTCCATGTTTATGTCATGTTTCAGTCCTTCAATCCATCTTGCAAACCTCTTTTCCATCATAAAATAGTATTTCAACACTTTTAAATTTTCTTTTGAAAAGTATTCTGAAAAGGTTTTTTTTATCTTTAATTAACCATGTTCTTTCCCTGCTTACCTTTCACCTTTGTGTACTGGCCTGTCCCAATTTGTGCAATTTTTTTGTGCAAGCACTTTTTTCTCTTTTGAATTCATTGCTAGAGTTAGTACAGAGGATATCATCTATCTAATGTTCAAAAAAACTAGCTACCAGACAGACTGACAAGAAGGATATTTTTTCCTTTAGCTAAAATTTTCCTGCCAGTTTTTGTGTTCTTGTAAACACCATAACTGGATTTTTTTTCTAGCTTTTATTTTTATACCATCTTGGAATTGAAATTTCTTAGTTCATAAAATGTAAAAATGCTGCTGTCTTTTCTTTCTCACTTCCGCTATCTAAAAACACTTGCGTGTTTTTCTTAGCTCACTGTTTTTGAGTCTTTCTCCCCAATACTGACTCATTTTGCTATTTTTTTACTCTATTCCAGCTTCATCAGTCTGAGAAGCTTCACAAAGTAGTTTATAACTAGAATTGTAACCTAGTTTTACAATGTATGCAAGACTGATGCTGCCTCAGAGGAAGAAAGGGAGGCAAGCGGAACAGAGATAACCTGAGTCTGTTTTACACCTGCCTTCTTACACTGTCCTGTTTCTACAAAGTGATTGAAATTTGCAGTCTTATTTGGTCTTAAATTAGATCAATTTGAGGACACTGAACTATACCTTTCAGGTTATGTTCCTGAAATATACAGCTGTTTACTGTTTGGCTCCAAATTGTATGTGCATTGCCAATTTGAAATTAGCAATGGCATGTCTGAGTTTAGTGTAGATTTTGTGAAGGGTTTTGGTTTATTTAGAAAATAGGACCACAGACAAGTTTGCTTTCTGCCAAGTGATCAGATTGTAATCATAATGGTATGTTCAAACATGCCTGTAGAGCTTAGTTGCCTGATTTTTATTCCCTGCCCCACGGTAGAAGAATTGCAGGAGTAGATTTAAGACAAAATCCATGTCAAGTATGATAACCCCGTAACATACAAACACTATCAGTACTACTAAAGTTTTTCAACATTGAATAATGATTGCTAGTCTCTCCGTAGGTAGAGATATACGGTTATATCAGTTTAACTTCCTTCCCCATCAACATTTTCTCATTTCCATCACTTGCGCATAGGAGGTGAGGATAGACAGGATGTTTTGGGAGGGTCAGCAGCATCAGAGGGCACTGCCACTCACACAGAGGATCTGTGTCTGCAGTGTGATTCTGGGCCTTTGTGTCCATTCTCTTACGTGGTGTGAGCTTACTTCCCCCCTCTGTCTCTGCTGCTGCTCTTCAGAAATGGAAAAGGTGCATGTTATCTTTAAGTGGAACACAAAATGATGTAATGATTAAGGTTCTTCACACTGTTTATAATGTATTTGCAGAGATCTAGTATGTGTTAGGCAATAAAAGGACATTTTATGAATTCTTAGTTAAACTATGATGTGACAGCTAATGCTTTCACCCGTGTTGAACTACCTGTATTTCAAATGTTACATTTACATACTAATAAATCAAGTGCAATAGCACTTAAACTTTTCTGTTGAAATTAAGCGTAATGCATTAAAACATTGCTCTAATATGCAGTTTCTAGATAACTATTAAAATTCAGCATACTGCAATTATGTGGAGTGATTACAATACAAAGGTATACACACCTTCATTTCTTTCTTTGTATCAGTTCCATTCCTAAACATTTGTGCATGGCGCAGGGTTTAGTTGGGTAATTTTCTTGGCAAAATGTGTGTGCGCTGTAGCAGTTGCTGTGTGGTCAGGATTATTTGTAACGCATGCAGTATTGAATTTGAATGGAATACTGGGATGCTGCCCAGTCAAGTGAAAATGTCTGGTTGACTGCCAGGTAACACAGCTCCAGCATAGGTAGGCAAACCCATCTATGTCCGTATTGCACTTTTAGCTGCAATTCTTTCTTGTGCTAAAATAGTGCTGCTACTGTTTCCTGCTCCCCCCCTCTCCGCCCCTCTAAAACCGATTGCTTTGGTTTTAGTAAAGAGTGGTTGTAATACGCAAGCAAGTAGTAAATAAACCAGTATTTGTAAGTGGATGACAAGCTTATATATCCAAGGTCTTTTATGAAGTAAGATTTCTACTTCTATACCTTATAAAAAGTAGAGAAATTAGTTCAATAAATGTAATGTTTTAGGATATTTGCCAATTGAGTTCCAGCATATTTTACTTTTGGCCACAGAGTGCCTGTATTAAGAAGAATCACTTACTCTTTTGGTCTTCAGTTTTAGTTTATCAAAATCTACCAAAAATAGAGTCCACTAAATAAAAATCTATTGTAGAATCTACTAAGACTCGCCTGGGAAAAAACTATGTCATGACAAACATGCAGCGATGCAGTTAGATATGTGACTGGCAAAAGGTAGTCATGAGATGTATGCTTATATATATTAAATACCCCTCTTAATTACTTTTGAGCTTTTTGTATTTACTTGTAGAAAATCTCTCTGCTATCTGTCATATGCTTTTTCTCTGTACTATTCTTTTTCTTGCTATCTGCCTGAACCCAGGCCCTAGAAAGACAGAAAGATTACTTTGACTGCATTAAGAATGAGCGAGATGAGCTCAGAGAGGAGTTGGCTGACCTGAAGGAAACAATGAAGAGAGGAGAGGTATGTTGGTAGTAGTTACTTTACAGTAACAGAAATCCAGGAATGGGGCATGAAATCAAGGTCAATGAAAAAAAGGAAGAATGGTTACTATTGTGCAGTCTCAAAACCTGACCTTAGGGTAGGATAAATGGTGTATTTCATTGTAACTGTTTCGACCAAATTAAAAAGCTTTTTAAAAACTTTTCTGTCCAATTATATTTTATCACTGCTCTTGTATGAGTAGCTTTTTTTTTTCTTTTGTATTTTTAGAAACATGGATTAGTTATAATTCCAGATGGCACACCAAATGGTGATGTAAACCATGAGTCGGTGGTTGGTGCAATAACAGTTGTATCGCAGGAAGCTGCTCAAGTCTTGGAATCTGCAGGAGAAGGACCACTAGGTAAAAAATATCCTAATGTACTTTATAGAGTGCTTGAAGTCTTTGTTTCCCTTATGTTCACAGTGGGTTGTGATTTATAGCCACAAAAAGATACCTGTGATGCTTCTAGAATCAATGCTTACACAACTTTAAAGACTGTGATTTTATTTTTTTTATGCTAAGTAAAAAAAGTAATAGTATGTGCTTGGATATCTGTAACTGATTAGATCTCTTGGTCCAGTTTCTGTTTTATTACTGTCAGAAAATATCTTGCCTAAAAGCGTAGTCTTTTTGATTGTTGTTTTCAAGTGTGTTTCATG
The DNA here is from genome assembly GCF_000708025.1 of Charadrius vociferus. Lineage (NCBI taxonomy): Eukaryota > Metazoa > Chordata > Aves > Charadriiformes > Charadriidae > Charadrius > Charadrius vociferus. The sequence continues at coordinate 66,703 of NW_009647947.1, read as the reverse complement.
AAAAAAAAATTATTTAAAAGTATGTATAATCAATGAAAGAACTTCTGTTATAGAAAGCAATGCATTGTATAGTCTTTCCCCTTCCTTGAAATACTTCTGCATTTATTAGTGTAAAGCAAGTGCAGTCTTTCATCACATTCATTAGAAATAAAAAAAATTTTTAAAGACATTAAAAAAATGACACAGGCAACAGAAAGATACAGGTTTTTCTTGCTTTTATCCTTAAGTTGAACAAGTTATTGTATGCATAGTCAATCCACTGTAAAACTCTGTTAGTTAACATGCAAAGAAACTTCTCTATACACTTGCATCGTATTTGTACATAACGTATAATACTAGTTACATATTTTTGTTTTGACGGATACTAGACTTCATACACATTTCTGCTGTGGCTCCATCATAGTGAAATACTGATGTCTTTATGCTTTGTTACTGTCAAAGTTATGATTTCCAAGGGAGCCGCTCTAATCTTAGCGCGTGTTGCTTGACAGACTGTTTTGTAGCCATCTCTGATCCTCTGGCGCGTTAGAGATATTGCAGCATTCCTGTGGGTCCTTTCCCAAGGACTTGTTTTGTGGTTTGAGAACACTCCCTACAAATTTTCTAAACATATGGGGAAGCGTAGTGCCTTCCCTGAATCTTTGAGAAAAAGACAGGGAAAAGAGTACACAATCAGAAGAAAATTTTGTTGGCAATTGCTGTTCTAGATACTGGGACAAAACTGTTTTATTATTTTAAAAAGTCCTCAGCTATTAATTTACTTTGGAGAATTACTAAACTTGGAGATCTTGCTGTAAGAATTGTTATAGTATTAAACAGGGTGATGAAATATTTTTCCCTTTTTTTTTTTCTGCTATTAACTGAAGGCTGGTATGTTGTTATTAGTGAGTTACCAAAGTTTTATGCTCCCCATGCTATTAGCTTTAAGTTTGAAGAGCATTTTATTGGAAGATGACCAAAAAGCTATGAAAAACATGTTCTTAGTTACAGATCTATTTTTTAATTGGGTTCTCTGGTTTTAGATGTCCGGCTACGAAAACTGGCTGGAGAAAAGGAGGAATTACTGTCCCAGGTAAAATAAACTATTCTTTTCAGAAATAGACATTTGTGTATCCTTTGCAGACTATTAATACATTAGTAATAAACAAATATTGAGCACCAAAGGTGCTTAATCAAATAGTTAAGCACTAAAGCAAAATAAAATACTCAACTTCTTACCTGGCTGGCTACCAGGAATTATCAGCTCGTCTCGCTAGGGTCCTTCTCTGTGTGACTTTGATCTTTGTTGGTAAAGAACCCTCATTTCACTAACTGGTTAGCTGAAAACTAACTTGCTGCTGATTTTACTATTAGTGCATGTACTTAAAGTTGTTCTTTCTTTTTTGTCCTATGCGGAAATACTGAAGTCAGTAAAATGACATTCTCATAAGCTCAAGTGGCACAGTCTTCCAAATTGCTAGGTGGTGCCATATATTTGATCATTTGAGTTACTCAAATAGAAAATCAGCATTATCAAAGTAATTGTATTTTCATACAGTTCTGTATTGAGAAGGGAGGATTCAAGAAACCATGTAGCAGTTGAATAAATGTTAATACCATAGTTTTTGTGCTTCTAGTTGAGCACATTGCAACTTTAAAGTAGTGTTGTCAACACTTGTTTTTGCTGGGAATATACCTTAATTTTAGTGTAGATACTTGGTTTAGAATGCCAATAAATGCTAGTATTGAATCAAGGCTATTAAATTTAAGTATATAAATATAACTATATAAAGATGTATATGCGTATTTATCACCATGGAGTTGTAAAAATCACTGTTAAAATACTTTATTTATCTCATGAATGGGAGTTTTGCAGGTAAACTCCCATACTACTACTCTGTCGGGCAATATTTTGATAAGAGAGTCAAAAAAGTAGGTGCCACTTCTTTCATAAACTCCAGGCACAGTCTCATGAATGGGAGTTTTGCAGGTAAAACTCCCATACTACTACTCTGTCAGGCAATATTTTGATAAGAGTCAAAAAAAGTAGGTCCCACTTCTCTGTGCCTGGAGTTTATGAAAGGACATAGCTGAGGATTCTGTGTTCCCTGGCTACTGGAAAAATCCCGAGACAGCTGCTGTAGCCTAAAATGGAACCGTTTAGGACTAACGTGCCCTACAGACTTGCCTAAGTCCATTGCTTCCAGGTGGAGTAAAAGAGAGGACCACAAAAAAACCTGTGGATTATTCTTTCTGTAAATTCGCTGGGATGCTGTTCATTATCTTCTTGTGTGTTTAGAGTGTAAAAGGTATACTGTAGAAGAAATGCATCAACAAAGTTTAACAGAGCTGCCTTTCCAGAGGAGGCGGCAGCATTAGAGTTACTGGGTGCCCCTGCATTACCCAGCAGAGGTCCCTGCAGCACTGACCAGACTGGTGGGGTTTGGATTGTGCCACCGACACGCAGAGAGCACTCGCCCAGCAATGGGGATGGGGGACTGTAGCCACAGCCTTCAGGGACTGGCTTCCCTGCTTCCCCCGCCCCGCGCTG
>NW_009647947.1:43167-64157 GCF_000708025.1 Charadrius vociferus | reverse complement strand
AATTCAGACAGTGACATCTCGGGACTGCTTTGCCTTTTTCCCATGGAACGTGTAGATACACAACTACTGAATTTCTGAGAGTTGCTTTTTTTCCACAAAAGAACGCTTCTTTTTTCAGGTTAGAAAACTGAAGATGCAGTTGGAAGAAGAACGACAGAAATATTCTAAAAGCGACGGGATGAATCCAGATATCATAGGCTTAGAGAATGGTTCTGACTTACAGCTAATTGAAATGCAAAGTAGGTAATGGTTACTGTTCAAAGCTATTCTTACTGGGGAGAGGAAACAGACTCTTCTGACTCCTTTTCCTATGTTGTTGTGCAGTAGTAGCATTGTGAATGAATATATCATTGGAGCAGCTAGTTTTTTTGTTGGTATATCTCCTTGCAGGAGTCTTCTCACTTCAGAATAGCTTAAAAATCTGCCTCTCTCAGTGCTGGATAACAACATCTTGGGAAGTTATGTTTCAGTTGGTGGCCTTGCCTAGAATGGTTGCCACTACTTGAATAATTTCAATTTTTAGAGGATAGAACTTCAGCTGAGATATTTTGTTAATATAGTCTACGTGATTTTTTTATTTTGTTGAATCTTTGATACAGAAACTTCATCTAAAAGACTATTATTCTCTGAAGCAAAACTCGAAAAAAATATTAAAGTTTAACACAGTATTCAGTGTTGCTTCATAGAAGCACTAAACTGCTTTCCATTTCAAGCAAGCTATTTCTTCAGCTGAAAAATTTGTTTGATGGATTGTCATTTAATACGCTTGTGGCGAGGAACATGCACAGAGCACTGGCAGTGTCAGGGCTAAAATACAACACCAAAATAATTTGCAAAGCTCCTTGGAGTTTTTCAGGCAGGTTCAAGCCTTGTGCTCTTCATCATTCAAATGTTATTACAGATGTCTACACAAAATGCTGCTGATATTATGTCTGTCGTTATTTGAGTTTTGCAGTGTTGATTGTGTTGATTCTCTCTTTTGAGAGATGACTTTGCTGATCTAAACGTTTTTTAAAAGGTGTGTATTTAATTTATACATCTGAGATTTAATGCACACTCTTACAGAGACAGTAGTTGTGTTCTCTAAGTAACAGGAAAATTATTTCCTTTTCATACTCTCAAAAAAGATTTCTAAAAGAACGTTTACCACTTTATAATCCTGTATATGGGCTTCTCAATAGAATGGTCTTTTTAACACATATTAATTAAAAGGGAAATTGCCAGTTCAGAATTGCTTTGAGTAATATATTTGTGTCAATTTTTGTCTAGGAGATGCCAACAGACAAATTAGCGAATACAAATTTAAGCTTTCAAAAGCTGAACAAGATATAACTACCTTGGAACAAAATGTAAGTGTGTCTGTCTTCATATTTATTGTTATCATTACAACTTGCTCTGCACACTTTACAATACTTTTTTCAACAGAAACTATGAAAACGTACTTCATAATGTGATTTACTGTTTGTTCTTTGGTTTGCACAGAATGGCACTACATTTGTGGCTTTTTTCATGTTTCCTGCAATTCAATACCTGTGCATAGTCTAACTGTAAGAGAAAATAATGTGGAGTTAATTTACTAAGATGTGAGCGTACCGCAGAATATAAAGAGGAACTGAAGCTACTAGTAAAAAGAAAATTGGTTTGTGTAGCTTAATTACTTTTAAGAAAGTTGTATAGACTGTGGAAGGTACATAACTTACTCTGAAATTCAAGAATTTGTTTTTATAGATAAACATGTAGATCTGTCTCACGCTGGTTTACTCACACTTTGTAAGTCAATAACGTGGTGTTATAGTTCAGCATCTCTATAGCTCACCTAAAAATCACATACAGGGTTATCATTTGAATCAGAGATGCATAGTTGGTCTATCTTGCACAGCAACAAGCTAATAGCCTGCACTGTGGATTTAGGGGTAGCAGTGAGCTATAAATAATATAACAATCCAGCAAGTGGGCTGTAACACCTGCAGACTGCAACCAGGATTTGTCTTGAGTCCTCTCTTTTATGCTGAACTATGTGCTTGAGCTCAAGACCTCTTGCATCATGTCCTGGTAACAGTTACAGTCTCCTTCTACTTTGCACCTTTTCATATGGTCTCTGCTTTTCAACTTTTGTTTTTAATCACACGTGTTCCCCAATTCTTGATTTCTTTTCTTTTTTCCCAGCTCTTCTCTCTGCTTAGTTCTTTAACCTGTATCTTCTCAGCTGTGTCCTATGCTACGTTCCATTCTCTACCGTTTCCTGTGACCCTTGCCAGGGAGGCACAGGCAGTGAAGGGTATTCCGAGCTTCTGCCCACAATTTATTTTACCTTTTTATTAGTTCTTTTAAACACTCTATTTGCAATTATGACTGCTGCTAAACACAGTCATACCTCCTCTTTGCATAGGGAGGCACTACGGATAATTCACAGGATGCCTTGTGGTGGTTTTTCAGAACAGGACGAACAGCTGGTGGCAGGTGAGCTCAGGGTGGAACACCTGAGTAATTGTTCCTTTTCTTCTTGTTTGGGTCTGCAGATTGGCCGACTTGAGGGGCAGGTTGCAAGGTATAAAAATGCAGCAGAAAATGCAGAAAAAGTAGAAGATGAACTCAAAGCTGAAAAGAGGAAACTTCAGCGAGAGGTAATCGACTTGATTTCCTTTTCAGCTGTATGCTTTTTTTCAGTCTTGAACCGTTCTTTCTTTTGTCTCCAAGCTGTGCTTTTTTGTAATCTTTGGTTACAGCGTTTTAAGTGTTTTTTGAGGAGGCCTCTTCCTTTTCAGCTGTATGCTTTTTTTCAGCCTTGAACTGTTCTTTCTTTTGTCTCCAAGCTCTGCTTTTTGTAATCTTTGGTTACAGCGTTTAAGTGTTTTTTGAGGAGGCCTCCGAGTCTATCAGTGTTGTATTCAGAAGATAACTGTAGCACATAAAAGTAATACTAATTACAATTCAACGCAGTACTTCCTTGAAAGCAAGGATCTCAAGTTGTATTTTCTTCTAAATGTGATAACTTGTAATATCCTAAACTAATCCTTCCATAAAAATTACTGGAGAGTCAAATGCTTCCTATTTCAAGTGCCAGCCTGGGAAGTTTCCAGCATGCACCTCACAAGGAGCTGGGAAGAAGCTGTATTTAACTAAGCTGTTGATCATGCTTGCTTAAGAGCTGCTGCATGACTAGTGTGATGCCTGCTATCCAAGGCAATATATATCCATCAGCAAGCGACAATGGTGGAGAGGACTTTACCTTTAAATAAAATGTAATAGGCAATTGCAAGCAGATAGTTCTTTTGGAATGAGTATGTTTCAGTTGCTTCCCAGTTTTTTCTTTTTAACAGTTGAGTTCTGGTTCATCCGACTGCAATAATGAAAGTGTTTTGTCTTAACTTATGTCTCGCCCTCATTAAAGCATTATAATACTTACATTCCTGATTTGATTTCCTCTGTCAAAGCTTAAGAAAAAGTGATCGTAAGTTTTTCTTTCGTTTTATAGTTAAGAACAGCACTGGATAAGATAGAAGAGATGGAGATGACCAATAGCCACTTACTGAAAAGGCTGGAGAAGATGAAGGCAAATAGGACTGCGCTTTTATCTCAACAGTGAAGTGGAAACTGAAAATATGATGCACTGCTCCTTGAATAACTAGCCCTTAGCTTGTTTTTAAATACAGACTTTCATTTGGCACAAACTGTTTGAACACGGAGCTGTTCATTGGTGTTTTAGTTTCATAATTAAATGGCATACTTTTTGTAACTTATGAGAGAATGAAATTTAGTTTGAATTCCCATATGAATGACAGCATTTTTTCTGTAGCATTTGATTCTAGAGTCAGAGCTGGAGCACAATGCTGTATGTTTGACTTAGCGATAGAAAATGTTTTTACAACTGTGGAATCAAGTTTACTCACGATCTCTTTTGGCTGCTTTAATGATGCTTGATGCTCAGAGACAACTGCATGAATTCAAGAAGACACTGTATTACTGTATTATTAACATGTATTTGCTCAAGACATCACACAGCACAAGTGCCTTTTATCTGGTGCAATTTAGACTTCATTGTTGAAATAACCTTTGAAATCAGATAACGTTTTATTTTAAGATACATTTGGGGTATTCGCTAAACTTTATACATTTTGAAAATACATTTTTGTAAAATATTTAAATTTTGTAAGGAAAAAAAGTAAGGACTGTATATAAAAATCTGCTTTTTTTGCATGGGCACATCCAAGTTTAGGTAATTTTGTCAAATACTAGACCGTGATACTCTTAGTATTAAGAGTGCAGATTTAAAAACTTCTGTTGTACACCATCAAATTATATGTCATCTGCTGCTTAAGTGTGAATTGAAATTTTAGGGTGGGAGGAAGGGGGGGGAAACGTGGCTAAGGAGTTTATTAAATGGACACTTTACTGACCAAACCTAGATGATTTGTGTGTTCTTTTAAATACTGAGATACCAACAGGACAGAGCAAAATCTTTGCAGAATAGTAAATTTTGATCTCCATACTCTTGAAAAGTATCTTTTGGCTTTGAAATAGTAAGTTTGAATGGGCTTTTTTCTGATTTCTTATCCCAGTGTGCTACTCTGGCAGTACTGCCACGGAGGAGGGGAGCAGTGCAAGGAAGAAGGTGCCTTCTGGAACGGTGGGGTTTTTGTCTGTTGCCTACTCTCTACAGACAGTGAATGCTATTGAGAGCTTCCACTCTTTTCAAGCTTGGCATGTCACAAGTGGGTAATGGGCAGCACCTGCAGTGGTAATTCTGAAGTATTTGAAGTGGCACTGCCACTGTGTTGGACTTAGCTTGAGGCTGGCAGGAGCCCAACATTTGATCTGAGAGAAATCATTCTTATGGACTCGGATCAGATGCTTTTCTGTTGCAAATTGCTATCCTTCAGGAGGCTTTCTCAAAGCAAGGCAGGTTTCAGGACCTTTGCAATCTAGAGGTTAGTACTTCTGCTTGTATCAGAGCTGCTTTCGAAAGAACAGCCATCTTGACAGTCCAAAACTGAAGCTTTCTGTCTCTTTTGGTTTGGGTGCTTCTTGGACTTGGAAAAGAAAAGGCCTTCCCTGTTGAGAAACCTCCTTGTAAGTAGCAGATCTCGCTAGGCCTACTCGTTAAATAAGAGACAGCTGTAGTTTGGCGATCATGTAGATCGTTCTCCATGCTGTTAACTCTGCATTTCATTGTGTACTTGTTCAGAAGAAACTATCAGGGTCTCGAGTAGTTGTTCTTAATGATGGGTATTCCAAAGAGGAAAGGGATCCTTTGGGGGTTTTGAGAGTGTTCACATGTACAAAACTCTGCTAAAACCTTATTCGGCACATGTTGGGGAGCACATCTCCTAGTTCACTTCCTCTAAACCACCACTCTGTTGAAGCTGGACATCTTATGGCACAATATTAAACTGTGATAGTCAGATACTAAGAGTTACCAGCCTACTGCAAAACTTTCTGGACCATAGGTAAAGCAACAGTACGTCCTTTCTGAAGATTAAGATTTTTAGTAGTTTTTAAATATTACTTATTACGAAGTTCTATTAGCATAGCCATTTTAGTTGTAGAGCTTCCCCAATTCTTGCTACCAGAAAATCAAAACAAATGCAACAAAATCCTCAGAATGAGATTCCCAACATCTAGACTAACTGAATAATACTGGATCCAATATGACTCTTAAGGCAATTGAAAGAGCTAAGAGGGAGCAGCTGTAGGAAGAATAAACTGCAAAGCTTTCATTTTTTTTCCAAAACAGCTCTTACCAGAAGTAAGAATCATGTTTCACTGGATTCTTGTGAACTTCTTTCATGTAAGTGTGACAGATCCAACTAAAAATGAAAAGCAAAAGCAGTAAATAAATCCAACGTGATTATCAAGCCTGTCCTATTATCAAGTTTTCCTTATAAAACTATTTTAGAATCACACAACTCAACAAAATTTTTGTAATGACCATATCATATCTGACATTTGTTTGAAGATTAGCATGTGACTTTATTTTTCAAGCTGTGATTATATGGCACTGTTAGTTATAGTGGAAGTTAATGTTGCAAACTACTTAGAATGTGTAAGAGGTCTGTCTGCTAACAGGGTACACTAAAGTTTTTAAGCAGTCCTTGAGTAAGGCTCACACTGCTTAGTAGCTGCCTGTTCAAAGTTTGGCCCTTGATATTTAACAAACCTTTTTTAAAAGCTCACTTAGCAGCACAGTGGGCTCACTGGCCACCTTCTTAACTCCCCTTTCCCCCCCTCCAGCAGTCTAAACAATCGTATTTAGCTGGTGGGAAAACAAAATCTTGAAGCAGAATGCTTGTTCACTTGCATGTGCTTGATTACTAATTTCCTTCTGAAGAGTCAATACAATGGTCAAGTCGGTAATTATTCTTCCAGGGATGCAGGCAACAGTCATTTCCTTTCTGGTGTCATCATTCTCCGTTTCTTATGTGAGTGTCTTCCCATGGTTTCTTTCTGCAGTACAGAAACAAACAAAAGTATGTTCTGTTCTACTGTTACTTAGGTAAAATGCACAGCGGATGGGATGCTCGATTCACACTGACGCCTCTCCTAACGGCTCCCTGGAGGACCTACAAAAGATTGCAGTGTTTTTATCTCTGCTAGGGTAATGTTTACAAAATGCAGTAATGGAGTTTATCTTTCTGTCCCCCACAAGTGAATGACCTCGAAATAGTGAGAGACCAGTATGATCTCACTAAAGTCCAAAGAGATCAAGTCTTCAATGCTGTGAAATAAATAGGTAGCGTTGCATGACCTCAGGAAAGATGAGACTTGCTGAGGAGACATATCTCAGGAGACAAGTGTCCACTTTCACTCATTTCCCCCCCAGGTGTCACTGCATCCCCATGAACATCAGCCATTTCAGCCAGACGGCTTGTCATCTTCCATTTCAGCATCCTGTGGCCTGACTGCACCCTCCAGAGGTCCTGCATTAAGGTCTGTTGTCCCTTCATTTGGGGCCTGTACTTAGGGGTTGTTCATGACCTGGAGAAAAGCATCCAATTTCTGCTCTCAGGAATCAGTATGAACTGGAATTTAGACACTTACAAACAAAAAATCATCTAGAGAAGTATCCCAAACTTCCTGATGTTCTTGAGATGACCTGGAAGGTACCACAAAAAGCAGTAACAAAAAAAAAAAAAAAAAGACAAGAGGTTATTTTGTCTTGATATGAGTATAGTCATGAAAAAGAAAATCTAAGTAATAGTGACTGACACTTGGATACCAAGAGAAAGCTTTTTTTTAGTTTTGGTTTGGTTTTTTTTTTTTTTACAAAAAAAATAATGCCAAAGCAGAGTTCATTTAACTAGAAGCAGTGTATCTGTGTCAGGCAAGTGAATAGTGGGTAGATGACCTCCCCAGCATTGCTGGAGACCACAAATTGCTTGTTGGCCAAATGAAAAACAAGTGTTAGCTGTGATTATGGAGAGCTTGTAGAGAAAGTCACTGTTTCTGGTCAGACCAACTGAAGTTTGGTTGAGAAAACAATTTAAGTTGGGTTTAATTTTAGAAAAAACTTTCTTGCAAGGGGAGAGAGAAGGCTATTAGTGCCTCTTTAATGCAGGGTTATGCCCAATTACTGCCTACAGAAAGGTGTGAAGCTTAGAAGTGGCCATAAGGATAATTGTAATGTAGCAGAATACCAGTATTTTTATTGAGGGCATGATTTTTAACACCCAGCAGTTTGTTCTTCCCTCAAGCTTGCAGGGGGATTTGGTCTACGGGGGGTTGTTGGGGCCGGGTGGAAAGGTCTGGTGAGTGTTTGTTTGGGGACATACAGTAGCACCAAAAAGGTAGAGAGGAACTAGATTTTCCCGATTTGTCTTTTGTGGGACACCATGTGCCACAAAGCAGCCTCTGGGGGTGTCTAATGCGCTCACAGCTTTTTCCACCAAGATTCACAGACTCACCTTGTGCCCCAGAAGATCTTCACCCCATGCTTCCCACTGAGAACCGCGAGTCCATCAACTGCAAGCTCTTGATTTAACACCACCACCCCCCAAAAAAAAATACACAGCTGAAGCCAGTCAGGTTGAGCAGCAGCAACACCAATAATATAACCCTACAGATGGGTGAGCTGAAACAAGAAACAGGCAGGGCTAGGGAAAGCCTAGGAGCCCTCGTCTACAAGTGCCAACGGCATGAGTAAGGTGCTTTGGTTGCCTGTGTTATAATTTGTCCAGTGCTTGTTCTTAATTCTCCACGTGTAATGACAGACGGTTCTCTTGCAGCCAGCAGCCCTGTGCGACTGAAGAGCATCCAGGCCAACAACACAGCTCTAGCAGAGGTTTGCAGAGGAGAAGCTCAGTGAAAGAAGCCCAGATGCTTTTCTGTTGCTAAAGGGAGAGAATCAATGCCTGAAATTTCAGATCTTTTATTTACAAGTGCTGCTTCGATCACCTGCTGTGGTATTTTGAACCCTGTCTTTGTAATGCAGTAATGGGGAGTGTTAGAACCAGCTCCAGGTAATCCTGAGGTCTCTGAACTTCAATGACTCCTGACGAGTCAGTTAGCTACACAGGGGAGGTCTTGTTGGGTTTCCCCAATAGTTCTAGCCATTAATACTTCCCCTTTTTTTGCTTTTCCTTCTGTAAGGAGAGTAAGTGCTCTCCTTTTTATGGACAGTCTGTGATTTACATAGAGTTCAGTTTGCTCATACTGTAATTGAGATGTCTATATGCGTAGCTAAATGTAGCTGCAACAAAGTGGTTTGTGCTGTCCCTCCATTAGACAAGTCTGTCAGCCTTGTATGGGCTGCCATCTTCAGAAGTTGCTTGGAAATCACTGCAGTCAGTTCCTGGGCCAGAAAAATCAGGGGATTTGTGGTGTGGTGGCATCCCACCTTCCCATCTTTGATCTGGACCTTTACTTCTGTCTGCCAGGGAGACTTCTGGTTTCTGAGTTTTCCCCTCCAAGTATCCCCATTGCTTTGTTCCTGCAGATATCCACACGATTCACCTGTGGAGGAGAAGGAGAAGGCTGGCTCTAAGTGTGGCAGAATTTGGGTTTCTCTTTTCTACTCTGCTGCCAGTTACCTGAAGCCTTGCTCTCCTGGGGACTATCAGTCTTGTTTCCGCTGCTTAATCACAGTGAAACCTTTCTTGTTGACAGAATGTGGGAATGTTTCCTTCAGTGCCTGTAACAATTCCTGTTGTCACTGGACGACAGCATTGTGCGTAAGTAGCTCTCATTAATTTCTCGTGTCATTTCTCTTTACAGTGAAGGGGGGGGGGGGGGGGTCAGGGGGAAATGTAATGCAACAAAAATAATTCCTTGTCCTAGAAATGATGTATTTTTCCTCCCTAGGGGAGTTCCGCAGCGTTTTGTGGAACTTGAAGAAATCCCTGAGAGTGACATGAAGGCCACACCAGATGGCAGCAAGCCAGCTGGCTTTGTTTCAGAGGACTGCTGTGAATCTGCCAGTGCCGGCGCCATAAAGGAAGTAGAACCAGAGCGTGGTGAGGAAATCTATGGGGTATTTCTCCCTCCTGAAGTAAGGAGGAGGCCTGCGTGCCTATAACTGCATCATGAATACTCCTTTGCAGCAAAGTTGAGATAATACATGAGAACAGAGAGATTCTGTGTAATGGTAGCGGTGGCTGTACTAGCTGTGGTGAGGAAGACTTGAGTATCAGCAAAGGCTAAAGGTTTCAAGTGAAGATGCTTGGCAGAATGGGGAATGAATTTGGAAGGTCTGATTCTTGTATCCCTACCTCCTAGTGACCTTATGTAATGAACAGTTGACTAGAGAAATTGCTTTTTTCTACGGCCTGTTAGTGTTTATGATCAGACACTTTTTCAAAACCCAGTATTTGAAAAGCCTAACTGGACGAATAGGTATGAGCTGCAGCTCAAATTTCCTAGAGTCCTGCTGTTAGAACTCATGGTTTCATGTAAGAAAAATACCTAAACTGTAGCCTATTTCAGGATGCTTTCTGGAGACCACATCTTGGTGACCACACACTGGGTCTTGGAAATCTTTTTCGAAAACTGCAGTTGGTCTGACTGACGGATTTAGAAAATAAGCAAATCTTCTCTGAGATCCATAGTTCAGTAGGACTCTGATCCGAGTTGGAGTTGAATATTTTTATTTCCCTGCCCCCAAAGGGGGGCCCCCTTTGTTAACATAGTGCCAGAGCTAGAGACTGTTTTCTCCAGGTGAAGAGTGTGGGCTATCTGACAATGTGTTCCACATAAGTATGTCCATCAGGCAGTGCTACTCAGATGAGGGCTGTGTGTCCATAGGGTTTTACCCTTTCAGAAACACCTCATTCAACAAGAGCCAAAGGAAGTTAGAGCTGGGGAAAGCCTAGAAGAACAAAATGTTGAAAACACAAATCCCAGTATTTCTCAAGAAAATGAGAGCATGGGAGAACTGGAGCTGGTGTTGAGGCAGATTCTGCAGGTGCTCAGCTGAATTCAGACGATGTGCCTGACCTGGGGGAAGTTGTGTGTAAAAGGCTGTTGAGGGAGGGAGGAGGGAGCAGTATCAGGAGGGAAAGCTGGAAGGTGCTTGAGAAGCCTCCAGACCAGGCCTAGCACACATGAAGACTTTCCAAGGAATGCGAGAGGTGCTGGATGATTCCTGTCATGGTAAAGGCCACACTTCTCAGAATGGATGTCAAGTGACAGCTTTTTGATGGAAGAAGGTGACCGACCCAGCTACCAGTGGGGCTGACACAGAAGGTGTATCTGGAGTCCCATCCACAAGTTGGGCAGTGTGGATGAGGATTCAGATGGTGGCCTCCACATGCCTTATCACCATAAATCACCCAACAAGAGCAGCTCAGTGTCTACAATGGGTGCAAGAGGAAAGCATGCAAGATCTGGACCTGAGAGGTATCTGGTAAAGCCCAAGCAGGAACTCCAGAATGAAAGAAAAGTGGAGCGTCCTATACCACGGGCAATGCCAGCTGGTATGGGGAGTTTGGAAAGGGTTGTGTCCCAACCAATTTCTATACTTCCTAGACTGTTGTTTTAAGGAAGCAGACTGTTTCAAGCTTTCTCTTACAAATGCACATGAAATAGTGCTTGAAACCTGATATGACAGTGTCGTTTATCCAACTGCTTGTTTTGTCAACAAAGAGGTAACTGAAGCTGGATGCTGTTTGAAAAACTGCTTAAAACCAAACTATACTGTGCTGTTTGTATTTCACGGTGTTTGAAGGATGAAGGGAAACAGGAAATCAGAGCTACTAATAAAGAGCGTGTTGCCAGAGAAAGCTGGATATTCTTTTTTTAATGGCAGACCAGGGCTTGAAGAGGATCACCTTAAGTATTTCTTACTCTCTGGAATGGAGAGATGAATGTCTAAATGCCTAAAACACTAACTTGTGAGTAACAGAACTGCATCTCTAGCTATAAAACAGGTACACCAATTTCCAGAAAGGCAGCCTTACTTGTCAATCACACTTGTTTAAATTATGTATAGAAAAAATTTTCCATTACATTGGCATATTTGTAGAATTTATTCCCAGTGCAGTTTGTGAAAAATCACTGAAAGCGTGCTATGAATAATTTGAGACACATAATGGCTACAGTTGCTTAAAAATGAACTAATGCTGTGTTGATGATGTATTTCAGGATGTGGTGAGGATAAGGGAAAGGCAGGAGGTATCATTTGAGAGAAGTGGAATAAATAGCACTTCCCTGTGCCAGGGAATGGTTGTTTTGTTTTGTTTTAATTGCTAATTAAACCGTGGGGAGATTTTCTTGAATGCAAGATGTATGGCAAGAGGTACAGCTAGGAGTGAGCTCATGTCCAGCCTAGTTGTAGACATTGTTTTTACAGAGCTATGCTTGCCTGAATTATCTTCAGTGAACAATGTTCTAGTGAGCGTTAAAGCTCTGTGAGCAAGGGAAGCTTTTGAAGCCATCTGGTGGTTGTCTGTGGGATGTTCCCATGAGGGCTTACTCAGCACCAGGAGTGAATTCCTGGGAGATGATGCAGCAACAGCTCCAAAAGGCGGGGCAGAGCTGTCCCCTTCCTTTGGGCTCTAGACAACCATATATTGAAGGGTAAGTGTCTTTGTTTCATCTAATAGAGCACCACAGGTGTTCTCTCAGTGGCTGGTGTGTGTATTGGGGGAATACTTGAATACAGGCAATAAGGTCTCACTTTTTCAAGAAGTGCTGGTACTAGTACAAAAGAGTCTGGGTAGCAATCAGCTTCTCTCTCCTGTCACTGTTTCAGTCCCTTACCTGTTGGCAAAGGAGGTCTTTCACATTTTCTCTGTTTATACATTGCTTTGTGTTTCCGTGTCTCTAGTGCTTTTGTCAAGCTTGGGAAGAGAAGGAAGACCAGGACCTGCAAGGGCCGCTCTGCCTGAGGGTGCAGAGGGAAAATCTGAATTAGGGTGTTGTTTTATGGTGGCTTTTTTAGTCCTTTTTTTTGGCCAGCTTGGAGGCCATGTTCTTGGCTTTCCTGGTTGTGAGGTACTGGGAATAGCCTGCTAAATGGTGAGCTTGCAGGCCTCCCAAGGGAAAGCACTAAAATTTACTTAAAGCACTGAATTTTCCTGCAACCCTCCTAAGGGATTTGGGAAAAACCTTTCTAACTCAGATGCCTGAAATTAACAGTAGTAAGGGCTGCTTTGTCTTTCTAGGATAGCTCTTGAGGGGTGAATTAATTTCTTGCACAGTGAGCTGTTTGTATGATTTTGAAAACAATTATCCTCCTGAGCAGTTCCTTTTAATGTTTGTGATGTTTCCCCAACTTCAGGCTTTGTTTTTAACTGGTGAAGCTGTCTCATTGGGTTTTTTTGTTTGTTTGTTTTTTGTTTTGTTTTATTTTTTTAAGAGTATGTGGTCTTTAAGGCAGGAGAGTTGTGTATAATGAGTATCTTTTTGTTTCGGTGTATGTCAGCAGAGGCTGTCACTTAGAGCAGATGAGCATTAGGTGCTGCTGGAATGAATATGACCCGAGCAACCTTAACTTGGCTGCACTGTGTATGTACACCTCACGAAGGCCTTGTTAATGGTACAGCTGTAGGTTTTTGGCTATGTCAGGATGTCACTGCTGGTTTGGGAGGGTGCATTGGAAACCTTGCAGAAGATGCTGTATTTGAGAAGCTAGTGATCTTGAAGAGACTGTGTCTGCGCTATTGCGCCTTGTACTTACGGCTTGAGAAGCCCATATGTTCTTAATACAACCTCTGATATCTTTGGGAAAGATTCAGGTTCATACTGTTTTCATATAAAGAGCTTTTATTCTGTGGAATCCAGGGTGTCTCAATTTATCAGGGGGATTAAGGTAATAATGTAGTAGAAAGTCCCTTACATCTGTTGTTTGTGTTGCAGCAGTCCTCTAACACCCGTGAAAAATTTTCTTGAGGCAGAGAAAGTTTTTCCTCAAAATTAATTGCAGAGTGACAAGTGGGGGTTGGACTAGATGATCTCCAGAGGTCCCTTCCAACCCTGACCATTCTGTGATTCTGTGAAATATTAGAACAAAAGCTATCGTGAGATGATGTGCAATTGGCCTGCATGAGGATACCATGACCGATGTTCAAAACTTTCCAGACCTCTCAGCACATGAGAATATCTTTATTGTTTTTAGACCATTTTTACTATTTTGCAGCTTTAGCTGTATTAGAAAACCCCATCAGGTTCTGTAAGCTCATCTTGCACATTGTATCAGTATTTGCTAAGGCTGAACTTGCCAGCTGTAGTACCTGCAGATGGTACTGCAAGTTTGCAGAAGAGCTCTGCAAGTTTGCAGAAGCATTTACAAGAATTCATAGATTGAAAACTGGGTTTCGGAAGGACTTGCTTAGCTACAGTGCTTTAACAAATACCAGTGTCAAAACTGTAAGAAAGATATATAGAGATCGAAAGGTCGATTTTTTTATAGCTGTGTAGCAGTACTTAATTACAGGTTCTTATCCTTAGAGGTGGAACTCTTGCTTGCTTACATTCAGATGTTTAGCGTGAGTCTCTCCTGCTGCTGAGATTAAGGAGAAAAATATTTGTGCTCTTAAATACACAAATAGAAAGAAAATGAAATGAAGATATGAATGGGTCACAGAAACAATAGCCTGTGCACTCGCAAGGCAGAGAAAGAAAATAGCAGCATGTGAACCTAAAGTTTGCTCGTTTTGGTGCATTTGTTCCAATATCCAGTGAAGTATATGAGAGACTGCAGACACTTAATAGCTTCCTCTATAAAAGGAGGAGAAGAAAGTGTATTGTACAGCTAAGATCAGAAACAGCAGATCATGGAGAAGCTAAGAGATCAGAGGATCGGGGCGATGAGCAATGGAAAATGCCCCGGCCTCTCCTCACAAAGGGCCCCTTACAGCCCCCCGCTACCAAAACCTTGACACCTACACCCAATGTACCTTGACTGTGGCAGGGTTTGCTACCTCCGTGTCTCTCAGCAGAGGGCACTGTCCTGATAGATGAGAAATGTGGGGAGGGCTGTAACCTCTGAGCTCGTCATAATGGAAAACACAACCAGCCATCAATGTTGAAGAGTTTCAGTAATGGGAAAGACCAAAGAGCCCATTCCCCAGAGAGGCTGCTCCAGGCTGGAGAGCCATGCTGGGCAGAAGCCCTGTGTCAGCCCCAGAGCAAGGGAACGGGATGGCTGGGAGCCCTCCTTTTGGTTAGCTCGTTTCTCTGAGCATGACTGTCATCATCCATCAGTCCTCATTATCAGACAACTGCTTTTCCTATGTATGTAGGACAGGGCCTTGGACTCCATTCCAGTGCTGTGCACCTAAATGCTGAGCACCTAACCTAGGTACCCAGGGTCTGTGCAGGCCATTGACTTCCCCTGGTCGCCCTCCCAATAGCAAATATTGTACCAGAAGAGCCATCTCCAGAGCAGAAGTGGGGGAATCAACCATGTCCTGACCTTCCTTTTGTGGAAACATTCAGCTGAGTTGCTCTTAAGGCATGCTCCAAGGCTGTGCTTTGTCTCGGCATTTGTGGACTTCTAAATTTCTGATTTCTGTGTGTTGAATAATCCACAGATTAACCCAGAGTAATCCCCATCAGGACATCCTATATTAGGGTAGCCCAATAATATTTTTCCCAGAGCTCTGTGGCAGGAACAGTCCTGGAATCGGCTGTGGGGTAAATTAAAGCAAAGACCATATTGCAGGAAGGAGCAGTTGGTCTTCTGTGTTTGGCGCACACATGGTTTGGAACAGCTTTCAGTGAAGTATTGTAGAGGTTTGTGACAGAGATGATGGATGTGGACGCAGTACAAAAGGAAATGTGTAGTGAGAGGAGGGGAGCTGGCCTCATGCTTGCGGCTGTGACAAATGAAAGGTGGCACCTTTCAAACATGCAGCAGCTCCTGGTCTCATATTGCACATCCTCTATGGTCCTGTCCTTACCTGGAGGTGATGATATGTGTTTGGATTTCCCTCTTTTGGGTCAGAGTGACTGGTGAGTGGAGTCAGGAATGCTGTGCTCTCTCATCATTGGAGCAACCACCAAACACTAAAGGCGTCCTTTGCCATCTTGTATTATAAAGTTGTAAATGTTGGTGATGTTTTTCACAGCTTAATTGCTGAGGGATTTTTTTTGACAGCGCTGTCTCATGCCTTAATGATGTTCACCTTAATGGTTCCCCAAGGGTTGTTCCCAGTCTCAATGGTGTTGGGTAGGAAATAGAACTATTGGCCCCGTGTCCTGCGGAGAGCTAATCTGCCAGGAATCTGAGCTGCCACTTTTGCTACAGTGTTGGAGGTGATAGTTATCTGGCTTCTCAAACTCGGCAGCCCCTTGCTTTCTGACCTAGCATTTCACTATGATGAATGAGGCTGGAAGACCCTTTGCTGAAGAAGGGATTTTTGTTCCTGCCAGGCCTTTGTTTCAGAAAGCACCTTCAGAGATGTTCCTACTAGACATTGGAGTATATTTAAGACAGATATTAAAAGCTTTCTCAAGAAGAGTTAGAAGTCAGTAAATTAAATCAGTAAGAAACCTTGCTGTGTCTTGGAACAAGAAGTGACTTACAGCTCTGTCTAGGGGTAATGAAGCATCAGGACAACGAAGAGTACAACGCTGTGCTGTACCAGTGCACTGCTAATTAAGGTCTGGTTTTGACACAGGAGATACTTAGGACGGGGAAAACTTGGGTTACAGCAATACAGGCCACAAATTAAATACCTGCTTACCACGCAGGCTGCGGGGGCTCCAGGTACAGTCCAGTCTTTCTTATGTGGAGATTCTCGAAACCTTATGCAGTGTCATGATCCTTGGGAGTACTGTGGACTAAAACCACATTAATGACTCAAAAGGAAAATGTACGTTAGTAAAACTTAGCAGAGGCTCAGTGATCTGGTTTTGCTGGCTTGAGGAATATTGATTGAAACAGTGTTTCAAAAAAAAAAAAAAGGCAGATTAAACCTGCAGGACATAAGCTGTTAATATTTTTAAGAGGAGGTCCAGCCTTTTGCTGTGGGTATAATGGTCACTTGAAGATAGAAAGTTTTGAAAGACTGTATGATCACTGGAAACCTTCTCCTTTTGTTCCTGTATTTGTGACTGCACTTGAAGATAGAAATGGATGACGTTTCTGACTCCCCCTCCTTCTCTTCCTTCTCTTCCTCCCTGCCCGCGTGCATGAGTTGAGCGAGCTCATGTGTTGTCCGTTGCTGTTTACCCAGGTTAATGCCGCGTGTGTGTTCAGCTACCGTGCCTCATATTGCAAGTGGTGGCAAGGGGCCTGTGACTGTCGGTGCTCTGAGCTCAGGGAGATGACACTTGAGCCTCAGTAGCAGCTTGTGCACTTTCTTTCTGCTAGTCTGCCCCAGCTGTCAAGCAGTGTTGGTTCAAACACCATTTACGGGTATGAGAGACAAAACTACGTTACTTTATGTGAAAATGGTTAGAGATTTGATATTAAAGGGGAAGGGACTAAAGAAGTCTCTGTTTATGAGTAATCAGTCTGCTAGTAGCATGTACAAAATCAGCCTGGAAACAGTTTATTCCTACTGTTATTTTACAGTTTGAGCCTCAAAATGGTCGGCAATTATGCTATTCTGGGAAAGGAAAGGAAAAGTCTCCCTGAAGTGACCAATCCATCAAGCCACCTTCCTGCAAAGCAGTGCCTCCCACAGGAGCTGTCTCCAGGCACGTAGCCCTGTGACCACCTAAGGTTTCTTTTAGGGGCCTTTGAGCACTTTGTGACAGCAGAGACCTCTATCTTTTTGTAGTGCACTTTGGTTGAGTATGAGAGATGATTCCCTCATTTTCTTCCTCTTCTGCCTACCCTTCTGGAGGGAAAAGGGGGAGTGAGCGAGCAGCTGCATGGTCCTAGTCGCTGGCTGGGGTTAAAGCATGACACCCATGCATTCAGATTGCCACAAATGACAAAAGCTTCAGCTGGGGGAGGAATAAAATCTTCTTGAGAAGCTGAAGCTTCTGATTTGAAATCTTCTAGTGCTCACTGGGAACAGTGGGTAGCCTTTTCTTTTGAGCCTCCCCGTTTTCAGTATCAGTTGACTTGACTCTCATCCTGACTTCTGTAAAAGAAACTCTCTGGGGGAAGTTGTTGGGATTTGGAAACTGTGGCAACAGAGTCTGTGGCTGACTTGCTGGTAGAGCTGCTGACAGCAGAGTTTATTAATTAGTAAACGAAGGGAATGATTCCCATGTGCTGTAATATCCCACAAAGGTGTATTTTCCTGACATATGTGTATTAGCTTGCCTCCCAGGTGGTATGAAATTTTTTGTCCAAGATGTATTCAGTAGTTCCTGAGGTTAATCTTCCAAGAACTAGGTAATTACTGGAAAGTGTTGTATTGTATACTTTATCAAGAGACTGGTAATACAATGAAGTAAAAGCTATCTATGGTGGAACTATATTTAATGATTGTTTGGACTCACTAGGTAAAACTTGTCAATTACTTGCTGTTAACTATCATTTGGTCTATTTCCCTGTAAATATCTATAGGTGCAAAGGAACAAATTCTCAAAATATTTGTCTAAGATTTCCTCAGCACTTTCCAGGTGTGTGCGGGTGCCCCAGCAGTTTCAAAATCTCAAGCTGAATAGTCCACTATTAGAATCTCTCTTGAAATTTATTAGTGTGGTACCTAGTATCAACAGAAGTTAGCTGTTGGCAGACTGCTATAATGCTTATGCAGATCTTTCTCATTTACAACTACGAGTAAGAGTAATTCACAGGTAGTTTTCCATATTACCTGTTGTAGGGTATTTTGGTAGTTGAGAAGTCAGTGTTCTCA
Organism: Charadrius vociferus; assembly: GCF_000708025.1. Taxonomy (NCBI): domain Eukaryota; kingdom Metazoa; phylum Chordata; class Aves; order Charadriiformes; family Charadriidae; genus Charadrius; species Charadrius vociferus. The sequence goes on along the minus strand of NW_009647947.1, from coordinate 45,963 downwards.
AGCGTGGAAGTTGTTGTACACTGTGGGACAAAAAAATTATTCTAGCAAGATAAAGAATACATTGCAAATCCCTTTCCACAAATAAATTCATTTGGGCTGATTACTCCTTTGTGCTTTCACAGCAAAAGCTGATCCAGTTCTGCCTTTTCGTTAGAACCACCAGATTGCCTGTAACCATTTTTGTAGTGTTTGCATTAATTCTGCAACTCTATAACAGGAGTAGAACAGCTGTAATGCTCATACTTGCAGAAGCTTGAAATCACTGAAAATCAGTTGTGGCAAGATAGGTACGTGAGAAGACGTGTCTTTCAAGTGTTAACAAGATCCTGACAACAGAAGTTTATGCTTAATAGATAACATCTAACTCTGGTGTGCACTCTTGATAAATAAGACTGCAAATCCTGCAGGCATCCTGCAGCACCCATGGTTTTGTGGTAGCAATAGCCCCTACACGTACATATCACAAGCATGCAGTTAGACCAACATGCGTACTGAACAGCGAGTTTCACTGTGTTATTTACATGTAACTTAGGCATGTGGTTTTTATCACTTTGTATTTCCATTAGAAGGAAATGGTTTAGAAGTATACTGTGGTAAAAGGCAGGACGGCTGTGGTCTAACTGTCCTCAGCTTATCACCCATTCTCATCGCAGCCCACCTCCTCTGAACTAGTTGTGACTGGTTCAGTTTACAGGGTTTTTCCACTAAATAACCAAACCTTCCTACAAACAAGTGCCCCAGCAGCCTTAACTTGTCCTCTCATTTGAGCTAAATAAATAAAAATTAAAAACTTAATATGTACAGAACATATCTACATAAACTTCAGGGACATGTGAGCTGTTGCAGATATAAAACCTGCAACCGGGTACTTGAGAAGCCCCAGAAACTGTGAGGGGTGATAGTTATACTCAGCACGGTTTAGGGTTACAAGTAGGGAGGGGGTTTTGTGCAAAAAGCTGAAAAAGCTATGTTTTCTCTCTGTTTTCCTGCACTGCATGGACAGCATCTTTCAGTTTTGTGTGTGAGGCACAAGAAGTGGATTTGGGAATCGTTTTAGTGAAAGAGGTCTTGGTTCATTAATGCAATCAAGTGTGTCTCTAGCAGGGATAAAGGTAGGGGAGACCAGGACAGAAATATCAATGATGCTACTGAAATCTACAGTAACTGCATTCCAAAAATACCTTTGTAGCTAACTTATTTCACTTTGATTAGAACCGAGGCTTAACAAATAATAGCGTGGGATATCAGCTGTTTCTCAAAGAGAGTTTCACTAAAGACTAGACACCACATCTTTCTTCGTATTGAAGAGTAACGTAGTGTTGAAGGCAGTAATTAGTTGCAATGGCTTCAATATGCAGATTGTAAAGTAGCTTGTAAGATATGCTGTTAATAGCTGTGGCTGTTAGAACTGAGCCTGACTTATGTTCTCCTTCCCTTGCTATGGCGTGAGCCCTAGAAGGCAGTCCGGTTGTAACAGCACTGCGTTTCTCCCTGGCTTGGCTTAGCTCTTCAACAGAGAGGATGTAATGAGCTAGCTTCCATTGTTCTGTGCAAAAGTCTTCCAGTTTGAAAAGCAGAAAACTGATGGTTTTAAGGACCTTTGATTTATTGAAGAATTTATATGGACAGAGAAATAAATCATGTTTTCTAGCCATCTTGGTACATGCTGTAGCAATGCTGGAGAACAAACACAGGCCTCACAAAGGCACCTGGAGGAAAGCTTTTATCGCCCTCTCCATCGTTACAGATACAGCGAGAATTGCTTTTATGCTCATCTAACTTCTTAATTCGAAAATGCTATGTTCACTTTTAAAAACTGTGTTTAATTGACTCTTAAAGCACACTTGACTTCAAAATATTTAAATCCTGATTAAGTGGGTAAGTGAGAGTTGCAAAAAAATTATTGAAAGTAAAAATGAACAAATACTTGTGAATTTACAGCACAGGAATGTTCCCAATTAAGCCTTAAGCGCAATGACAAAACGCATCTGGGCTTTATATGTCAAAAGGCCTGCTACACCTCTGAACTTCTGCATGCATAACTACTTTTAACATGGGTACCTTCCTCGTTTTGCAATATGGACTTCAGACTAAAATCCAAGGTATCTAACCTTAGTCCTATTGCCCACCTCAGTTCAATACTCAGAAAAACTAGGAAAACCAGAGTGCTATAAAAACGCCAGCAGTAAAGCAAAACAAGCCCTATGCACTAATGCCAGGTTATTTGTTGTTGTTACATCTACCGCTGAGAGCAGGGCAGTCTATACGGAGAGGTATATAACAAAGCAAACTGAAGATGATTTTGTAAGCCTTTCCTAAACCGGCGTTTATGCTTTCTTTCCTCGGTGCTTGGTCGGAGCCCACATTCGGTAGATGAAGAAGAGTACAATGAGATAATACATGGAGCTCTTCAGAAGAAGGACGATGTACACTAAATATGCTGTCCTGTGGTATAAGTGATCTGCAACAAACGTAAGACAGAAAAGTCTTGTTTAATGTCAATATTGCAGAACCTCCGAAAAGACGGGTAGGACTGGGACTGTGTAGTCTGTTTACTGCTGCAATTAGATTGATTCCAGTGGACAGTGTATAAACACACACAATGTCTGAGTGTCCTTTGAGTGGGTTTGCACTGCTGATAAGTTCTAGACCGAGCAGATTTCTCAGCATTAGACTGCCTCTCAATGCCACTGGGTTATTATTCACTGCAAAGGCAAGAACATAATTCCAGTGCTTCCAGCACTGATTACTGGTAGCACCATGTTTGCTTGAATCCTTTTGTGTTGGATTTTTTGA
>NW_009647947.1:17076-43156 GCF_000708025.1 Charadrius vociferus | reverse complement strand
CCCCAAATTCAAGATAAAAGAAATTTATTTTGTCTGAAGTGCTTGGGCAATTTCTAGGCTGATGGAGCATCAGCTGAAGCATTGAGCATTTAACTACTTCAGGGATTTAAAACAGTGGCACTTAATGCAGGCTATAATCTAGTAGCCTGAACAGCATCTGTAGCATCCTGATAAAGCTAGGACAGCTTCTTTTTATAATCCACAACCGAAGTTAATTCAGAGTAGCACTGGAGTATTTTTAAGTTACAGACCCCAGAGTTCAAAGATTTCCTGTATGATATTTAGAAAGATCATTTTTCGTGATGTTCTGAGCATATGTAGCAATATCTAACTCTTGCATGACGTGCATCGCTTTCCCACATTTTAATACATTTTAATTACCTCTATTAAAAACGGTGCTGTTACCAAGATATGTGCTGCAGTCCTCTTCCTCAGCAGCAGTCTTTGAAGAATCTAATGGAAAGAGAGTTTAAATGCCCCAATTCAGCTTTTCTTTAATTTTAACAAACGTGAAATGAGAAATAGGGAAAAAAGAGGCAGTACGGCAATAGCGAAATGGGAAATTAGTATTAAACAACAAAATAAAGATGTTTAAGATCTGTCTGCAGAGCAGCTGTTCACAAGTAGGATTCATTTGCAGGGAGAAGTTGCAAGGGGAAAACGCTCGTAGAGAAGTGACTAAGTATTTGTTGCCGTAAGTGGGAGGCTTGCTTTTGCCCTCTCAGCAGTGTGTCCATTAGGATGTTCATTAGCTGAGTGTCTTTTATTTGGAACTGCAACCAATTTGACCACCTGATCTTGTCACTGAAGTAGCTGGAGTCTGTTTGCCTTCACAACTTACTGTTATTAAAAATGCAGAATAATTTATATTGGAAGGGACGTCAATTAGTCTGTTACTTTATGGTTGCTCAACGCTAAAGAATGATCTTGAGAAGAGTATGTCCTAAGGCTCCACTATTGGGACTTTGCTATTTTGGTGATGGTTGTTCGCTAAAATAAAAACTTTTTTGTGCTTGAAGCAGCAAATTTGTGTTTGTTGCATTGATACATGGGCTTAAAGACATCCACATTGCGTCCCTAAACCCATCCTCCATGTAAATAAACTTAAAGAATATTTTGTCAGAATGTATTTTGAAGGTTGAAATGTAATGGTTATTTATGGCTGTGCTCTCACTCATTGGAGTTACATTAATTTATAGTAAATTGAACAGACGTAAATACTGACAAAAGATTAATCTGAACAATATATGCAGCTTTTCTTAAAGATATTACTATGCTTTAAACAATTTGCATTGATTATAGGTTAATTTTTTTCCTTAAAATTTCATTGTCTTTCAGATTTTGTTTTGCATAATCAATCTTTTCACAATTAAATGAGAGATACATGGTTATTACCTCACTATTGATGGACTTTTGAGTAAGTAATATATTTAATCTCAGCCCTACATCCCCAGCAACCTCGTTTTTGACTCCTTAGTTTTTTATAGCCGTGACTAATGTCAGGGGGTGTCAGAGGGGCTTACACCTGTAAGCCGTGGGTAACAGCGAGATAATACTGTTCTCAGAAACTTCTGTTGACTGGAAAGTAACCGACTCTGCTCAGTGCAGACCTTTTGGAGCTATGTTACTTTACAGCTGATGAGGTTCAAGAACTGCTGTTTTCCTGTTACACAGTGACATTCACTTGGACAGCATAGCACAGGCTGAGTTGCTTTTCCTGGGAAAACTTTGATAGTTTCTCCAGATATGTATTTTAGTTATTGTTGTGCCAAGGAGCACAGATGCTTTCAGGAACAGTAATAGAAAGCATTATTGCTATAATTTTATTGCAAAGAAAAAGTCATATCTATAATAATACCTAGAATTAACGTGTAGTATATACCTTCTTTCGGCAGTGAGTTCTTTCCACTTTCATGCTCGTAATTGCAGTAATAGTTCTTGTCTTTGTTCTCCGCTGGTACAGTTAACCAGCTGCCGATTGAGTATTTATCCTCTGTTGCGGGCTTCCAGGTGTCTCCTTTTACTACGTTGTCTGTTACCTCCTTATTTTCTCCGTCGGTCCATGTCACCCGAATAACTTCTGGGTAGAATTTCTCAATAAGGCAAACATACATTATCTGATTTTTATGTTCCTTCTGCAGGATTTCAAAGTTTGCCGGTGGAGACTGTGGTTTGTCTGGATTGGTTATTGGAGGAAAAAAATTAACAAAATAGACAGTTGGAAGATCAGTACTATACAGCAAATAAATACACAGCCACAAAATACAAATTCTGAAGAGCAACACCCTAAATGTCTTATAAACATAAGTTTTAACTCTCTGATTTGTTATGAAATACTTAGAATGGGAATAGAAATGTCTCATGTATGAGAGGAATTCTAGGTAATAGATGAATTTCCATCCTTGAAGTAAAATTAAGTTTTTGGTGAGCTGGATGAATCTGGCATTCAAACACACTTTATATTAAATGTTATTTCAGTGGACCCAAATGGCAAGTTTTAATTTTCAGTCAAAACCAGTTACAATACTATTTAGATTAAATGGAAATAGAAAATATGACTTTTAACCTTATTTTTAAATGTGTTATTTTATCGAGAACTAAAATGAATAGAAGCTTTTATGAGTATCATATGGAAAATCAAGCTCGAAATCCAAGGACAAGACAATTCAAATATTATTGATTCTATGATTTGAAATTAATTTTTGTTTAGACAATATAGAGTCTTCCTGAGTCCAGAGCATGTTTGATCTAAGCTTTGATACCGTGCCATGTGCATGGAGAAACATTATTTAAGTCCTAAATTGTTTTGTGAACACTAGCATCTAGACTGCTTCATTCATGCTTCTTGTCAAGCAGCACATCTGGTAGAGAAAGACCAGAGTAGACTAGGTCTACTCTTTAATATTCTAATACTAGAGTAAATTAAAAAGTATCTCACAAAATATTTCTTGAGTATTTTATTAGAAAAATAAATTAATGTCTGGTTATTTACAGCCTTAGAAACGTACTCAAAAATGTTTGAAAAATCAGTTTTGAGAAACATTAAGAAATTGAGATATTGTTGAAGATATTAATATTCTCCCTTGAAACTGAGTTAGAAAACTTCAGGCAACTACATGAAAGCCTATATCCCACAGCCTTCCAGACAGTACTGCTGTCAGAAAGTGCATTTGTCTGCACAAGTCTTTGATGATCATTAAATAATAGTAATAGTTCCTGAAAGAGCTTTGTTCATTCGTTTGATTTAATAGTGCTTCATAATGTTTATGCAAAAATAACTACATGAATTTTTTTTCTACAGAATGTTAAAGGTAAACCTTTCAAATGTTTGCGGTTTTATGTCCCCCACTGCTAATTAATGAACACCTGCTATGTCTAATTAATATTTTACAATCTGATTTGCCTCTCTGGATTAAACCTTTTGTTATTAGGAGGAGTCCAAATCATCCTGATGTTGTCCACACTGAAAGGACATTTTGATATTATAAAAGTGGGTAGGAAATTTAGGAGTCTGTTTTAGTTAAGCATGAAATTCTGCAATGCATGCATAGGCTGTGCTCAAGGGCAATCGTTTTTGTCTATGCTTAACTGCAAATGAAGACTAGATACAGTTTTCAAAATTTACTTTTGTTATATATAAGGTACTGCTTTAGACTGTTTTTCTTAAGGCAGTGGAGAGATTTTAGGTGTTTGTCTTCTTACACCACTCTTTCTCTTTAGATTCCTATGTAAATCTCCGCAACCGAATTTGAGCAGCTTTTGAGATGCACAGAGTTTAAAGTGTCGTCTGGCTGAGTGGTGCGGTTTTCAGGCATTGTGAGAAAACACATAAATATAAACATGTATTTTTGTGAAAAAGCTTCCACCTTTCTTTAAACGATCTGGCTATTCTAGAGCAATCTTCTACATTGCATCCCCCCTAAAACAACTCAGTGATTCTTTGAAGTATTTCATACTTGGTGTTTAAAAACGAAGATGACCAAAGCATAAGGCTGTCTGCCTTCAAAAAGATGACCCTTATACTATGAACTTCCTCATTTTGGATGTTTGTCATTGAAATCAAGATGTGGACTGAGTTCTGTTGTACCAGAAATAAAATTGCTAACAATTTTATGGTTCTCTAACATTACTTTAGGGGTTATTTTCTGCTTCTTTATGCATCAGTCCTCCCGGGGATGCAAGATTAAACTAATTTCTAAAATTATTTATTTGTTCCAGAGTTGTATATGTTCAGAAGACCATGATGTAGCTCCTGTCCCAGTGGCATTACACTCTGCAAAGCCTCATGACTATTTCAGATGTTTCTTTTATATTTTCGAAGTTCAGTAAGTTACCCCAAGCAATTTCAGTAGGCTAAAATTTAATTGTCTAGTTTGATGTTATTCTCTTGGATTATCAAATCTAAATAGAGAGGCAGAGAGAGATGTTTCCAGCTGCTAGTTCATCCTGCCCATTTTAGAGACTTCTATTAAGATGGAATAATTTCCACCTCTGGAATTGCCAATGTCTCTACATTTACCATAAAAACACCCTAGGTGCTTAGCTTAAATGAAACACCTAAATCGTATCACAATACTGAGGAAACATACAGCTTGAGTAACTGCAACTGTGTGCATGCATGGGAGAGTCTTGTGTACAGACATAGGTAAATGGATAACAGTGGAGAACTGAATAAATTAAGTTTTGCATATATACATGTACATATATGTTTGTGTGTGGGAAAAAAAAAATATCCATAAACTGTAGGTAAGTTTATGGAAAAAAAGGATGAAAACTTGTAGAATTGGCTGTAAATTTTGATGTATTTTTGGACTGATCTGTAATGCCATTGAAATCAATGAGACTGTTTACATTGGATTTTCTGGGCAAATGACCTGATCCTTTCTGAAAAATTTTAAAGTAATGAACTTCCACTCCACTGTCTTTTTTGTTTTCACTAGCCTTTCAAAAATTTTGCTCTTTACTTCGTTAAACAGCCTTAGAAAAGGCAGGTCTTAAGAGGTACACATATCTTACGTTTTAAAAAAATAGGTAAGCACATGCAGATGTTTCTTAAGCTAAAAGCTGTCTTTTCTCTCTTATAATAATGCAGCGAGCCTGCAAAACATTGTGCAAATAAAATTCTGGAGTTAGGCTTGTAATCAATGAGCTATTAATGAATTGGGTTCAAAATGGTCTTATATATTAACTGTCAAAGGTTTTCCTAATGAAACTCCTATACAGTTTCTTTACCTATAAATAAGATTTCTAAATAAGGTCAATGTGTTCTTAAGCTGAAATTGAAGTTATCATTACTTGGATGATCCCACAAAATGGAGTAATTTTGTCTGATACTCAAAACTCCTCAGTTCCCCCATCAAGACAGTGGGACCTGAGAGAACTCAACACACTCAGCTCAGAAACAGCATTCTTGTCCTGCTTACCAGCAGCTTCAGGTACTATCATTGATAATAACATAGTATATTCCTGACCTACTGTGAGCCTCCCCAGATACCTTAAAGAGCTGTCAGCATTGACTCCAAAGCTTTTCCATCACAAAACTTAAAAAAAAAAAAGTCTTTGAAAACACTTACTGGAGACGATGAGTTTTGTGCCAGAACCAAATATCTTCTCAACCCCCCCACTGGTACATTCCCTTACAGAAACAGTTTGGGATGTTTTGGCTGGACAAGGACCAGGTTTAACAACCATCATATGAACAACAATAGTCTATTCATTTGGCTACATGAACATAGAAGATTTGAATTCAATCTCAGCTAATGCTGCTATTCCCAAAGAGCCTTTAGTAGTACGTACTTTAAATTCAGTTGCAAGCTAGTCTTTGCCATCACTTGTTTAAAAATATGTCAAAACAAACCAAAATTACTGTTGTCCAAGGCATTGATTGAACTACCATATTTCGTCTAGATTTTTTCTAGAAAAATTCATTTTTTTCTGAGATGATGCATGTTTTTGACCACATGATTTAAAAATACTCACATGCTAGACCACTGTTTAACTGAATTAATGAAAGGCAGTCCTGAACAGCCACTACTCCTCTCAAGCCCAGTGGAGGGGCATTTACTGATTTTGGGCCCAATCCTCTGCATGTTAAGGTTACCGTAAGCTGAAATGGATGCAGAATTGGGACTGTTCATCCTCAAATCCTGCTGTACTTGCCCACGCAGTACTATTGCAAATAGTCAGTACGAAAAGGAAACATCGCACGTACGTCTATATATGCTGTAGAGAAGCATCAACTTCCATCATTCCTGTGAGTATCCTTCCCCTGGGGCCTTCTGGCTTCTCCCCAGGGAAAAGCATGTGCACCTCCCATGCAATCCTGCCAACACTGAAACTAACGGCAACAGTTCCAAAGGTCCAGGATTTCCCCCCACATTTTAATTTTCTGATTATTTGTTGTCTGCCTGCAGCTAACCACTGCTGCAGTGCATCCAAGAGAGTTCAGTTCCCCTTGGCTGGAATAAATCAGCTTTGTTAGGACAAATCCATGGGGAAAGACCTTTCCCTTGACCAAACAGAGATATACAGATCTTTAGCTGTGGTTTAGAGGATCTGTTGGCACTCACAATTTTTTCCTGTACAGCACCTCTATTCCCCCTGCTCTGAGACCAAGGGGCGATCTTCGGCTGTGTTTCTGGGTTACCCTCAGCGTGCTGCTCTGGGCACTAAGCTTTGCACAAGGGAATGACCTGATGCAGCCCCAAGTATCCAAAAGAAGTTCTATTTCAGCAATTTATGGTTTATGTGAACTCCTATAGCTTACCCTGACCTCTCTTATACAAGCATTTGGGTGCTAAAGCAACGAATTCTGCTGCTGCAAAGTCCACATCACTCTTCTGTGTTATACTTTTAAATCTGTATTTTAATCTCTTATAATTTTAAAATAGCATATCACATTCCCTTTCCTCTAGATTTTGGATTATCAGAATAAAGCATATTTTCTTAGATACTAGAAAAACTTACCAGAAACAATAAGCTTTGTGCCGGTTCCGAAGATTTTGTAGTAGTCACTGTATACAAATGCTTTGCAAAAACCCACCTAGTCTCAATGTTATTAAAACCTCATTTTGTGTCCAAACCTAGCCTCATTTCCTTATCAGATATGCACCTGTTTCTTTTGACACTCTGATTTCTGGAATGAAAACCTTCCTTACAAAACGGTGTATATATGAACCTATGTTTGCTCATACAACAGATTTCACTTATGTTAGCCTTTCAGGGTTAAATAAATAAGCTTGCATGTACACAAAAACTGAGGATTTGGAATACTGACACAATGGAGGATGGAGCCCTAATTTAACAGTCAGCATTCAAAATCATGGAAAAATTTAAGCAGATCCTGTGCACCTGAGATTTGCAATTTTCTAGACTGAGACTCCTTCAGCACCCCCTGAGGTTTCTATGGAAAGCATGAGGAACAGTAAAAGTTATCACTTGGACAAAATGGGAAATAATGCATTTATATATATATATATATATATGCGCGTGTACATCTGTGTATGAATATATATCCTACAATAAGAGCCTAGTGCTGCATGCTGTCACCAATTCAAGCTGATCTTTTTGGGCCATGGCTTTAGGATAACAGAGACCACTGTGAACAGGGGAATGTTCCCATTGAAACCTGTTTGTGAACATTGCCTTTGGATACTGAATTCATCTTTGTGCCCATGAAATCCATGATATTTGAAAGCCGTTAGCAAATGTTCCTATTAATACTAATCATGGTGAGAGGCTCTCACTCTGCAGATTTCTTTTAAGCAGCCACATCTTCCCTTATTTACGTCTTGCAGCTCCATCCTTCTGCCCTAATGCTCATTTGGACTTTCAAGTCTACTGGGTTTTGATTCAGGCCTTCATGCTTTTCCCTGTTAAAAAAAAATACTAATGGAAACTAATGCATACATTGATCTTCACCATTTTGATTTAAAAGGGCAGAAGGTCACTTTAATCCAGTTTCAGGTAATGTATAAGTAAATTTAGGTATCTGCCTTTGGGCAACGTATATTTTATAATGTATAATTACAAAAAATAATTGTAGCTTTTTGAACTCTGAACCTCAATGCATTTGATGAAAATAAGGTAGATACTTCAGTAATATTTGGGAGATTGCATTTAAAGAAATCAAATGTTGCTGCCATAATTTCTGCTACGAAATGATTTCCTAGAAATGTTAGTAGCTTGTTCTTTTTATCATTTCAAAATAAGTTAGCAATATGCCTGTGAGTTGCCAGGGAGACCCAGGTGCAGCTGTAGCAGAAGAGATGGCAGAGGGAAATCAGCCCCACGCTGGCTGAGCTAGCCACTCTTCTTTTGTGCTGAAGGAAAAAAACTGGATTTGGAGAAGCTGGTTCAGTCTTTGGTTCAGTCTCGGCTTCCCTGTTGCAACCTTGTGAGTGCCTAAATTCCCTGGGAAGATACTTATGGAAGAATCCTGTATTGCCAGGCTATGTCGGATTAATATTCCCATTCTGCTGTAAGCTTCTAAAAACTCATCTACTCCACCAAATGCAAATGCCGAATGAGTCTTTTAAATCCCAGCCCTTCTGTTACCTGCGTTATTGTATGTCTTGAGCAACTTTCTTTTGGTCAGCACTAATTAAAAGAGACCAAGAAGAACAAAATCAAGTTCACTACAAGTTGATGGGAGTTTGGTTCTTTATACATTTGACTCTTTCAGTATAGATCTGGGAAAAGATTCTGCTCAAGCTCAAATCCCGATGACTCAACTGAATTAAGGTCACTTATCCCAAGTCCTGATTTTCTCTGTTTCTTTCTGTGAGCTAGTTACTGAGCTAATATTGGATAGTCACCTCTGAAAAGACGGGCTGTGATGAAATGCCTAACCTTAAGCACGAGGTAAATACAGCCCTTTTACTCTATTAATCGATCAGAAGCCTTGGCCACATAAAGACAAAATCCTCCAGAATTAGAGTGATGCCTGAAAATAATTTAAACTGTAGATACCAAAAACATGGCAACTACCTGATTAACAAGGTAAGAATTTTCACTAAAAACAACACACTTATCCTGACATGGGTATTTCTATTGAATTATAGTTATGATTTACTCCGTCTTTCTGACATAAATCACTAAAACCAATCTTTGTTTGAGATGTTAATGTAAGTTTATGTATTTAACCAGGCTTAAAACATTTGGTAGCAGTATTTCCTCTGCCTTGTGTTACTCCAGTATTATGGCATTTAAAGCACTTTTAATGGGAAAATGCAGATTTTTGTCCTCCACTTTCCATTAAAATAAACGTCTCTGCAGGAAAGGCAAAAAAACGGATCACTTCTTCATATGCATGTTATTAAGCAATATCAAGAGCATTTTGAGGTACTAATATATTTCTACTGCCAAAGTGCTGTGTACATGACAACAATAATTACGGACAAATTATTTCACTTTTACTAGCCTAATTAAAGAAGGGTTTTGGCAATGGCCATTGCATATTCCTCTTTTTTCTCTATTGGGAAGAGGTTTTGGTTTTTCACTCTTAATTCACAGCTGCTCAATTCCCTGCTTATTCCTTCAGTACAGCTGGAGGAAAGAACGGGGGCTGTGGAAACTACTACAGGCCGTTTTCCACCACACTTCCAAGGAGGAGTATGATCAAAAGTGGCTCAAAATAGCTCCTTTTCAGAAACGTTTGTGATCCTAAACCACTGCCTTACAAATACCACAGGGCTCACTGTAGGAATGGCAAGCTGGGGAGGGGAATGCTGCGCAAGGATGGTCCCAACTGATGCTCTAAGCGGACTGAGTGCCCTCTGGGACACTATAACTCTCATCTATATGACCACCCCAAGCTTCTTAGCTTATTGTATGGAAAATAGCATGTAACTTACCTGACACAATGAGTTTTGTACCGGAGCCAAACACCTTGTTGTAATAACCGATCACAGTGAATGAGGTCTTTGCAATAACAGTGCAGCTCTGTTATCTTTATATGGGTAAACAGTATTCTTTAAAGAAAGTCAGATTCGCTGTATAATTAATTTTTAGACCGTAGAAAAGTAAAAAGGGAGCAGTTTCCTAAACTAAACTAAGCTTAAAAAAAAAAAAAAAAGGTGTGGTGGTATTTGAGAGGAGGTATGTTGTTAAGTGGACGGGATTCATCTCAACTAATTTTAGTCTTTGCAAAGTTTAGACAGATGGTGCAGATTGAGCATCTTGGCTCCATCTCTGCTTTCTGGAGAGAGGCAGCACCAGCAGAGCATCTATTCGATCAGATATTGGCCAAGTAATTCGCCCTATTCGCCCAGTGATAGGACGAGGGGTAATGGGCATAAACTTGAACATAGGAAGTTCCATCTTAACATGAGAAGGAACTTCTTTACTTTGAGGGTAGTGGAGCACTAGAACAGGCTGCCCAGAGAGGTGGTGGAGTCTTCCACTCTGGAGACATTCAAAACCCACCTGGACGCTGTCCTGTGCAACGTGCTGTAGGTGACCCTGCTCTGGCAGGGGGGTTGGACTAGATGATCTCCAGAGGTCCCTTCCAACCCTAACCATTCTGTGATTCTTACACACCCCCATAAAATTGGTGAAGGTTATGCTGAGATCTGAGCCTCACAAGACCCCTGACCAATATTTTTGTTGTCAGTAACATGAAGCGAAACCCTGCATGGATTGGAATTGAGCCTCCCACTAACCAGATACACCAATTTCAGATGGTCAAAATTAGGCAAACTCTTTTCATCTCTGGTGCTTAGCTGAGCCAAATCACAGGCAAGTATCAAAGCACCTGAAGTTTACTTGAAGCAAAATAATTCTGGTAAGTATGTCAAAACATCTTGCATTGGCATTCTTCCTTAATAATGGTAATAACTGATAATAAGTGGTTTCGGCAAAAGCTAGGAAGAGAGAGCAGCCTTTCAACTATGCCTATCTTCAGACAGTTCTGGGCATATCTCATAACTCCTTTCATTTGGTATAGTCAGACATAGTCCTAGAGGAAACTGTTTTGGTGTTCAAAGAATTTTAGTAACCCAAAGGTTTGACAATTTTCTTTCAGAATGAATTAGAAATATCGCAAAGGTTGAATATGCATATTTAAAGACAAAAACATCTTTCAGTTCTCCAAATGCTGTCTTTACCAAATTTAAATTTATTTTGAAAAAGAAAATAATAATGGGGTTAGTTATACATCTGTGCTGCAATAGCTGTTGTGTTTCCCCCATTTCATACATAAATACAAACCAGTTACATTGTGTTCTGCATATGGAAATGCTGTTTAAGAGGAAAAACCTGCAAAGCATTCAGCGGGAGCTAAAATAGCGGAGCACTTCACGCAGCCAGTGTCTAACTCCATAGAAAAATGTTTCAGAAGTTAAGTTCTACATTTAGTACTTACTTGAAACAATAAGCTTAGTTCCACTTCCAAATATTTTGACATCAGCATCCCACAGTCTGATAACGCTTAGCAGTATCTCCTGCACTGCACTTTTCTTGCGTAGGCTACAGAAAAAGCCTCTTTGATTTAGAGGCTGGTGATAAATCTGGCTCAGTGCAATGGCTGAATTTTCAACATTGACTACAGTGCCATTTTTAGAAATACTAAGATTTTAGTAATGAGTAAAATGTTCAGGTTTTTAAACCCAGCATTTTCTGAGAAGAAAGCAGTGCTGTGCTTATGTTATAACTCCTAATCCTTTTAGCTCTGGGATTTCTCTAAGAAAGATCTGTTGCCTCTGGTCTGCTAGGTCTTCTCGGAAGTAACCTCTTTTTGCTGGTTTAAGAAGAAACGCAATTATAGTATGATTCCCAAAGGAAATTAAGAAAGTTGCCAAGTTATTTGTTGATTAAAATATACAGGTAAACTTTTTTTTTCCTAAGTCTCCTATCTTGCGAATAACTTATTGTGTGAAAGTACCTTAACTAAAGTTTCATCAAACTCATATTTTGAAGCCCATATTTTAAATGCAAAGTCCATATTTAAACAAAACTTACTGATGCCCATAGCTAAGTTCATGTCTTTGATAGGGATATGCTGTTGTCTTTTTGGCAAAAGGAGCTGCCTCTACACAGGCACAGTTTAATTTGAAATAGCAGCAGAGAACAGTTTTGGTGAGAGGCATGGATAACATTTTAAATTTCTCTGTAACTGTCCTCTTCTTTTTACGATTTGACTTAATTATAGTCACCTTGATAATACCGGTAAACTTCTGAGCAGCATACTGCAGCATACTGCAGGCATTGCTATATGCTTTATACTGAAAACAGCATTCATTCTTCTCATTGCGTAGCTTCACCACAATTAAGAATAATAAAAATGCAAAAGTAAACCAGTTACTTTCAGTAAGGCCAGGAACTAGAAATGTATTACATTCCAAGCAATTTTCCTTCCCAATCTACTTAGACTGAACTGCCTCTATCAATAAGAAACTTTTTGCCTATCTCACTTGCTGTTCTAAGAGTAAACTTTCAAGCAGTTCACTCTACTTTCCCAGAACAGGAATGAATTCACTCCAATATTTAAATTTCTACCTCTCCTCATTTTCCCATTCCCCCATCCTTAATAAGTATTCAGTAATTGTTCTAGAGGTGATCTCTCTGTTCACAAGGTCGATGTATTTATTGCCCATCAACCCACCCAACTAGGGCACCAGGCACACTTCACAGACAAAACATTATTTATCAGGCAGAAATTAATTTTCCTACAGTCTTTCATTCTTAATTACCTGAGAACGTGCAGGACTCTGTGAAAATCAGATCAATAACAATGGTACTTACTAGAGACAATTAGCTTGGTTCCCGTGCCAAAGTACTTGATCCAGGTGCTCCACACCATGTTTTGACTTTGCAATAAGCCATCGTGTTCTCTTGCTGTGCCAATGCTGAAGAAAATCCCATTTTTTTTTTCCCACTCAGCCCCAGGAGATGTAGTGAAGGCCTGGCTCTTGGCTGCTGGGAGGATGTCACGGATTTCAGATGTGCACCTGGTTGTTCAGCTGATACCTAATGCCCTGTGGAGCAAACCACTTTCCTAAAGTGTTGCAAATTTGTTAGATAACTCCACCACTTAATGCCTAAGAATTAGGTAAAGGTTTCTCTTCAATTTTAGACATGCAAATAGGTGCACAGGGTTGTGCATGTTAAAAAACACATACCTTCAGGTGATGATCCTGCTCTTTCCCAAAGGGGTGCACCCCTTCTCACCTGCCATGGTGTCATCAAGTAGTACTAGCATGGAGTTCATTTTTAGTTGTCTTACTACAGTTCAGCAGAGGGAAAGGGGGGAGAGCCAGCACCATAAGCATCACAAAGGCATCTGTGTGCTGCACGTTGCATTTTCTGCCCCCGGTACATGGCGATTGTCTGCCCATCTCCTGGAATGACTCCAGGCTCTGCAACAGCAGCTCACCAGCAGCTTTTCATACACTAGCTGGTGGGAGAAGGAGGCTTTTCCTTTGCACATGGGTTTCTTATAAAACAGACAAAGATAACATCAGAGGAGTCACCGTTACGGTTGATCAAACATCCTCCGTGTTTAGTTTGCCATGTAAAAGAAACTGAATTTGAGTGCTTCTGGGACCTTGTGTGGCATACCAATGTGACCTATGTGACCATACAATGGGACCTTGTGCAAAACAATGTTAAGAAACTACGATTTGTGGCTAAAGGGAGGAACTAAACTGAGAGTGAAGATCTTTCAACTGAAGTAGGTATAAGAAAAGCAATTATCTACTCTGAAGGCTCCTGGGCAGGAACATCATAATCGCAACCACAAAGCAATGGAAAGATTGATGTAGACAGAGGATGGTGCTGACCAATGTTTTTCCTGCCATGTCCTTAGACACACAGCAAAGGAGGCCACCACCATCTCACCTGCATTTGCTGGGACTGTTGGATTATGCTCATGACAGTGAGCAGCTAGGAGGTCTCATTAGAAGAAACAAAGTGAAACACTACATATTGCAGACAGCTTGTCTAACTCCCCTGTAAGATCTGGGCTTGCAATATGAGAAGGATGAAACTGAACTATAGCCATTTGGAAACCTAATATACATTTGAAATTGTTGTGTCACTTTTTCATCCCATCAGACTAATATTCTTTAATGAGTTACACTTCAATGAACCAAATGAGGAGGGTATCAGCGTACCACAGTAAAGCAAAATATTAGGGAGAGGCTTCATGGTAGAGAAAAACCTCTGTGAATGAATTTCTCAGGCATGAGTGTCAGCACTCACCCAGAGGCTGTAGCTAGGAGGGGATGCATTGTGTATGAGAGCCATGATGATGATTCGAGGGCTAGAGCACCTCTCCTATGAAGACAGGCTGAGAGACTTGGGTTTATTCAGCCTGGAGAAGACTCCGGGGACTTCTTATAGCAGCTCTCCAGTATCTGAAAAGTGCCTACAAGAAAGCCAGAGAAGGACTTTTTACAAGGGCATGTAGTGAAAGGACGAGGGGTAATAGGGTCAAACTGGAAGAGGATAGATTTAGAATAGATATTAGGAAGAAATTTTTCACAATGAGGGTGGTGAGGCACTGGAACAAATTGCCCAGGGAAGTTGTGGAGGCCCCATCCCTGGAAGTGTTCAAGGCCAGGTTGGATGGGGCTTTGAGAAACTTAGTCTGATGGAAGGTGTCCCTGCCTATGGCGGGGCAGTTGGAACTTGATCATTGAAGTCCCTTCCAACCTAAACCATTCTATGATTCTATGAGACATAAATATGAAAAGTTGTTCTTAACTATGGAAAGCTTTTCTCTTTGATACTTGCTTTAGTAACTCTGTTTCCAACTTTTTGGCTGATTAAGATGCAACACCAGTGAAACACAAACAGTGAACAGCAAGAAGATTGGGAAAGGAACTGATACAACTCAAAAATAAAAAAACATCAGAACTGCTCACCTCCAGATCTCAGGAGGAATACATAGAAAATTTTCCTCCTCCAACTACTACCAAATTTTAAGCAAAAATAACACTCCTTCTCCTTTGCTTAAAATTTTGGAAACCTTCAAGCTAAAGCTCTCTATGTTCCATGTTCTTTCTCAGGCCAAACCCTTTGAAGAGTTCCTGTACCATGCGCTGACCTATTTCCCAGAACAACACCACCGAATCATGACCCCTTTCCATTACAACTAGTTTGCTGACATACTGGAGCAAAAAGGAGAAGGTGGAATGGAGAGGATGGGTTAGGTATTGCACCTCCACCGTTCCCTTTGCACTGTGCAGCTGCTCAGTGGACATCTCTGTCTTGTGGCAGCTGATGCTTCCAAGGTGTTGGTCAGCACCGAGCATGTCCTGCTTCTCCAGAGCCTGTGCCTGAGGCCAGGCAGCTCATCCCCGCTAGGAGATGTGAGGTGGGATCTTTCAAGTTGTTTGTGGTTGAGACGCTGAGGGAGTATTTGTCTCGGGGATCTCAGAGTTCCTGCCACGGTGACGATGCCAGTAGGCGCAATAGTAGGTAGCAGTGTCATCTGGAATGACATCAATTATCGTAAAAATACACAGTTTCTGTCTAGAAACTTTTTCAACCCTGTACCTGTGTGCTTGGAAGCCCGCATCTACTGTTGTTTTCCCTGCAAAGTAGAGAATTCTCTGTGGACCATTATTCGCCTTCTGTTAATACCAGTGTATGCGGGTGCCATCAAAATTTCCAGAGACTTGTTTGAAATGACATTCCAAGCGTACACTGCCTTTAGACTTGGTGATGGACAGAGGGCTCTGCATGGGAATTTCTTGTGCAAATCCATCTAGAGAAAAAAAAAAACAAACAGAGGAGAAATGATGCCGTCTGGTGGAATTCAGGGCTTTGGGAAGGTGCCTGTTAGCAGAGCCCTGTGTGCCTGTGAGGAAAGGTAAGGAAGTAAGGAAGGACTTACAAGACCAAGCGGCGGTGGCCACAAGCGCTGCCAGCAGCAGCATGTTTGCTGTCACAGTCTGCTGTCGTTGAGAGTCAGGAGAAGGAAACCAGCCCTGGTGCAGACTGAGCAACACTGCATGGGAGGAGGGGACTCCCTCAGATGGCAGCTGGTGACACTGTGTGTCAAGCTAGAGGAACGTGTTCCCTGAGCTCCTGAGGGGAGCAGTGGGGACAGAGGAGTAAGTGAAGGGGAGGGGAGGGGAGGGGGAGACTCCTCGCTGCATGGAACTTTCCTCTGTGTTCTGTGGATGGCTGTTGTGAAGTTTGGGAAGTGCTGGTCCCCTTTGAGACATCCGGAGTGTGCTAGAAGTTGTGAAACCACTGGAGATGGGTCTCTTAATGGTCCACATCAATTTTACTATCACAAAATGGGCATAGTGATGCCATATGGTCCGACGAGATGGGGTGTGGTTCAGAAAGATTTCTGACACCGTGACAGGACTACGAGGGAAGGGTCCCTGAGAAAAACATCAACGCTGACTGCAGCACTGCAAGTACAGTGGTGATGGATGCTGGTAGCCACTGCAGACGGAAGGCAGAAAACAACAAAATATAAGGAGGATTCACTGAACTAAGAGGAGACTCCTTGGAAAACTGCCGTGAGACCCTATAAATAAAGACAGCATGTGAGAGTACCAATTCCTGGCTGAGAGCTGTGCATCCCACCACTGACTAGCCCTGAAGGTACCAACGGGATTCAGTGAAATCGGTGAGCGCTTGGGTGCTTAACTTCGCTTTGTGTTTAAGCCTTTCTGGTGTTCAGTGTTTATTTGCACCTAGTCTGATCTTCTTTCTAAAGTCCCATAGCTCATTCAGGGTGATGGTCCAGCATTCCAGGTATCCAATTAAACCCTTCATCAGGAAAAGAAATGCTGAGGAGTAGGCACATAGCTAAAGGCTAAAGGCACAAGGTGAAGTCATTCCCCTCAGGCTCTTCTTTGAAATGCTTGCTGTGCACAGGGCCTTAACTCACTGCAAATTTGAAAAAAGGCCATCAGAATCGAGAGTTTCAACACATCTCCTACCTTCCAGAAAAACCCTGTTTATCCAATTTGCCTTAACAGGAAATGAAAGAAGAGGGTGGTTATAAGCAGCACATCATCAGCTGTGGTAGGTAAGAGACTGTAAACCTTGATTTAAATTGCTCCGTGTGGGATTTTGTGGTATCCAAATTAGGTCAACCATATTTCCAGGGACTTACAGCAGCTCACACGGAGGGCAACGAAGACTATAGTGGGGACCATGGAAAGCTTTTTCTTAGAAGTGCTAGGCGGTGGCAAGCATACCGTTCCCACCACCAAGGTACCTCCTTCAGCGTGTTGTCGCTCTTTTACTGCCTTCTCTTTGCTAGGGGAGAGCAGTGGCTGGACTAGAAATTCAATGCAATGTTTGCTCCCCTCAAAGGCCAGCAGACTTCTGCCACGGCTATGCAAACAGCACCAAAGCAGCAGGTGGGTTTCCAGTGTTTATGTGCTAATTCTTAAGGCAGTGAAGACTTCCTTTGTCCTTAAAAGAGTAGATGTGTGTTTGAAGACTGGAGTGATAATGACCACGCAGACTTTGAAAAGGAGAGTTATGCAGGGTTCGCTGCTCTTTTTGGGTAGCAGGAAAAGGTTTGGCCTTTCTGCAGCTGATACCAGATGGAGCGAGAAGATCAGGGGAGTTGCACAGTTACAACCCTGTGGTTCAGACGTTGAGGGATGGGTTTTTTGCCTTGATGATCTTTGAGTTTCTATCACAGTGAGGGTCCCAGTAGGCGCAGTAGTAAGTAGCAGCGTCGTCTGGAATTACATCGTTTATTGTAAGAACGCACCGTTTCTGGCTAGAAACTTTTTCAACCATGTACCTGTGCGCTTGAAAGCCACTTTCAACTGAAGCTTTCCCTCCTGAAAAGAACAGGAGCCTCTCTGGAGCATTACCCTCCTTTTGTTGATACCAGTGTATGGGGGTGCCATCAAATTTATCCCCTAATGATTGAAGTTCACATGTCATCCGTGCACTTTTTTGGAACTTGGTGATGGATACAGGGCTCTGCACGGGAATTTCTTGTGCAAATCCGTCTAGAAAAAACAAACAAACAAAAAAAACAACAGAGGAGAAATGATGCCATTATGTGGAATTCAGGGCTTTGGGAAGACGCCTGTTAGCAGAGCCCTGGGTGCCTGTGAGGAAAGGTAAGAATATAAGGAAGGACTTACAAGACCAAGCGACTGCAGCCAAAAGTGCTGTCAGCAGCAGCATGTTTGCTGTCACGCTCCGCTGTCTTTGAGAGTCAGAGGAGTGTGAAAGGGACCCGAGATGGGGACAATGTTGTGTGGGAGGAGCAGGTGACTCTCTTGAGGAGTCTTCCGCAACAGATCTTCTGTGCGCAAGCAGATGGGCACATTTGCAGAAAACTCTCCCAAGTCTAGACAAAAAACCTAAAATGTCTCTACACAAAAAGCTCATGGTATTGTGGGGATGGTTCCTCTTCTAACAAGTCAATGCTGTAGCATCTGGCAGCAGTTTAAGGGAATGGCTGTAGGTGCTGTCCCACGCAGCGCAGTGATACCATCTGCTGACTTGGTTGTCCAACTCGTGCACCAACAGCATGCAGGTGTCTTTGCTTGTGTAGATGAGACATTTCTCTGGGGGGAAACCTGTATTCCAATTAATATCAGAGCTAGAAAGGGTGCTATAGACCAGTGTCTCTGGGTGGGGAGTGTGTCCCAGGTGACATTTGGTAGCCGTGGAGGTAGGTGAACTGTGACCCTCCAGTTACTCTGCAGGTAAATTGGAGAGTGTCTTGTGGGAGTGGCTGGGCTGGGCTGGAGACTGGCTCCTGGTGCAGGTGGAGGGCCCCGAGCACACCTGGAAGGAGAGGATGCATGAGGGATGAGGCTGCAGCAAGAAATCCTCATCCCTGGGGACATGGGGGCATCCTCAAAGCACTAATATCTTGTCCTTGAGGAAAAGGGCCTCAGCTCTCCTCCCTGCTTCTCCTGGCAAAGGCACATGGTGCTGCACAGTGTGTGGGCCGTATTGCACACATTTCTCAGGCATCGCATAGGAAAATCAAGCCATGTGTCCACGAGTCATCTGCAAAGTGTCATTTGAGCTTGGGACTTGGGTAATAGGACATTGCTGATAGTAAACTGCGTGATTAGGCTGGGGGACAAAGGCAAGTGTGACATAAAGCCAAGAAGAAATATATTCTGACACCATTAAGAATAATTAACACATACAAACCTTACTTCCAAGGCAAGAGACAAGTTTGGAGGGTTTTCAAGAAGCCCATCATATTTCTTAGTTCTGCCACAGCTCCTTGGAAAAGGAAATTCAGAGATGCTGGGAGAGTTCAACCCTAAGAGAGACAAAGACATTAAGAAATAGACTGATACCACCAAAAAGAAGCAAAAGACTTGGTGAAGAGACAAGGGATGTTTTTTTACAGCGTTGGCTTAATTTCCTTTTAAAAATGAGGCAGAGAGGGGTGTGTCAATGGCTAAACCATTTCCCATTAAATAAATCCCTACAACTAGTTTGCTGACATGCTGGAGCAAAAAGGAGGAGAAGGTGAAATGGAGAGGATGGGTTAGGTATTGCACCTCCATCGTTCCCTTTGCACTGTGCAGCTGCTCAGTGGACATCTCTGTCTTGTGGCAGCTGATGCTTCCAAGGCGTTGGTCAGCACCGAGCATGTCCTGCTTCTCCAGAGCCTGTGCCTGAGGCCAGGCAGCTCATCCCCGCTAGGGGACGTGAGTAATCTTCAAGTTGTTTGTGGTTGAGACGCTGAGGGAGTATTTGTCTCGGGGATCTCAGAGTTCCTGCCACGGTGACGATGCCAGTAGGCGCAATAGTAGGTAGCAGTGTCATCTGGAATGACATCAATTATTGTAAGAATACACAGTTTCTGTCTTGAATCTTTTTCAACCCTGTACCTGTGTGATTGGAAGCCCGCATCTACTACTTTTGTCACTTTAAAGTAGAGAATTCTCTGTGGACCATTATTCGCCTTCTGTTGATACCAGTGTATGAAGGTATCATCAAAATCTCCAGAGAAGTCTTTGAAATGACATTGCAGGCGGACAGTCCCTTTAGACTTGGTGATGGACAGAGGGCTCTGCATGGGAATTTCTTGTGCAAATCCATCTAGGAAACAAAAAGTGGAGAAATGATGCCATCAGGTGGAATTCAGGGCTTTGTGAAGATGCCTGTTAGCAGAGCCCTGTGTGCCTGTGAGGAAAGGTAAGGAAGTAAGGAAGGACTTACAAGACCAAGCGGCGGTGGCCACAAGCGCTGCCAGCAGCAGCATGTCTGCTGTCGTTGAGAGTCAGAGGAGTGTGAAAGGGACCGGAGATGGGGACAGTGTTGTGTGGGAGGAGCAGATGACTCTCTTGAGGAGCTTTCAGCAGCGGATCTTCGGTGCATAAGCAGATGGGGCACATTTGCAGAAAACCCTCTCCAGGATGGCAAATGCCAGGAAAGCCTGTGAGTGAGATCGGCTCCAGCCGTCTATCGGTGTGTGAAGGTTTCAGCCCGGAGGTCACCCCGGTGGGTGGTGAGTGTGTGCCTTCACCCAGAGGGGTGTGGAGAGGTGTACAGTGTCCAAGCGGGCAGGAGGCATTTCCCCATCCCCTCAGGGACCTTCTTTTGCTGCTTCAGCTTAATCACATGGCTGTGGCACGCTGAAGGGCCTGGGATGCCCCTGTGCTGGTGCTGCCCTCCACCGAAGCAGCTTGATGCCACCATCCTGCAGCAACGGGGGCAGCTGCACCACAGGGTTGTGCCTCCGCTTTGGTTTTGAGTGTGGCAGGAAACGCACAGCCGCAGGATTTCAGTTTTGAAGCTCAGATGAGACGCAAACACCTCCTGGAGGGAAGACTGGAAAAACCTAAGCGAGCCCTGTGAAGGCTGCTGTCAGCAGCCAGAGCAGAGGGGCATCTTGATGAGCGGGGCTGGTGCTGCAGGACGCTCCCCCGTGACTGGTGAGCCAGTGCTGCAGCTCGCTTGGTGCGAGGGAGATGAGCTGCTTTGGCCTCCCTCCTGCTGACAGTCAGCCACGTGCAATAAGCCGATGGTAAGTACATGTTGCTAACGGGTTTGGAAAGGTGCCTGTGAGCGCAGGGCTCCACGGAGAGGCAGGCAAGGAGAGACACCTGCCTCTGTGTGGTGGCAATGGAAGGGACCCTCGTCTTCTCAATAAGTCACCGTGGGAAAGTCTACTTCATTTTCTGTCCAGCCACCCTGAGGGCAGTGAGGAGGAGCAATGTCTTAATGACTCTCAGGTAGAACAAAATGACTAGGCGGTGAGTGATAGCAAAGTGACGAGGAAGAAAGAAATATGAAACAGACTTGAAGGTGAAGGGAGGAGCAGCAAGGAAAAGGTCACTCGTCCCAGCAGCATCCCATGATAGTCTCCTGCCTGGGCAACTATAGTTAATCAGAATAAAAACTGTGTTGGTATTGTATGTTGCGGACCTGAAATGAAGCCCCTGTTGCCAAAACCTACCAGGACGTGTATAAAACTGTAGCAGTACACTACAGTTGTTCTGGTCACACAAGCAGAAACGTGTCAGGCACCTGATCCCAGATGAAGATGAAAGGAATATGGTAGCGACTGGGTCTCACACAGTTAAATGTGTAAATTACAGAGACTGTCTAGGTTTTGTACGGGAGCTTTCTAACACAGCAAGGAATTACAGATCAAACGTGACGGTGTCTATGCCAAGAGGACACTGGCAGGAGCTGGAGTATTCTTCAAGCAAATACCTCTCCAGGTTCACATTATCACCAAAGAGGCTTGTCACTGATGAAATGGTCAACATCCACTTTGCAGATAGCTTCATTACCTAAAGCTATCTAAGGAGCCCCTTTGTAAGGCCATGCTGACTATTCACAACCACCTTCGTGTGTCTGGAAATGGTTTCCAGGATTAGTTGCTCCCTCATCTTCCCAGCGATTCAGATGGCCGTAGTTCCCCAGGTCTTCCTTCTTGCCTTTCTTGAAGATAGGAGTGACATTTGCTTTCTTCTTCTCTTTAGGAACCTGTATGGATTGCTGTGACCTTTCAAAGAGAAGGGAGTGGGGCTTTGCAAAGGCATTGGCCAGCTGCCTCAGGACTTGTTGGAGCATCCCATCAGGTGCCATGGACATACTTATGTTCAGTTTAAGAGCTCACTAACTTGGTCTTCCTCCGCCAAGGGTTTGTCTCTCTTGCTCCAGTCTTCCCCTCTGGTTCCAGGTGCCTGGGGTTCCTACAAGCTGGTCTTACAGGTGAATACTGAGGCAAAGGAAACATTGAGTACCTTGATCTTTTCCATGTCATTAACCACCAGTTTCCCTGCCTTATAAAGCGGCTTTCCCTAGTCTTTCTTTTGCTGCTGCTGATGGACTTGTAGAATCCTTTCTCATTCCCTTTTACATCCTTTGTCAAATGCAACTGCATCCAGGCTTTTGCCTTCCTAAACGCATCCCTGCATGGTCCAACAGCAGCTCCATACTCCTGCTGGGTCACCTGCCCTCCTGCATCTCTACTTGCCAGGGGCATAGCACGTGGCTGAGGATTTCAGTTCTTGTCCTGGACACATAAGGTGAGAAACTATGACCATAAACCTGGGTTTTCTGGGCTGTTGTAGGAATATGTGGTGACTGAAATGTAAAGGAAGGCAAAAGAAAGATGTGAAGGAGGGTGTGCAAGATCATCTGGCCTTCTCTCCTTCTTTTATATTCATGTCTCTTTTTGTGAGAGAAAGGCCTGCAGGGATGGTGATACTGCTTGCTCCAAGGATCCTAACAGAGAAGAGAAATGTACAGCTCATATTTGTTCACACACACAGACAGGCCATGAGTGCTTTCAGTACAATCAAGCCTTCATCTTAAGAGCAAAGTTCAATATATTTTTACGCTCAAGTGACTGGGGCTATCCAGTTTCTGGATGTTACAGATGTGTGTGAGTACTGAAACGATACACTGATTGTTAACGTCATCTATTTAGCAGTTGTCATGTTATATTGCTCTTGTTCTTATGCTGTTGCATAAAATCATGAGAGAGGGGTTGAGGAGGGAAGTACCTGCATTTTGGCAGAGTTCAGAGTTTGCGGTTCAGAGTGCCAACCAAGTGCTTTTTTGTACGGCTTATCTTTGCCCATCTAACACTGTGATGCCTTGATAAAACCAATGTGCACAGTAGTAAGTGCCAGAATCCCTCGGGGTTAAATAATCTATCGTGAGACCGTAGAGAGGCTCAGTAGGGTGCTTCCGAACTTGAAATCTCCCTGTATCATGGCTATCATCAAAAGTAGGTGACTGTCCCGACACATACAGGATCCTCTTTGGCGGCTGGCCGGGAGGCTGCTTGTACCAGTGCACGACATCTTCGGCGCTCATTCGGCATGCCAGGCTGGCAGAGCTGCCACTCACCTTCCACTGCAGCTCTGGGGTTTGCACCGGCACTGCCTGCGCGTCTCCACCTGCAAGGGGAAGCGGAGAAATTGTGTGAGGGGAAGAAACCCTGTGAGTTTGGAGCCAGGACCAGGTTCTGCGCACACGGGAAGGAGAAGGGAGAGGAAAAAGGTCTTACAGGACCACAACGAAGTTGCAAGAAGGACTGGAAGCAGCATCATGCTGCCTGTGCGGGTTAAACCTGGAAATGAAATAAATACAGACAGGAAGGTTACAAAGCCCTTCAGGTGGAGAAAGCGTCAAATCACTGGCAGGAGGAAATGACTCATTTGGCATATCCAATGGTCGTTCTTCAACCTGCTACCGTGGACTGGGTTAAATTTACTGCCAAGCTAAAGCACAGCAGTAATGGTGTACAAAGGACTAAAATACTTAATTTGAAATAATTCCTCTTCATCTATCCATCTATCCACTATGTTCCTCTCAGACTTACCTGCTGAGCACACACATAAAACCTCCAGTTGTTCAATCTCTCCCCTCCCAGGGATGTTCTCCTCTCCTCAGACATCCCAAAGCCATCCCAGAAGCACGTTTCACCAGACCTTCCTAGAACATACTGTTACAATGAAAGAACAACAAAAAATCATAAGTTCACTGTCTTGGTACTTTTTCTATATTATCTTGGTACTTTTATTAATAGTCACATTTATTGTGAAAGCCAGAGAGGAAGGTCTCTTCCAAGGCTAAACCAAAACTGCCAGAAGAACCTGCAGCGATGACATTTTCAGAGAAGATGTCTGGCCCTGTAGGAACATAGGTAATGACCCTCAGATGGGGGATGGACTGCCACAGAGGAGATGAATTGATGCGCTCGAGGGGTAACAGGCACAAACCTGAACATAGGAAGTTCCATCTTAATGTGAGGAGGAACTTCTTTACTTTGAGGGTAGTGGACCACGGGCACAGGCTGCCCAGAGAGCCTGCAGAGTCTCCCACTCTGGAGACATTCAAAACCCGCCTGGACACCGTCCTGTGCAACCTGTTGTAGGTGACCCTGCTCTGGTGTGGGGGGGGGGTTAGACTAGCTGATCTCCAGAGGTCCCTTCCAACCCTGACCATTCTGTGATTCTGTGATTGTGTGAGTTGTATGAAACACAAGGACATGGGATTGAGAATACCATTGCCACTTAAGTTAAATTTCGCTGTAGCTCTGCTCCCAGCTGTCAGGCTGAGCAGTGCTGTGTCACCATTTCCATAGGTTCCGTGCTCTAGGTTGAAGCTTTCTCTTGTAATTGGTCTTCACAATCCTTTCTTGGGGCCACCTTTTCAGGTGTTGCCCAGTGGAACACATCCTTGCCTATAACAAGGGGTCCTAAGGGGTATCAGCTTTATCAGCAGTCATCACCATCATAACCATTGAGATAGGAGTGACCAGGGATGAGTGCTCCTTTTCCCCAGCACAGCACATTATACCAGCTGAGTTGGAGCATGCTGCATTTCCTTGCTGTTCTCTTTATCCTTTCTTTATGCTTGCATAGTCAGCAGAAACCCGTGGGGATGGTTTAGAGACAGGAAAGCGCAATTCTGGTTCTGTGCATCTGGCGGAAGGCCTGCCGCGGAGGGCACTGGCAGCTTTCTGTACATGCTGCCTGTGGTCTGCTCGTGCTGTGGGACTGCCAGTAGGCACAGTAGTAGGTACCTTCATCGTTGGAGTTGACGTCATTGACTGAGAAAGTGCAGACTTTTGTACTTTTGAAAGAAGTATACTTGTTCTTGTAGGAATCATCATCGTAAGTAACTTGTCCTGGTCCAATATACAGAATCCGTTCGGGACCTTTGTGGGGTATATGTCGGTACCAATGTATATACACAGACTGGAGGTCAGATATGCCCTCGGCTACACAGTCAATCCATGCAGTTTTCGTTTGCCCTGTGGTAACAGACACTTGCTTCTGCTTTAGAAGCACTTGTGCTTGTCCATCTAGAAAGAAGGAGAGAAAACAGAACAAGCACTCTTAGCCTGCTATTCATTCACACTCGTAAATACGGGGTGCCTCCCGCCACTGCCCCGTGCCATGCCATGGTGACACGGGGAACCTACGAGACCAGGCTGCAGCCAGGGCCAGGAGCGGGAGCAGCAGCATCCTGAGGGCTCTTGCTGGCATCTGCCTGCAAGAGGAAGGCTACAGCTCTGCCGGCAGGGATGGAGGGCTGCAGCTGAGCAAAGGAAATGACTCACTGGGGCATCGTCTGGCGAGGCTGTCGTCAGCAGCAAAAGCCACTTGACTGAACCCTGCTAAATGTTATCAGCCTGATTATGGCCTTACACAAGTGGCACAAACTCACCTACTCTCTCTCTCTCATGCACACACACACACTTACTTTAACTTGTTTACAGAGTAATTTTATAGTCTGAAGCAAATTTTACCCCTGCTTTTACACTAGTTGAAGTCTGCCAAACAATGCCGGAGGTCAGATGCTTTTTCTCAGTTCCATGTGCAATCAAAGGGAAAAAAAATCAAGACACAGAGCTTAATGAATTTGAGGGCTTTCAAATTACTGCCCACCACACAAGTTGAGTGCCAAAGGCCAGGAAAATACACAGCAGCCATTTGGGAGCTCAGAAGAAGTATTGCTGCACTTGTGCCTGCTTCTTGTCACAGGTAAGGCGAGATGCTACACCCCAGGGTGGCATGTCCAAATGCTGGGTGTTCCACAAAGAGGCACAAACACATTAGAGCTCCCCCAGGTTTAGTTTAAAACAAAGATGAATAGGGCAAGCAAAATATAGAAATTATCCTGTGCAATGCAAACTTGT